>NC_071388.1:55348011-55949255 GCF_022682495.2 Desmodus rotundus | reverse complement strand
CACATATATGCAGTGGATTTATAAATACCTTAATCATTTAAACTACTAATCCAATCAAGTCCATATTTTTATTATTGTTGCTGCTATTATTGTTGTTAGATTTTTTTTTTTAATTTTTTTTTAAAGATCCCCTAGCACTAGCAGGTTTTCCTGCTGGTGGCTATCCACAGGACTTCAGGAGGCAATACCTAGCTTTTGGTTTCTAATTTTCACATTCTGGGCTGATTCTCCTGCTGTTTTGCTCTTCTCTCCTCCTCCCAAACCCCTCTCTGACGCTCCGCACCCCCTCCTCGCCTCCCCCACCCTACACTTTACACACACATTTTTATAACGTGATCTGGGCTGAGAGCCCAGCGCCGCAAATTCTTCCCTGACTGCGACGATAAACCCAAAGTTCCGAATGCGGCTGTCAGAAATCACCCGGGAAAACCAGAATAGGGAAGCGGACCTGATTCCCGGCGTTGTTGGAGCAATGGGCCCAGAACGGCCGGCCCGACCCCGACTACAGTCATGAGCTCGCCGCCAACTTTTCTTTTAACTGTTCCCGACCAGTTTCTATTCTAAAGGCCAATGTAGGGGATTCGGTGTTTTGAAAATCATTTCATAGGATCTAATTGACAAAAAAAGACTTCGTTGCCTTTCTCCGACCCTCCCGACTCCTCAAGACTGCTCACAAACAGGTCACTACTAAAACTGGACTATTTAAATATGCACAAGTCTCCAAAAGCCTCCTCTGGTCCGACTTACTTGTTTTCACCACTTCCTCCCTCCTTTCCGTCTTTCTGTTTTTGTTTCTTTCTGTGCCCCTTCACCCGATCTCCTCCAATTTCCTTAGTTCTTTCCTTTGGGAAAGACTTCACTAAGGTGCACAGAGGGGGACATTGGCCGGAAGCAAACGTTTAGATTTAGATTTGTCTGCAGCTGGAACTGCGGGAGCCGCCGCCGCCGCCGCCGCCTGCGCCTCCGGGAGCGGAGCCAGCCACCTCTCCCGGCTTCTCGAACGCCAAGGCTCTGCAAAGCCGGGTGTGTCTCTTTGCTCTCCCGGCCTTTTATACTTCTCCTTTAAAAAAATCTATATTCCAGGATCCCCCCTGTGCGCTCCTTTCATACTTTTTCATAATTTCAAGCACGAAACTAAAAACCAGCGTAACTTTCTCTGCCTGCCTGCTGGAACCTGACTCCCAGACCCAACCAAGGCCCGGTTCGTGCGCCCCGGCCGCTGACTTTGGATTTCGGGTCCCATGCCCGGGAAGCATGGGGGGCTGGGGGAGGGGGTCAAGGACAGAGGTTTCCGTACCTGTATGCGTCCTTTTGTGGATCTTTAAGTTCTCTGAACGCGCGAAGACCTTTCCACATCCTGGGAAGGGGCAGGGGAAGGGCTTCTCGCCCGTGTGTACGCGGATATGGTTGACCAGTTTGTATTTGGCTTTGAAGGGCTTGCCCTCCCGTGGACATTCCTCCCAGAAGCAGATGTGGTTACTCTGCTCAGGTCCGCCGACGTGCTCCACGGTGACATGTGTGACCAGCTCATGCATAGTGCTGAAAGTTTTGTTGCAGGACTTTTTGGGGTTGGCCAGCTGCTCCGGCTCGATCCACTTGCAGATAAGCTCCTGCTTGATGGGTTGGCGCATGTAACGGAAGAAGGCGCCGGCGCCGTGATGCGCGGCCATGTTCACGTTCATGGGCCCATAGCCGTGCAGCTGCGGCGCGGCATAGTGCTCGGAACGCGGGCTCGTCACCTGGCCGTACTGCTCGGGCCGCGGATACATGTCCCCCGAGAAGCCAAGCCTCATCTGCCCGTTGACCACGTTGGGCGACGCGTGGCCCGCCGCCTGCTCGTGAAGGCCAGGGAAGAGGAGGTGGCCCGCGGCGTCCGTGTGGCTGTGTGGGCCCCCGAAACCCCCGGCCGAAGCCGCGAATAGGCTGTGCTGAGCGCTGGCTGCTGCCGCCGCGTCGCCAAAGCCCCGGTTGCGGAACAGAAAATCCCGCGTGGAGTTAAAGGCTGCGCTCGAATAGGAGCCGACGTGGCCCGGGTGGTGGTGATGGCCAAGGGCCGCGGCTGCCGCGTAGCCGGGCGCCTGAGACGTGAAGGCCGTCTGGCCGGCGGAAGCCAGCTCATGCGAGCTGGGGTTGAGCTTGAAGGCTCCCATGCCGTCGGCGAACGGGTTGATGCCCAGGCCTACGTCGCGTTCGGACACGTCGCCCGCGGAGTGGTGGCGGGATGCTCCAAAGGTGGTCACGCCGATTGCAGGGTACTGGGGGCCGGCGTCCAGGAGCATCGTGGCTGCTCCGGGAGAGCCCCGGCCTCCCCCGCCCCCCCCACCCTCGCCCGCCGAGAACGGAAAATCAGGAGGAGGAGGAATGGGAGGCGGAGGAAGAGGAGGAAGAAGAAGAGGAGGGAGGAGGAGTCGACCCACCTCGCGAAGTCCTAGCCCGCAGGCAGCCGCGCTGCGCGCTGGGGAGCCCGCCTGGCCAAGCGCGGGGAAGCCGGACGGCAGCGGGCCGCAAGCTAGGCGGGCTCTGGCGCCCGCCAAGCAGACCCTGCCGGCCGGGCTTGCACTTTCTCGCCGCTCAGTCTTTGCCGAGAGTACCCCGCGTCAAAGCTGCCCAGGGAAAACCATGGAGCATCTCAGCCCCCCCAAAAAACTTCCTCCCGGATTTGTAGCATAGAGGAATGTGAGCGCAGGAGCCGCAACTGCTCGATCTCTCTCCGCCTCGCGCCGTACGCCCCTCCTCACTTCTCCACTAGCCCCTCGTTCTTTTTCTCTCTCTTTTCTCTCAGGCTCGCCTCTCTCGCTCCTTCGCTCTCCTCTTTTCCCTCTGCTTTTTTGCCAAAAAAAAAATAATAATAAAATAATAATAATGAAAAGGGGGGAGCTAAAAAGAAAGAAAGAAAAAGCCAAAGAAAAGGCTCAAATCATGCACAATATTGTCTTTTGCGGTTTATCTTCCTGGGGAGAAACTTTCACCTCCTCAGCCGGGCGGTGAGCGCGAGACTGATAGCAGCAATCATTCCTGCAGATAAATGAATTGAAAGGAAGACACCGTCCCCCCCTTGATGAATGGGAGCAGGGGGAGGTGTCACGTGCTGCTGACGAGGGCTCTCATTGGTGCGTCCTCACTCCCCCCTGCCCGCTGCGGCCGCGCCAACTGAGGGCGCGCCGAGGCGCCGCGCGCAGTTCATTGGCCCGCCCGCCTCATCAATCCCAGGTATTGTAAAGCACTTGACATCCTCTTTTGACAAGCCCGGCTGCCAGGAGTAGCAACTTTTTTTTTTTTTTGGCCAAAAAAATTTTCCCCCACTTCTCATGAAAAAAAAATTTCTTTTTTTTGCCACGTTCCTTTTTCTTCTCGCAGTCACATATGTTTTCTCTACTTATCCCTCTTCCTCCTCCTCTCCCATTCCTCCTCTCTCTCTCCCCCTCCCCCTCTCTCTCCCTCTCTCTCTATCTTTCTCTCTCTCTCTCATACCTATCTTGTCCTTCCTCAAATCTGCTCTTGCGGAGCGGTTAGCGACTTCGGGCGTCCAGGAGTGCAGGAGGCGGGGATGGGGTTGGTAAACACAGCTAAGACACTTCCAGAATGTCCCGATTCAGCAACTTTCTTTTCTTTCATTCTCCCCTCTCCGCACGCCCCCCCCCCAAGGTCTGCAAAGGAGGCTTTTGTTATTTGCTCCTTTTGAAGTTTTCCTCCCTCTTGCCTTGTCCCCCTCCTGTTTATAATTTAAGATCTCGGAGCACATGGACACTCCGCCCTCTCTTTTCTAGAAATGGAATTCCTCAGGATAACCAGTTGCCTTGATTTTCTTATTTTTATCAAATCAATCAGGTTTCCTGTGTCCATCCTATCCCCCAACCCCAAATAAGCACAGGTACAGGAGAGCTCTTAACTTTCCAGGTTATTGGGGTGTTTATTTTTTAAATGGCAAATTGGAAACACTGTTGCTGATTTTCCTTTTTTTCCTCTCCTGTGTTATTCTTCTCTTTTCTCCCTTTTCCCTAGTCTCCCTCGTCTGCCCCCGATGACCCTCTCCTCCTGCGCTCCTGTTCCCAACCAGGGCCCCTTTCATTCAGGTAAAACTGTAAATTTCCCAACGCGCCATTGTTCTTTAGGACTGTCCAAAGCTCCCTAGAAATCCCCGAATACTTTTTTAGCATTTAAATCCCCGATAGATAGAACCAATGTAAATTTTGTGACATTCAAACCTTTTTTAGTTCACAAATCAGTCACCCTTGTCACAGTTATTGAAATTCCGCAACTCGCCACACCAGGACGGTGGAAAAAGCGGGCGCGGTCTTTGTTGCCGACCAGGCTTTTGATCGCCAGAGAAAATTTACTTACCTTCAGATGAGTGAGCAGAAAAAGAAATAACACTCCCTTTGATTTAGTTAGGAAAATGCAGACATTTGGATTCAGTGCAAACATACAACACTCGCTTGTTTTCGCGATGCGGCCCTCGATTAACCTGTCTTTGCCCAGCGCAAAGTCTATTCAACAACTGCGCGTAGTTGCTTTTTGTCCCGTCCACAAAGAGCCATTGACCATATATTAAAATGATTGTTGAAAGGTAGAAGAGTATGGCACTTAAAAGCAGGGGAAAAAAATCCGTGACTCAATCAATTAAGGCGAGTAACATTTATGCATTTCAAAAAATGCACACGGATGCGGGGGTTTGGGGGATAAAGGTTGCATTTCTCCGCAGCTCTGTTTAAAACCCAGCAGCCCGGGCTGAGGGTTTAGCTCAAGTGTCTGCATATTCATTAGGTCTAATTATTTTCTAGTAAGGAAAACACAAAAAGCCAAGAGTCGGAATCCTTCAATTTGCCCTTTGTTTCTAACTTCATTTGGCTTATTTGCAGCTGAATCGGAGCCCTAAACTCTTTTCGCAGACAAAGAACCTCAACTCATCCTTTCACAGGCAGCCCAGTTAGAAAACTCACCAGTGGTTGGGGAGAGAGGAAAATGAAAATGAATTTGTTTTGCCCTGTCGGCCGCCTTAGCTAGCTGCACAGGCTGGAGGAAGGCAGGATCGGTGCTGGCCGCTCCTAGCCTTTCTGGTTTTCTGGTCTTTTCATCCACTAGATTTTTGCCTGGGGTTGGCGCGCTGAGCTGCCCTTCACTGGGCTCTCCCTGGTCAAAACTCGACTTGTGTATCGGGGGTGGTTTCCCCATGTCTGAAGGGACCTGAGCGAGCATCTGCGTTTGTGCTGGGAAATAGACATTGAAGAAAGAAAGAAAGAAAGAAAAATCAAATGTTCTGTTCCCAGCAACAAGTCTGAGTGCAGCAGCCTCGCATTCCCCACCAAATTTGACTGGACCAGGGATGCGGAATGAAAGAAAAGGGTCTGGGCTTGAGGAGTGGTTTAAAAAAAAAATTATACACTTTGAGTAGCTTGGATATATCTTTATTTGAACAAAGTGTTTTCTACTGCCTACAAGGGGAGGTTGGATCTTTGCTCCAATGCAGTTATAAAAACCTTAACTGCAAGAAGTTTTCTCTAGAGGCTGTACTGCTCTCACTAGGGAGAACAAATATTGAACCCACCTCTCCTCCCTCTCAAAAAAAAAAAAAAAAAAAAACAAGGGAGGGAACATGACAGGGAAGGGTAGCCATTGGGAGGGGGAGAGGAGAAAATAATTCTTCAAAAAAGAAAAGTCAGTCTTCTCCTCTCCACTCCATGAAAAATCCAATGGGGACGTTGACAAGAGAGTATTTTTAGGAAACGCGTCCAAATATTCAGGGTAAGAGTGAATGTGTGGGGAGGGGGGAAAAGTTGTGGGTTGTAGAAGTTATCAAGTGGGATTTGCGGCGCTCTCTGCAGGAAACCAAAGCGGCTCCAGTTCAAAGCCACATGCACCAACGTGACATATAAGCCATTAAAATATCATCCTGACGGCTCATTTCTGCTTCATCATACATTCCCTAACTGCTTCCCGAAAGCTGGAAAAAGAGAAATGAAGGATGACTGCCTCACTGGAACCACAAAAGAGAGGCTTGGAGGGGTTTGTGGTCCCCCCTCAGCCACCCCAAAGTGATGTGCAGAAATGAGGTGATCCCAGCAACAGGTGGAGCGAGGTAAGTGCGTGAGTCCACGGGGCAGACAGACAGGACTTGTACCCTCAGCAGTTGGCTAACAAGCTCCCTTATCGGGACCATTGGCACCCAAACCCCACTGGGGGCGAGGCCCATCTAGACTTTTTCCCCCTAATCCCCTCCCTCTTTAGCCCCCCAACCGTGGATATTGGCCCCACCCCACTGACAGGGAGGGGAGGAGGGGGCTCTTCTGCTTAGGGGCAGCGATGGGGATGAGTCCATTTCTTCTCCCCAGGAGAGGGGGGCAAGAGGAACGAATGGAGCTTCCTCTAGCAAGGAGACCAAGAGCAGCTGGTTGCCGGTCCGCCCTCCCTACCTCATCTCCTTGTAAATTGCCTGGGTGTCCCACCGTGAGCACAGGAAGGGGAGTAGTGGCCCTGAACTTCCCTCGCGCCGAGTAACCGGGCCCGAGAAGGCAGCTTCTCTGCTTTGCCCCTGGGAGGATGGCAGGAGGAACTCGGCTTCTCCTCCCCAGGGTCAAAGAAGCCAAGTTAGCCTGGCTGGCAGAAAGATGATGGAACTTCTCCGCCCCACCGTGACCGCGGATGCTGCCTGGGTCAGCCGCGAGGCTGGATCCTTGCTCTCGCGCTTCCTGGTCCTGCCTCAGGACGCTGACCGCTGAGATCCTCTCTCTGCGCGCCGCCTGCCGTGGGTTTGGGACTTGGCTTTCTTTCTCACCAGTGCAAACGAAGGCTAGGACTAGTTCTCCTGGGAGCAGGCCACAGCCATCTATGAATCTGGGCATTGCCTTAGACAACGCGGGACCCTGTAAATTAAAGGAAAGAGAGGCCCGAACGGGGCCGGCTGTGAAAGCCAGGACTACCTCAAAGCCTTGACGTGGAAAGCCTAGGGTTGATGAATGGTCCATGGGGACGGTTGGGACCTAGCGAGATCTTAGGAATGGAGAAGGGAGTTGAAAGTTGCACCTTGGCTGGCACCATCTGCCAGGAACCCCCCTTTGGATTCCAATGTCATATTTCTCCTCCCTTGGGGAGAAAAATTCCGACTGCACTGGCAGCACAGCAATCCACAGGGAGGTACCACCTTCCCTTCCTCCATCTAGCCCTGGGCAGGTTGGGGTGGGGGGCGGTGGTTCCAAGGGATAGTTAAATATTCAGGCTGGTGCTTCAGGCGACTGATACAAACTCTACTGTGGACACAGGGAAGTCGCCTAGCCTTCAGCCTCGGGCTCAGGAAACCTGAGATCTTCCCTCTAGGAAACAGAAGAATAAGAAAAGGCCGCCACAAGACCCATCCTCGCATCCCAAGTTTCTGGTATTCGAGGGCCTGGTAGAGGGGAGACAGGGAGGTGCGGGGTGCAGCTGACAAAGGTGGGGAGCCCTTTTGGCTTTGGCTTTGGAGCTCCTAGGCCATCTACAAGGGCACCTGCTCTGCACCGGCATCCACTGAGCTGTGGCGGACAGGGGAGCATGGCTGCTTCTTGGGGGATCCTGTAGGTTAATCAGTGTGGAGCAGCATTGAAGGCTTGGGGACTAGATTCCTTAGCTTGGAAAGCAGGCTGCAGGTGACCTCAGACCTTGAATAAGCCATATATGCTAAAGTAAACCCACAACATGCAGCCTCTGTGTTTCCTCAAAGACAAATTGTGCCTTTGCATGTACCCACTGGCCTACTACCTTCTTGGCTTTCCCCCATCACGATTAATTTACATGGGCTTGCTGGGACCTATTCTTTCTCTCAAGGTATGGAAAAGCAGGCAGATTCTAATAAGTCTCCAGATTGTGCTCCTGACTGGTGATACAGTGGCTGGGGCTGGTGTGAGAAGATAAGTCAGGAGCAATCATTGGGGGGATAATTAATTAAGCCTAGTATTTTCAAGGCTTTTAAATTCTTAGAATGATGGGGATATCAGGTCTAGAGGCCCAGGGGCTGTTCCCAATTCGCCCACCCCTCCTTCAATGAGATAAGTAGCTTGCTAAGTAGGGTCAAAGTACGAACCAAAGGAGAAGATATTTACTCCTGCTCCCTGCACTGGCTGGTGATGGAGCTGTTGCAGAGAGAAGCTTAAGGCCCCAGTTGCCTGCCTGAATTCCAGCCACTGCAGCACTTGTTTGCATGCCTGTGGGTTTGTAATGCACAAAAGACTGCAGGACCTGGGAGTAGAAGTGACACAGGCCCCTTAAGTGCAGGGCTTGGGCAGCACTGTGGGTGGACAGAACTCTCCAGGGAAATTCACACCCATTTTCTTCAGAAGCAAAAAGTAAATTCTATTAGTTGCAACCAACCAGGATGTTTTTCTCACCAGATAGCCTACCATGAGGAAATTTTAGAGCAAAGACACCCAGCATGCCACTCTTTATAGGAATGTAAAGTTGAGCCTCCTTTCTCTCCTGATTTGTGCGGGAAGAAGCTTATTACCTTTGGGGATGAATGCTTTTTGGTTAAAGAGAATTGAAAAATAAATAAAACCCTCTGGGAACCGGTGAGTCTACACTCCTACCCCAGCCCCTACCCCTCAGGCTTAGATCTAGAAAAGAAGGGAGAGGAAAGGGTGAAAACACCAAGCTAGCTCAAGCCTGGTTTGAGGGGTTGAGAGAGAGAGAAAGAGATCTTTGAACATAGAGAAGTGGAAAGCCTTTGAGATAGCAGAGCCCCGCTTGGATTTAGCCTGTGGTTCAACAAGTTAAACAACTGCCTGTTCTGTGGGCTGGAGTGTCAAGACAAGCAGACTTCCTCATTGACAGAGGGCTTGCTGTGTTTGTCCAGCCTGAGACCTTTTCAATGACTGTTTGTCTTTCTAGGCCAAATTGAGGGCTGGAGCTGGGTGGATTGCCTCTGTTTTGCTGCTCTGATGCCTTTCCTCTCCTGACAGATGCAGAGGTCACTGGGGTGGGTTTCAGGCTTTAAGATGGCCAAAGCCTCAGTGGTTCTATTAGCAAAGTGAATCTGATAAAGTATGGAAATATCTTGGGGGAGGGGTCAGGTTGTTTCTGACTCTCTTTAATAAGAAATGAGACAGCCAGGACCAGATGATAGAAATGATAACTTTCCCACCCTAATCTGGGGAATTTTATATTAACTTTGAAAAATCAAGCAGTGATGGCTTCTGGAGGAAGAAGCCATATGAGGGATTCCACACCACCAAGGTAGAACAGGATCTAGACATTTGCAAATAAATCCCTTTCCTCCCAGTTTCAATAGTTACAACACAATTTTTAATCGGCTAACCTCCCAGCCTTTCCCCTTACATCTCACTGAACTCAATAAACTGCAAAAAAAAAAAAAAAGAAAGCTTCTCATAAAATAAATTCAAATTCTAAAAGTTAGAGATGTTTGAACACTGACTGACTGAAAGGGTGCTTAATTCTACATGCAAGGGAGATCAGTAAATGTGTTTCAGATAAAAATCTTATTGGGAGATGACTTTAATATTTTTTTATCATCAATGATACATAGTTTTGCAATAAATAAGAGAAGTTTCCAGAAGTTTCCAGAAGAGTTCTTTTTTTTTTTCACTGCCAAATTTGAAAATGTTCAAAGGAAGACTGAAAGGGTCTTCAAACCAACACTTTCTTTCACTCACACATGCAGGCCACAAAATTTTGTCATACAAACATGTATAAAATTATTCATGTATAAAACTAGTGACTGACCCTCTTTTATTCCCTAACAGGCTCAAAGTCAGAAAATGAGATACAAGACTTCTTTGGTGATGAGGAAACGATTAAGACTTTACCGAAACGCTCTGAAAGAGTCAAGTAAGTTAAAATCTTCTTTTGAATTTTGCTTTGCTGAAGTTATTTTTTTTTTTAAGTAGGAATTTTGTTTTATCTTTTGCTTATGTCGGTTGTGAGTTTAGGGATGTTTCTTGAGTTCAGATGAAACTTCGAACAACACCTTGGTGTTTCATGCTTTTGCACACAAATCAGCTACTCAACGTCCCACCAGCATCTAACCTCCCTCAATGCCTACTCATCTGGACATTCTAAAATTAATATTTGATGACTCTCTCATTGAAACAACCACCCCTGACCTTCTGCAGTTCCACTGTCACATTATTCTATGACATATTCATCTTGAATTCATTTCCAGACGATTTGATTGGAATGAGGTTTGACATGTATTGGCTTCCATGAAAGAAGCAGACTTTGATCTTGGTGATGGGGTTTACATGATATGCATCATCTTTACCAGGGACACCAGCCTTCTGCAATGTGGTGGTGATGACATTCCCACAATGTGGTGTCTGAACAGAGAGTGACTGACAGCCGCTTGGTCAGGAATGCCTTCATTGTGAACAATTTAATTTAATATTCCATTTAGAATAAGCATATGATTTAGGGTTGGGTGTTTCCCCTTCCAGGCATATAGTTTTCCTCATTTCAACCACACCACCAGCTGACGGTTGCCCCCAAGATGCTTCTTTGTTGATAGGAAAAGCAACCTTCTTAACAAAAGTTAAATGACAACTCAGGAAATGGCTCTCTTCTATTATTTTGGGATGATTTGGCGGCAGAATTCTCAAGAGAAATGTGGCTATTATGTAAATTCAGTTATTTTAGTTCTTCAATGCTGTTCTGAAAGATCTTTTAGCCATGCTTTTAATCTTTTGTTAAAAGATGTTTTATAGAACCATTGTTTGAAAATTAAATTCTATCCAAGTATATTTTCTTGCATATTCAGTTGCATCAATGATGACTGAAACCCAAACTTACATAGCAAAGGGAAGGAATGTCTTCAAAATTCTGATAGATCTCATCTTCTTTGTACAATCTGGGCCTGGACATACAGTGGCTTCTAGGGGCTTAAGTTATTATTTTCCCATAAGAATAGAGACAAACTCTCACTGTAAGAATCCTGAAGTCTGTCTGTGAATAGCCTATGAAGAGATTTGGCCCTAGTTTTTGGGTGGTAACCTGGTCAGAAATAAGGAAAAAAAGGTTGAACAACTCACTGCAGATCTAGATACAGAACATTCATACAACAAGGTTTATGCGTGGCCAGGCTCTGTGCACTGGCCCTCAGCTAATAGAATGGTTTGTGCATAATCTGAAACAGATAATCATCATTTAATATTGTTTAAAAGAACAAAATTGAAAATAGTCCAGTTATGGATCTGAAACTTCCCTCATTTCTTTCCTTTCCAAAGGAGAGGTCAGGTATTTTTCTCATTCGAACCCCTGATGTGAGGATCTCTGGCAGATGGTAACATCATCAAATGTCATGTTTCTATACAACAGGACCAGAAAATCAGTTTAGTTTATGCTGTTGCGTTGGTCTGGCTGGAACAAACAAGGGTAGTGAGGGCATTCTGGGCACTGGGAGGATGTTTAAGGTCTGTAGGTGAAATGTTCTTCAAACAGGTCCCCATGAAAGCCTCCAGAGCTTCTTTGACCTCTGCTGAAAGATCTCTGGACTGCAGAATATGTCTTCTTTTCTGCAAATCAAGAAGAAAAGTAGAGAACATAATGCTATAAACTCCAGAATTGTTAGGAAAAGAATGTTCCAGCCAAGCATTTGGTATTGGGAGTAAGTGTGATGAGATAACTTTCTGAAAGAAAAATTCTGATCACCACTGAGGGGGATACTACTAAGCTTGCCCAATCAATAGTCAATGTAACCTGAACTCCTTGCTACCTGAGCACTGGGAAACTAAAAGGAGTGTCTCTAAAAACTAAAATATGCCTCCCTGGCATTGGTGCCCCACCTGTCTCTTGTGGTTAGCTGGATACTGCTTTGGTGCTACTTTCAAAGATAAGCCTTGAAGACTCTTATGTAATCAACCAAAGTTCCCTGTTGATAAATATTAGTGGGTAAAATCAATTTTTTCCTACCTATCTCTGTCCCTTGGGAAAAGTCCCTGCTGGAGAATGTCTGATCCCATTCTATGTTTAGCCAACCAAGGAGTGAAACTTGTGGCTCCAAGGAACTTGCAAGGGTCAGGCAACCTTACTGACCTGCAGGTTGACTGACCCCTGACTACTCAAGAAGCATCAACCCAGGATGGGTCCAGATGTTTTCAGGGCTTCAAGAGAAGGCTGCATCTTGGAGGGAGTTCCATGGGGCCAGGAAACTGTTGGTGAGTTTGGCTGAATCAGATGTATCAGCCCTTTTGCTGTTGGCACAAAAAGCCATACACATGTTCAAAGCTTTTCAAGGTAAAGTTATTAAGAGAGAGCATGTAGTGTACTAATAGTTTCTGTGTATAAAACCCCTGCTTCTTATCTCTGGAGTTCACAGAGTCAATGCTTAGAATTCAAGGAGTCTGCAAATTTTAATGAGAAAAAAAAAGCATCTTTATTTTCACCACCTTTTAATGGAAAGTAATCATTTTATTCTATTACAAATGTGGGCAACAAACACAGTAATATCAAAATTCACTAGATTCACCAGGGTCCCAAAAGGATATGCAGACTAAAATGACTTAAATACCCTTGTTCTGTACAGTTATTCAAAGATTTTGATGCAGGTGGGATCACGGTGTTTATATTAAGAGATACATATTTGTGTTAATCAGATTTTTGATGGAAGTCAAAGTGGATGGTGAGTTTGACAAACATCTAAACAGTAGGCTGTAGATCAGCTAAGTTCAGGTGGGAAATAAAATATTTTAATTGCTGAACTACTGCAGATGTGCCCTGCACTGAAGTCTGATGCTATAGGAGGAGATGACTAAGCTCTGTGTTAAGGGATGCTTAGGAGAAACAGCTGGCCAAAGGGTCCCAGGGAGGAACACACACGTTTAGGTCTTTGGTTTTGATCTTTGTTATTTTTGGAGCCCTGCATGGGTTCAGCCCCCACTGGCCTAGAAAACTGCATCATTCAACAGACACCTGCGCAGTGGGGAGCCTTGAAACCACTCACTGACATTAGGAACACCTCACAAGAGATAGAGATCACGCCTGACCCGGCTTAGAGGGGGAAAAAAAAAAAAAAACAGGGCAGGAGACCAAAGAGAGGAGGGGCCTGTAGGTAGAGGGGTGAATCCCAGAAAGTGAGAGTGTGGGAGAGGGTGAAAGCCAGGAAAGCAGACAAATCCTCAAAGTCTAGTTTCAACACTGCTGTGGAAGCCCTCGGTTTCCAGAACAGACCAGGGTTGGGTTGTGAAATGCTCTCCTTCAACTTTTTTTTTTTTTTTAATGCTAACCCAGCGTCTATTGGGTAGCATTGCTTAAGCTCTTCCGGCTGGAGGAGCAGAAAGACCTGCACTTGTCAAAGCCAGGGGAAGTTGGGGAAGTTAATCACTCACCAAAATGCGCTCCAAAGAGGAATAATGCATTAGGTGAAAAAAATCTCAAAGAACCTGCCAGCCATTATAAATAAGTTAATTATTTTTAAAAACTAAAAGAAATGTTTATTCACTGACCATGATCTGTATAATAGTCCTTGCTGCTGACAAAGGGTGGGGCAGCTCAATAAACCCTGAGTCAGAGTTCCCTGTAATTTGTCCAAACTTTTCACCTTTGCTAAGGGTTCAAGATCTTTTACTCAATCATTAAAACTTCTCTTAAAAAAAACTTTTCTCTGAGTTGTGGTGCTTTCAATAGCCACCAGGGAAGCCCAAATACTTAGGTTGGCATTTTTGGCTGGAGAAAAAGGCAAGAGTCAAGGCCAGCAGCCCTTCAAATTGTCAGGCGATATAGCCGGCCCTAACGGGTGGGCACAAACAAAGGATTCACTGCTCATCGCCCTTTTATGGTACACAGGGCTGGGCCAGAACTGAACTTTTTTTCCCACCTGCTACCACCTAAGCCTAGGCGGTGGAACCCGAAGCCAGGGAGGGAGTGTGTCTGCCACAGGAGGCCATGGACCCTCAGTCCCTGTTTACAGCCTAGGTCGGGCAACGTGGCGTCCACTCTGCTTAGAGCCCTGAAAACAAGCAGCAGGGAGGCAGAGACTCCGGCCACGGGCAACAAGTGGCAGGGGCTGAGTGTGTAAGCGGCCCCTAGGTCCCCTTTCCCAAAGGCTCCTTCTGGCGGAAGGGTCTACAGAGCTCAAGACCTGACAGAAAGTGACTAGGAAGTTAGGAAATGTTCCTTCTTGCTACCCTCCCCTTTGTTTCTTTGGCCAGTCCGCCCACGGGTCAGTGTGATTTGTGGCTGGAAGGATTCTTAGCTCCTATCTGGAGGTCTGTGTGGGTTTGAAGTCAGGCTCTGCAGGTCATCACTTCCTGACCCACTCCTGGCTCTGGTCAGGGCAGGATTCTTGGGTTCAAACCTCCGTGAGAGCGCCAGGCACTAGGAAGAAGCACCGCCAAGGCTAAGCGAGATAAAAAGAGTGGGAAGGGGGAGGGGAAAAGAAAGGATACAAGTTGGAAGGCGTGGTGTGCTCTGGCCTTTGGGAAAGAGGTGGGGGGTGGGGGAGAAAGGAGAGAGAGAGATACTTAGAAGAAAATAAAATTAGGCTCAAAGGCTACTAGCCTAGGGGCTCTTTTGCTTCCGACTGCCTACTCTGCAGCGGTGTTTTCTCCTTACTCCTGGGGAAAACCGCCGAAACCTTCCCTGTGCGCTGGGTGGCCCGGTGCTTCCCATCAGCCCAGGCAAGGCTGGGTGCACTAGGTCTGCCCCGAGGAGGTGTACAGCGCAAACCCCCTCCCCAAAGTGGTGGAGAATGGAGGCATAATCAAGACCCGCTCACTTCCAACAACAGATCCACCCGGCTTTAGGGAGAGGAGGGGGAGGAGGCCCAGGAGGAGAGAAAAGCATCCGCGCTCGGGTCAGAGCGCATGAGCAATAGAAGCAGTACCCGCTGTGGGGCGAAGGGGGGCGAGGCCGGAGGAGGAGCAGGGGTTGTGTGTGCGTGTGCGTGTGCGTGTGTGTGTGTGTGTGTACACGCGCGTGCGCGCGCGCGTTTGTGTCCGAGCGCGGCGAGACCTGTCATCGCTGACGTCGGGCCGGGCGGCAGGCCAATGGGCGACCTAGGCGATTGTTCCTCTCCGCGGGCCCCGGCAGCGGCCCGAATCTCCATTCACGTCCTCACGCGCCCCGCTGCTGCCTCTGTAGTGTACGGGTTTCAAGTAGGCTTTAAAGACCGAGAGAGGGGGTTGGGGGGAAGTCACAATCCAAAACTTGAGGGGGGGGCGGAAACTTTGCAGAAGTTTTTTGTGGTTGTTCTTTCCCCTCCACACTGTCAGGTGATGGTGGCCTGAACTGGCCGACGTAGAGAGCTCCGGGGAGTGTGAGCCCGGATGCAGCAGGCCGCCCACTCCCAGCGGAGCTGGGCGCTGAAATTAGTATATATGGCCCAGGCGCTTCAGCACTATCACCACCACGTACAACATCCCCACTGCCCTCAGCCCCACTACGGCGCAGGGCGCTGGGACCCCGAGCGCCCCAGGGAGTTCGTCGCCGAAGCGCGCTTGGCGAGCAGGACGGACCTCCCTGGAGCAGAGCCCAGGGACTCCCAACAGTCCTCAGACTCCGCGCTGCGCGCCCCACTGTCCTTTTCACTTGCCGCGCCGCCACCATCTATCCCTCTCAGGTTCATGCAGCGGCAGGGGGCTCTACCCAACAGCCACCCAGCCCAACCTCTGCGGAGGCGCTCAGCCTCGCGCGGTCTACCCAGATTGCTGCCGCCGCTGTCTGGCTCCAGGTCTCCGCACTGAAGGCAGGCGCCGTGGTGCGGCTGGGCTGGGCCTGCCCCCCGGGTCCAGGTGGAACGCTCGGCTCACGCTCCCCGTTCTCACTCTCGCTGTTTGTCTCGACAACAGGTAGTAGCTTCGGACACCATGGCCCCCAGCTTGCTGCCGCCTCCAGCCCCTCGGTGTTCCCTGGCCTTCAAGAACAGCCTCCCCAGGCCTCCGCCAGCAGCACTTTGAACGGACTCCTGCGTCTGGGGCTCCCCGGAGAAATGTACTCGCGGCCCGAACCCTTCGCGCCGGGACCCGTGGCCCGCAGCGACGCCCTGGCCGCTGCCGCGGCCCTGCACGGCTACGGGAGCATGAACCTGACCGTGAACCTCGCCGCGCCCCACGGTCCCGGCGCCTTCTTCCGCTACATGCGCCAGCCCATCAAACAGGAGCTCATCTGCAAGTGGCTGGCTGCGGAGGGCCCCGCGCCCCGGCTCCTCTGCTCCAAAACTTTCAGCACCATGCACGAGTTGGTCACGCACGTCACAGTGGAGCACGTCGGCGGCCCGGAGCAGGCCAACCACATCTGCTTCTGGGAGGAGTGTCCGCGCCAGGGCAAGCCCTTTAAAGCCAAATACAAACTTGTAAATCACATCCGCGTGCATACGGGCGAGAAGCCCTTCCCCTGTCCTTTCCCGGGGTGTGGGAAGGTCTTTGCTAGATCAGAAAATCTCAAAATACACAAAAGAACTCACACAGGTCAGTATTCGGTACTATCTCAGGAGAATCCTCTGGGGACGCAGGCAACCTCTTCCGGGACCTCGGGCTGGATTTCCTCACGTTCCACCAGGGAAGAGGGGGGATATTTTGGTGTTTCCATGAGCCAAGTTCAAAAAAATTAATTATGCCCTTCTGTTAGAATCACTGAAGTTACCAAAGCTGAGAGTGAGGAGGATAATACGGGATTTCTGCTCTGGGGATCGAGAGTGAACGTGCTTGGGTCTCTGGGTGTGCAAATGTGTGCTTGCTGCTGGTTGAGTTTGATTTTAAGGTATTTAAAATAGCACTGTTTCCCAAAAGTCTTAAAGACATAGGAACAATTTAACTTTTCCTGGTTTCTTTGGCAAGCACTCCTCCACCCTAACAACCTGACGGCCACCTGAACTGAGGGTCATCAGACCCTACTCGCCTTCTTTAGGATTTGGGGTCCATGGCTGACTCAGGCCCTGTTTTGGAGTCTCGATGACTCGACACTTGGGACGTTTGAGAAACCCTCCCTTCTGCTTTAACAGAGATCCAAGGAGACTCATCGCCCTAAATGTCATTTACCGAGCTGTTAAGTGAAATGGGGACATGTGTCAACCACATCTGTTAGTTCTAGTTAACAGAAAAAAGAGGAGCCAGGGCAAGAGCCTGAAACGGTGAACTTCTCTGGCCAGAAGCATCTCTAATTAATGCGATTGCAGGGAGAAAGTTTTCACACTTCCCAGAACAGACTGCGAAGTTACATTAATTAGTTTAGCAGCCAGATGTTTGAACTCTACTTACCTAGGATGTTCTTGCTCCCTCCCTCCCCGAGTTTAAGCAACATCTCCCCTCTCTTGTTTGTTTTTGTGGGTTTTTTAAGGTTTTTTTCCCCCCCAGCGGGGGTGGGTGAAGGGGCAGGGTAAGGAGACCGTTGTTCTAGCTTGATGCCCCACTTCTACTCCCTGGACTCTGCTTAGCTCACCTCTATTATTGGTGAAAATTGTTGGTAATTATTAGAGCAAAAAAACTCCCTCAGGCTGGCAATGCCTGGGAAAGAAGCTTGCTAAATCCCGCATTCTCCTACAAACCCTGCAATCTTGGGGAGGGTCGGTGGCCAGGACCCTGGCACACGCGGGGGCCATACCAAAGTCCACGTTTAGTCGCCCACTTTATTTCCGAGCATGTTTGGAAACGTATGGTTTCCCGGAGCTGTTTCCAGGATGCCTCCGCTTCTCGAGCATTTTCCCCTCCTGCCCCCACCTCAAAGTTTCCTGGGGGGAGGGGAGAGGCGGGAAGAGGTGAGGAACTGATCACCGCCCACAGGCCAGTTTCTCTACAAGCTGGCGTTCCACGCCGCAAAGGTAGACACGCAGTCCTGAGCCAGGGAAGGAACTCATTTTTAATGACAGGGGAGTTTTAAACAAACAAACTTGTACTGCTCTTTGCCGGCCTACTGTTTGAAGTCCGTGAAGCAGAAAATGGTTAAATTCTTAGTGCAATCGACCTACAGCAGAGAAGCAAGTTCAGTGTGCCCAGGCTGGCTCAGGTTTACTTCTATTCAGGACAGAATTTTAAGTACGTCTTTTCCACTGGCAGTCCTGATTCATTATCGCTGCAGTTAAAAAAAAAAAATCTACAGTCTCTCTTGGTCTACTCAGGCGTTTCTCTCAACGCCCCCCCCCCCAATAATGAAAAGGTGGGGGGGAGAAAACCAAGAAAATGTTTCTCAAATGGCAATAGACCTCACTACAAATTATTCATGAAGACAGTTCTTGATTCAACAGGAAAATAATTGCCTTTTCAAATATTAATGGCGTTTCATTTCCTCGAATCGCGGAAGTGGCGAAGAGGAGCTGATGATTTCTCGGGAGTTAAAATTATTCCGGATCTGAATCCCGGGCCCGGCTGCGGAGGCGGCCGCCCCCCGCACGCGCCGGGAAAGGCTCACCGCGTGGCGGTCGCAGCGGCCCCAGGACAATGGTGCCGCCGCGCGCTCTGGCCCGGCCCCGCTGCCCCGCGCCCTCCCCGTGCGCCATGCGCTGCAGCGGCCTCACCCCGCCACCGAGGCAGCGGATAGAGAGAGAGGCAGGGCTAGGGGTCCGAGGCAGAGAAGAGATGGCGCGGGGGCGGAGACGCGGGGACGACTCGGCTCAGCCACAAGTGCGGGAAAATGGCGCCAGCGCGTTGCCCCGCCGCCGCCGCACTTGGTCGGACAGGACCGGCTCGGGGCTGGGAAGGGGTTCGGCTTCTGGGAGGAGACTCGGGGCCTTTTACCGCTCAACCCCAAGACCAGGCTGCGCGGGGCGCGCTGCAGGGCTCGGGACTAACCCGGCCTCTCCACACGCACCCGCAGGGCTCGGAGCCCAGACGTGGCGGCAGGGAGCGGGCGGGGGGCGGTGTGCCGGGGGCGGAGGTTCCGGGGTTAGTGTCAGACCCGGAGGCCCGGGCGCCTCCAGCCACTGGGGGAGGCCGAGAGGGCGCTGGGGCGCAGCCTCACTTGGCCTCCCAGGGGTCTGGGAACTTCCAGGCTGCCCGAATTACCCTCAGTGCCCGGCCTTTTTCCTCTACTCCTCGTCTGGGACGAAATTACTGTTTCTGGTTTACGTGAATGTAGAACAAGACGCTCACAAGATGGGATAAGTGTGCGGGGCACAATCAACCTTAAATTCCAATCCTCCTCTGTTTTCTTAGCAAATCTTGTTTTCTTTTGCAGGCCCTGAATTGCACGGTTCTTGTAAGATTTTTAGAAAGAAAAGAAGAAAGGAGGAAGAAAAGTTTTTAGTTTGGCAGATAGTAACAGGGTTAGAGGGAAGAAAACGAGGGGCGAATAGAGACACTAGTTTATACTGCTTATTTATTTATTTATTTATTTATTTATTTAATAAAACTGCACCGGCGTCCCAAAAATAGCAGGGTCCAGCACTGCTCAGCGCCCCGCTGCACTAGAAATAGTCCTGCAGGAGGAGGGCGCAGCGACCGGCTCACGAACCTCTGCGGCGCAGAGGCGAGGGTTGTGCGCAAACCTCAGGCTGAACCTGAGCGTCAGCGAGGCTCGGGAATAGGGGCTTTGTTTGTGCAAACCTGTCGGTCCCCAGAGCTCGTGTCTTTCCTGGAAGTCGCGGTAGAAGCGACCACAAAGGCAACAGTACTCCAGCCTTGCGCCTCTTTCTCCTCAGCCAGAAGCTCGGTAGCGGTTCCCTCTGCCCAAGGCGCCTGGCGACATCCAGTTGTTTAAAGTGCCTGGACACTTCCTCCCCTCCGTCCCGCCACTTCTGCAGCTCCAGCCCGGACCGGGGCTCCCGGGTTCTCGGGGTTCTTTCCTCCCCCACACGCCTGCGTAACCAGCCGGCGCTGAGCTCCCAGATGGGAGCTCGGTCCTCGGCCAGTGTTTCCACCCTACTGCGCGCTCGCGCCTTCCCGCGGCTCTACAGAGCATCGCACCAGGAGTGGCGTCCCTCGCGGGGCTACCCCGGTTGTCCGTCGGCCCCCGGTCCTCGGGGACCGGCCTGGCCTGACCGCAGCAGCCCTCTCACACCGAAGCCGCCATGCTCATGCGGTTGCGTGATACACCGCGGAGCACGCTCGTCCCGGGCAGATGCTGCGGCGCCGGCCTCCCCACTGAGGCGGGCGAGACTCCCGGGTGTGGTGGTCTGGGGAGGCCACTCAGAGGTTTCTTAGTCAGTTGGGACGGGGAGAGCTGGCTGCTCGCGGTAGCTCCTCCAGGAGGCCGCTGGAGCAGCGTAATAAAATAGTATTCGTGGCGCTCGTAGGTAGCGGGATCCCGGACGGTTCAGGCAAGATTTGAAGAATGCTGCTAAATGTTTGCCCTCAGGGGGTCGAAGGGAAGGGGGAGGGGGCTCCATTTCCTGTAAAAATCGCCTCTGAAGTGAATCATTGCTCAGAATACCTTTTTCTACAGCAAGAATCCACATTAGGTACATGCCCTGTGCATCGGCTGCGCATCTTTAAATTATCCCATCGCCTTGGCGTTTATGCAAAACCTACTTTAGGAAACAATGTTGGGCTAGGAGTAGGGTATGTGTCGGGTGGACCCTCGGGCAGGAAACAGACGTTTGGCTGGGACAACTTTAAATTGAGCAGATGAGAGCTCCTCAGTCAACTCTGTTCTCCGGGCAGACGAGCTTCTGCCTCCGAGTGGAGAAAATCTGGAGGAAAACAACTGGAATAGATCAGAAATTTTCAGGGTGAAAACCCAACTAAGATGGAGTCTTTCTCGCTCCTCCTCCATACCCTCCCCCAGACCCAGGCAGGAGAGGGGGAGGGGGAGAGGCCTGCAGGAGGCCGCGCAGGAGGCCGCACAGGAGGCGCCCTCCGAGCCTTGAAGGGGGTGCCGGGCCTGGGGAGCCGAACACAAAGGTTTCTGAAAACCTTTACTGGTTCTTTACTGGTTCTTCCACATAATGGAAGAGAAATCTGGGGAGGTTTGTGAGGCCGAGCAGGGCCGCGGCTCACACGCACTAATGTCTCTGCGTTGTCTCCACCAGGGGAGAAGCCCTTCAGGTGCGAGTTCGAGGGCTGCGAGCGGCGCTTCGCCAACAGCAGCGACCGCAAGAAGCACTCGCACGTGCACACGAGCGACAAGCCGTACACGTGCAAAGTGCGCGGCTGCGACAAGTGCTACACGCACCCCAGCTCGCTTCGTAAACACATGAAAGTGCACGGGCGCTCACCGCCGCCTCCTAGCTCTGGCTTCGACTCGGCCACGCCGTCCACCTTGGTGTCTCCTTCCTCGGACTTCGGCCGTGAGCCCCCGGTGGCCTCCTCGGCGGCGGTGGCGGCCCGTGGCGCGGAACTGAGCGAATGGTACGTGTGTCACGGCGCTGGCCGAGTGGCGACTGCCCGCGCCGCGTCCCCAAGCCATGCGCGAGCACCTGGCTCTGCCGCTGCCGCCGCCGCCTCCAGTGTTAGGGCTGCTGCTGTGATTGGTGCTCTGCGCACTTGAGTGCTAGTCCAGGCCCGGTCCTTGAGGCTTGAAGAGAAGGTGAGGAAGGAAGGAAGGAAGGTCACAACTAATAGAGCTCATTGAAAATGCTGGTAAATGTCCATTGTTTTAAAATGTAAATATGGTACTCATATTTACATTTTAAATATGGTTCTACAATTATACCCAGTACCCCCCCCCCAGGAACTGTCATGACTAGTGTTGGGATAAAGACGGGCAGAAAGAAAAATATGTATTAGGAGAGTTTATGTGCAATCTTGGAAAGTTCAGGTGGCAAAACTAAGACCACAAAGTCCTTGTCGGTTCAGAGAATGCGAACTGTTTTCCTTGAGTCTCGGGCCCCGGGATTGCCACGCCCCCACTCCTTTCCCAGCTCCCAGTTGGAGCCTCCTCCGAAGTTCGGATCACTTATATTTTACCTCCTATTTCCTTCCTCTTTTGCTTCCTTACAATTCCCCATCTCCCAGCTATCCTTTGAAACAAAACTACACAAGTTGCAGATTCAAATATTTCCAATTACTTCTGTAAAGGAGAAAAGAATGCGTCAGCATCACCCCTTGGGTTCCCATGCCTTTGCCCATGAGCTGGCCCAAGCGTATAGATACATCCGACTACTTGTCCTCCAGCTTCGTATATACGTTACATACTTGGGGCAGGAGGTGGAAATACAGACAAAAGAGTGTTAGAGGGGCTTTAAGATTGAAGACTCTGGGGTTTCCCCAGACCAATCACCCTCCCCATCACCTCCCACCCTTGTCCATTCTCCGCCTGTGGAATCTTGTGGCTGCCTGGGGGTGGGAGTGCAGTGTGCCAATGACGTCACTGATCTGAGGTCTCCACTGCGAAGGGATCCGACCTAGTCCACAGTGTCTGGATAAATCGCGTCAATTCTGTGATGGTCAAAAATCGCACAATGTTGGTCTTATTATTTTTTTAAGGGTGAATAAGGGGGTTAAGAGATGAACTGCAATAATAAATGTTTTAAAGGAAAACACCTAATGGGTCTAGATTTTATGTGTATTTTATGTGCTGGGTACTCAGTCCCCAGAAAGAGAACCAGATGTTGGGGGCAGGGGAGATGAAAGCCTTTGCAGTTGTTGCCAAGAATGAAAAATTTGAGCCTATGTTCCAGTCTGCCACCTTTGGGGAGGATGGAGCTTCCCAGAAATACTTCTTGAGATTTAGAGAAATAAGGAAAGAAAAGGAAGGGGGGAAAAAAAATCTTGAGCAGACCTGTCCCAGTCCCCTAGGAATCTGGATATAAATAGGGTTATGATATTCCCATAGGGAGAGCCCCTAAACAGCTTCCTTTTACAAGTTGAGCCCAGCAAACCAGACCTGGCCGGGTCACTCTGCTGGATTTTCTACTCTCTCCTCTTCATATGCATTAGACAATTATCACTCCTGCCCAACAGCCCCACGGTTCCATCAGATAAATAATGTCGCAACTGTAGTGGGATTTTTTTCATTATCCCTTAAAAAAACAACAAAAATCTTCCCAACACATGCTTAGTGTCCTTGTGGAAGGGGGACTACAATCCCCTCTTTGCCCCACTACAATAGGGCTCAGCAACTGCTTGGTCAAGGGCTGGGTGGGCAGCAAACCTTGGTCCCCGCGGATGTGCAGAGGACACCTGGGAAATTTGCATCTTCCGACGATGTTTAAAAATTATCCCATGCCCAAATTGGATTCGTTTCTTTCTCTTCTATTTCTAGATCCCTACTTTTCCTTCCATCCCCATCCAAAATAATAAAATAATATTAAAATGTTTGGTCGGTCACTAATCACCTTTAATTTTTCATTTGCTTGTTACAGATGTCCACCTCGTTGCTCGCAAGGTAATCTCGCCCAGCGCAGCTGAGAGCCCGCATCTCACGCTTGCGACATCAAAGGGCCCGCGCACAAAGCAATGTTTCTTCGCCACGGTGCATCTTCATGGTAAGTTAGGATTTCTATGGCAATGGGCAAGTCGCACTGAAATCCTGAAAGGCCGAGCCTGGAGCCCGTCCAGGCTTTTCATTAAGGACATAATATTTACGTCTAACAGGCCTTTTTTCTTGTGTATACAAGTATATATTTTTGTTTGACGCGGACTAAATCATTTTCATTTAATTTCCGGTAAACAAAACCCACGCGAATGGGCACTTGTTCCCGATCATAATAAAAATGGATAATAATGTGAGGGAAGAAAAAGGGCGCTTGAATTGCCGCTCAGCCCCCTTTGTTTCTGCTTTCTGCGGTGATCAGAGGGCGCATTTGGGTTTGATGGCGAGTTTCTAAAGGCGAGGAAATGGTTTGTAAGAGGGAAAGAAAAGGAGAAAGGTCTAATCAAGCTCGGGTTGTTCAAAGAGTTGGGTTTTGGGGTTGAAAGTGTGAGTTTGACGGTGCATCAGCATGCCGCGTAGGCTCGCCATGGAAATGCGCGCGGGGAGCGGCCGCTTCAAAGGCGGCACACTTCACTGCAGACACTCTATTAAGATACATTCGCACTGACCTTTGCTTTCACGCCATTTAATACTGTCACTACGTTCTCCAGTGTATACTTCCCCCTTAGGACCTGCCTCACCGATGTTTAGGGGTTCATCCTGCATGTTAATGTAGGTGGGCACTTTGGTGCCAGGGAGGATTGCAGGAAAGGGAGGAGCCGGACTCAACATACCTTGGCTGCTCCTCAAAGAGGCTGCAAGGTCAGGAGCAAATAACTTTAGGGCAACCTCAGAAGCTGAACAAATGAGCATCCCCAGCTCATTTTGTGCAAAGCACCTCTCTGCATCTTGTACAAGGTGAAGGCATGAACTTGAATGGGACTTGCAGGGTGAGAGAGCCACCCTGGATAAGTCTGGAAAGTTCAGACTGTGGCTTTTGGACATTTCCACTTTGGCCCCAGCACAGCCCCTTCATCTCCTCTATCCCAGAAGTCTCTTGGGGCCCCCCCAAACTTACTTCTCTCTATAGTGATGTGTATGGTACCCCTCAGGCCTGGGCTGGCCCTGGGCACGAGCTCAAGAACACAAAGCCAAGGGAATAGGGAAGATAGCAGGAAAGTTAGAAGTCCATGTTTCCTTAATTGTCATGTTGTTTATTTTATCCAAGTACCCCAGTGAATAGGGGAAAAATAAACATGGTAGAAAAAAATCAAACAGTGGAGTCTTCTTTAGTGCCAGTCCTTGTGGCTGAATAAAAAGGATGGTCCGCTTTCTATTGAGTTGAGAAATCTTTGAAGTGGGAGTTATTATCTGAGACATTCCTGCTTGTCGTCCTAACAACGTTGATGAAACGTAAAAGGTTCTTTGTCAGCGATTTGTTCTCCTCTCTGTCAAACTCCGTCTGCCCTGTTAGTTTCAAACCGTTTCTAAAGAGATAAAAATCAAACTTCTTAAAAAAAAAAAGACATGCACACTAACTGATAACTTTAGGACTAAGGGGAAAACAAAAGTAATGCAGAGACGTAAGGTCCAAGGCCTGTGGAGGTGTGCAGATGTTGAGGGGCCCTTTGCAAAGTCTCTGACACATGCACGCAGGCTTCTCTATGCTGTGGCTTGCACTCCATCAGTCCAAGTCAGGTCACCTGAGCCTCCTATGGGGACTCCTCAAGCTCCCAATATTCTTGCCCAGGATCCTTGGAACCTAAGGCTGCCCAATTTATTGTTAATATTTCCTACTCCTTAAAAGACAATCTCTGCTAAAAACAGAATCATTTTGTGTTTTTTCTCACTAGCAGCAATCAGCAAGCTTTATCTGCCATTAATAGAAAGGAGAGTGGCTTGAGGGAGAGAGACACTTATAATTTCCTGTTTTCTTCAGAATCTTGGCAATTGGAGTTCAGGAGGTTCAGTTTACAAGATAGTGACCCCAGAATGCATGCAAATGCCCCCCCTCCTATCCACATAACGAGCAGTTCTTCATGTTATATTGTGCGCAGGAAAGAAACTTTCACCCTGTCCAGCTTTTCCCAAACTTCCTTCATGTGGTTTTAGAGGTGGTTTAAATAAACAAGGATGTTCCGGTCTTTCTGCTTCATGTGCTAAATGATTTGTAAAGAAGTTTCCCTGAGCTGTAACCCATGCTGTTATTATAGTTGCAGCAAAATGTTGTATCTTATATTGATTTTTAGTTTCTTACTCGAGGTCCCCATATGTTTATTTATATTGTTAATTTATGGGAAAATGTAATGATTACAGTAAATGTGAATTATGCAGACAGGCAAATGTTTCGTAGTCATAACTCACACATGCAAAGACCTGACTGAAACCTTAGACTATTTAGTGCCCTCTCTACCCATGCTGTTTGTGATCTATCCTCTGTCCCTTTAGCATCCTAAATTATGAACTAACTGGAAACAAAAAAAGTTGTTATATAGTACTTGACTGAAAGTGATTGTTAAATGAAAACACAGTTGAAAGTGGTGGCTTAATCTTGTTGTACATATGTAAAAATAAATTAAAATGTGATTGTTTTTCCCTCCAAAGACTTTTGTGTACATGGAGCTCCATTTTGCTATTTTCTTTGGAAATAAAGAATGTGATGTTTTTCTTCGTCTCTTGAATCTGAGTGCCTTGCTATTGCTTCATCATCCGGGGAGATTGGGGGGCCCTCCCACAGCGTCCAGTCCTCTTCCCTGCCTTCCCTCACGGCGTCACAGGGACATCTCCGAAGCCCAATTGTCCAGGACAGAAAGCCAGAGAGTCCCACCAAAGTGGACATCGCGGAGTAGACCTCTCTCACCCCCACTTTCACCCCGGTGCCATTGGCACTCATCAGCCGATCTCCATTACAGAAAAGAGAAAAGGTAAAATGCTCTCAGTGACCTCCGGGAAAGGCTGCCTCCCAGGGCACCCTCTCGCCAACTACCTCTGCCTTTCCGGAGAAAAGCCTAGCAGTTGGCGGGAATAAAAACAAGGAAAGAAAAACACAGGCAGGCTGGCTCCAATCCCTGCCTAATCCCCGGAGGGGTACGCGGGGCGTGCACGGTTGGCTGCGGGGTCCCGGCTGGTCCCCACTCGCTCGGGGATTGGGGAGTAGCTGACGTCCAGAGAACCGCGAAGGGCCAGCCCTCCCACTGTGTAGCCACAGCCCTCACGACCCTGTCCTGGATTCTGATTGGGATCCTCAGTGGGGTTTAGCATCTGGGGCAGGGGCCCTCTTTTCTGACCCTGCCGTTGGAGAAACGGTCTCAGGTTTTCCGGAACCACCAGAATCACTAACGGGTTCCGCCACCTCCCCGCGGCCAGGGAGCCTCGAGGCCCCTACTACCCTGGCTCCCCGCTCCCACTGCGCAGGCGCGGAGCCGGGCGCCCGCGGGCCCCTGTTCAACTGGTGAGAAGTCCATTCCCGCCGGCCTGGCTGCGGGCTCCGCCGCGCTCCGGGCAAGGATGGCCACTTCGGGGTCGGAATGCTGGGTGTCCTTTTAGAGGACCTTGGAGACCCAGCTCCTAGCGCCAAGCCCGCGGTGCTGAAGACAAGGTTGGGGGAGGGACTCCAGTGCGCAAAGGAGAAAGAGCGACGTGCGGGTGTGAAAAAAGCGGCCTCGAGGGGAAGGCCCCTGGGGCCGCCGTGACACCTCGGGTCGGTGGGAGCCACGAGGGAGGAGGTCACCGGACATTAGTGCTGGGGTCAGCGCCCCCTTCGGTCTCTGTCGCTGAAGGGACCCCTCCTCTGGCCGCGGAACAAGTTGGAGGGGGTATCCCCAGTTGCACGGGTGTCCTCGACTTGGCCTCTGCAAGAGCGCGCTCTCTGAGGCCCTTTCCCAGACAGAATCGGTGTGGTGGGGAGCAAGTAGGGATTCCCGGCCAGGGCTCTTCCCACTCGGCTCTTTGCTTCGCGGCCCGGCTGCCTCCAGTCCCAGGGCCGCGCCGGGAGATACATCCCAGTCCTTCCACCTTCCCCTCTCCATCCCGCCCAGCACAGCCCAGGGCCGCCTGGGCGACCGGGAGTGGCGGCCCCGACCGTTTCCCGAAGTGGGGTGAACAGAGAGTCTGCGGGGAGGCAGTTGCCGGGCCTCCGTGCGGGTCTTGGAGATGCACAGGTCTGCCTTCGAACCTTTCTAGTCAGAGCTGGGATGGTGGCATCAAGGCATAAGGGGGGAAAGGAGAAGAAAGTGCTCTGGGACACCTCAGCGCCCCTGCAGCCAGGAGAGCGCAGACTTCTTTGAACCATTGCTTTTGGCAGAGATTTGAACGGTACAACCTTTGGGAGAGGGTTGAATTCACTGGTTCTCAAGTGCCCCTGGCTAGCCTTACCCCAGAGACAAATTCCCTTGTCCTCTGGGGAAGTTACACACCTCCCACACCGCAGCGGCAGCACCGAGGGCGGTTGGGGGAAATCTCAGCCTGCTAATGATTTCTGCTGGGCCTCTCCTCTTTCTTACTTCGAATAAGAGAGTTCCAGGTAGAACTGCAGGCTGGCATGGTGGGAAGACGTTGGCTAGAGGCCAGTTTCTCAGGCTTGTCCACCTATGACTCTGTGCCCCAGGATAAGTGTGAAACATTCCCGTGCTTGTTTTCTTATCTAGTGAAATAGAATTTAAAAGTTTGTTTGAGGGTTAAATAAGATAACCCTTGAAGCATTTAGAATCTACATGTCAAGTGCTTGCTGTTGTTGTTGTTGTCATTATTTACATGATTCCATCTTGTAGACATGTGTCCTACCGTCTTCCTGAATAAGATCTTCAGGCCTTTGTAGAAAATGTGGCATTGTCAGGGACCTCCAGCTCTGTAACAGGGTGTTTCTCCAGGGAGCCCAGAGACTGGCTGAGGGTCCTGAAGCCTCGTGAGTTTATGTTCTGGGAGAGTTTCAGGTCTCTGTGCAGCAGGGCACCGAAGCAGAGACAATTTATTTTTTAAAAGTTCAAGAAAAAAGCGGAGGGAATCAAGTGTTTTGGGGTACAGAAAGAAGGTAGAGAAACCTGGTTATTTTCATGTTCCCCCAACTCCCACCCCATGACTAGCACTACAGTAAATAGAATGGCTTGGTCAGCACAGGTGTTGGTTTATTTTTATTATAATTTTCTATGGTTAGTGTGAATCCAGTGTTGGGCTTTTCGAGACCCAGGTATGGAGGAGGGTTGGTGGTTGATCAACTACAGAGCATTTGGGCAAAAGTGACATAAAAAGCACATTCTTCCCAGGATGGCATCAGCACCTGTTTCATAGTAATAGTTTTCTGATACTGAATCCTTATTCTGGGAAAATTAATAACATCTTAGTCACCAAGTGGCTGAGGATCCCACAATAACGTGTTTCATTTGTCATCAACTTTATGTCTGGGCTTTGGGGCAACCTTGCCTTTTTACAGAAATATCTTCAATGAGGAAAAAGCTTGAGAATTTAATTTTTAGGAAGTTTATCAAGTTTGAATCCCAAAACTATGCAAGAAGAAGAGAAACTCAATGGACAGTTTAGGGGAGCTTTGGGGTTGCCTCTGAATCTTCCAATGGCTTTGCAAACATCCAAAACAGCTGCATAGAAAAAAAAAAGATGAAGAAAAAAAGTTACCTCAGGGTGAAAATTCATCAAATGTAAATATGGCCAGAGAAGATGATTTGAAATTTGTTCTGCATTTTTGGCTTCCTTAGAGACAATGTAGACTCTGTATGAGGCAACAAACAGGACAAGAACATTGATTAATTCAACTCAAGAAGAGGGATGTGCATGGTTCTGTACCTCAGTGAATCAGCAGGCTTGAAAAATGTCTGCAGAAGGAAAAATTCCATGGTTTTGATTGTACTGCAAAGTTGTAGAATAATGGCAAAAAGAAGGACAGGGGAAGAAAAAGAATATTATCAGTTGATTTATACAGAATATCAGAAGAATGATGTAGTTTTTTCTTGTCCGTGACTGCTGACTGGTCCATGCAAGATCAGATGAGCCAGATGAGGATAGTATTCTTTGCCAGAACTGAGAAGAAACTGCAGACAGCTCTAGGTCCCTGGCTTGGGCCACTGCAAAGCCTCAGTGAAGGTGTAAGTGGAGGCTTCTACTTTTGTGCTCATCAATGTGTTCATTAAGGGTTAAAAAAAATACACCCAGCATCTCGGTGAAAAGTATTTTGCCTGAAATATGCATATTTTAATTTATAAAAAATAGGCGTTTGTCCCTGAAAGCTTTGCTTATTTATTTCCTCTGAAACAAGGAGAGTGACCTGATACATGATGTACATAAGCAATTCTGAATCACACTATACTCACTTTCACCTGAGAAAATATGTTTCAAGCATACCATAAAATTTTCCCCTACATTTTCTGCCACTGCATTTAGTAAGCAAAGAGTCCATAGTCAAATTCTTTCTATTAGACAAAACAAAACAAGACAAAAGAACCCTGCTAACTTTCTTATTAAAATATAAAAACTTGTGGAAAAAGAGAGCTTCCTTTAAGTGTGAAATATCATTTCATTGTAAAAAGATGGGGGGGAAAGGAGCAGTAATCCAACTTCCGGATACTGTTTTGAATTATTTCACCAGGCCCTTTTAAAAGGGGATTAGCAGGGCTTTGGAAGCAAAATCCTGTTTTATTCAATCTCTGATTTTATGTTATAATTACTGATTGTAAAGGCTCTGGAATTAGTATGCAGGCACTGTCAGGACAGGATGCAGGTGCTATTCTAATGGTTCAGCTTTTTAATTAAGAAAAGAGGTAAGAAAATTGAATCATATAAACACTTTTGTGAGAGCTGGGAACATTGCAGCAACGGCATGAATAAAGCCTTTATACCTTCCTCTGACAGGTCATCTCCCAAGGGTTGACTTAGGACCTTTTCAGGGCCAGACAATAGTTAACAGCTTTCTCACCTTGTCCCCATTGAACCTTTTCTTCTAGGACAGATCTTACAGAAATTGCCATAAGTAGCTCAACTTCCACAAAAGATATTGCAAGTTAGAATAGATTCACATCCATACTGATATGCCTGTTTTTACGTCCCAACTATAGATCTCTCATCCTCTGGATCTTTTCTCATGGGGGGAGGAATGTTGTCTGGAAGACATGGATAGTTTATGGGGAATGGAATCTGCCCTCAAATACCCACACAGAGGGAAGCAGAACCAAGGCCAAGGTAGACCTCCCTCCAACCTTGGGAAAACAAAAAACAAAAAACAAAAAACAAACCAGGGAACGTGCAGAGAAAGCAAGGCAGGGACTACAAATAGTTCTGCAACTTTTCTGAAATGGGCTCCTCTTGAAGCAAGAGATTTTGTCCGAACATGATCGCCTCCTTGGAGGCAAGGAAACCCAAGTCAGTGGGTGTGTCATGGTGCTTTGTATGTTTCTTCAGCTCTCCAGTTACCCTCAAATAACCATCACCTCTGGGTAAATTTGTTCTTGCCCAGGACACTTCAAATCTCTCTAGGAAAAGTAATGCTGGAGCCACTCCAGCCCCAAGACACTAGACCATTGGGCCTATCTGAGGGTCTGGATCCTTCATAATTCTTCTATCCCAGGCTTTGCCAAGTCTGGGATCCCAGATGTGGACTCTCAGGAAAGACTCCCCTCTATCTTTGTTAGGCCCCAGTAAAACTTCCAGCCATCACCTTTTCTTTGAGAATCTGGTCAGGGTGTGTGGGTGATTAGGGATCTGGTCCCCGCCAGCAACCCAGGCCTTGTCCTTGCGCTGGAGGCCTGCAGGAGGCCTGCTGCAGGCCTGGTGCCTCTGGGCCCAGCTGAGAACAATGCCAGTATTAGGATATCGGCCGCCCTCGCAATGATCACGCTTTCAACGATTTTGTTTTCACGGCTGAGGGGGCTTTTTTTTCCAATGTAAATCAAGCGCTTTAGTTATTAAGGCCGAACACTAATCTCCAACAACCTTGACATAATGTGGCCGAGCGCGCCGGCCCACTTCGCACCTGCAGTCTGAATAGGGTGCCTTGTCAATGGGGGACACGCTTGTTGCCCTGGCTTGCAAAAGAGGGGAGTGAATAAGTCAAGCTTTGTGAATGCCCATGCGCGCTCTGCCTCCCGCCTTTGATCACAGAAAATGTCTTCTAATTTGTCCCTTTTTCATTGTAACAACGTTTTCAAGGCTCTTTCTATTTTTCCACCACATATTTATAAAGAACATAAATCGCCCCCCCCAAAACAAAGGGGGCACGCCCCAGCCAACTGGCGCCATCACGCTTCAGTGTTTCGTGGCTCTGGAAAGTTTGTTGCTTCTTGAAGCTGCCCTCACAGCAGACACAGGGCTAGGAGGCCCCAGTATGGATATCCAGACCCAGGCTTCTGTGAGGAGGGTGGTAAACGGCTGTGGGAGGAAACTGTACCAGGGACTCCTGTTTGGGGGAGGGGAGTAGGACCCGGCATGGGGTAGGCTATCAGAAGCACCAGGGGACTAAGATCCATGTGGTCAGGACCTAGGGGCAGATGTGTCTCTCCAGGGTGTTATTCCACTTCCTGGCCTTTCCAGAACTCAGCAGGCAGTTTGGGGTTCTGTGGGACTAGAAATGGGTGATACACTCGTTTTTTTACACAAAGCAGATGCTGATGCTCACTCTTCTCTAAAAACAGCATTTCAAGACTGCTTTTCTCCTCTCCTCACTCCACCACTGGAGCGACATTGGTCCTGCATCCTCCATAGCACCTGGGGAATTAGGAGGGGTATCTGGAGAGGCTTCCTGTCTGCAGACAAGCAGACAATCCCTCAGATCCTTTGTGGGGAGCCAAAGCATTTCAAGAAGAAAATAAAAATACCACAAGAAAACAGAATTAGTGCCATTTTATCCGGGGCTATGAAGCAACCTCTTTGCAGAATGTGGCTTGTATTCAGGATTGCAATCCATTCAAATTCTCCAAGAACACACAGGCATTAATGACTTTGATGTCTCATTTGGTGGGATATTAATTATCATGTTTGGGGGGACTTCTTGCTAGAAACACTTTTATCTTAGAGTTTTAAATTTCTTTTCTTCTCCTAGAAGATCAAGTAATTTTTTTCTAAGATAGAGGCAGTCTAAGACTTCTTTTTTCTTCTGTTAGTTATTACTTTAGTGCAGGTTCTGGGTAAGAAAACTAACATAACTCACTAATACAGTTTAAACACTTTGATGTCTTGCCAAGAAACACACTTCCTTCAAGAGAGAAGTCAACATTTGTTTTTCACATTAAATGGCATTTAGTTGCCAGTGGAAAAAAAAATAATTCTAAGGACCACTTTTTAATTCGATGGATGACAACCGCAGGGGTCTAAAAGAAAATAACAACGATAGCTATAGACACAAATAACTAAATTACCAAAACGTTAGTATATCTCCCAGCTTCATTAATATGTAACAGACTCCCCAGTTAATCTCCAAAAGCTAGTGTTCCCCCTGTAAAATAGCACTCTGGGACGAATTGTACATGAGATCAATCACTGCTAACGCAGGAAGGTTTACTGCAGGAAAAAAAAAAAGCTATTTATACCTTCAAATAGAAGCTTTTCAGATTTAAGAGTAAGAGCCATACATCACCAAGAATAAATGATTATGAATTGGTAAACGCGCCCTCCAGCGATTAGCTATGCGATGCTATTTATCATTTCTTGGGTGGTGATGCTAGTGGAGTCTTTTTTCCTCCTCTCTTTTGCCTTCTTTTTCAATTCATCTGACTGTTTGGAAAGACAAGCTTGACAAGCAGAGAAGAATGAAAAAAATACCGCGGGAAAGTTTGTTTTGCATATACTGTAAGTCATCAAAACATAGCTTTGCAGATATAAACAGGGCCACGTATGGAGAGCTTAACAGGAAACAGTGCAGCACTTTTTCATTGTTTCATTTATTAGATTATTTTTCCATTGAAATTGATCCATCAGCAGGTATTATTTTTAGTCTCCTCCCCTCTTTTAATTAATCCGCTCTTTCTTATTTCCCCTTTCATCTAGTCCACGAGTTTAGGTAGTTTACCATCAGTACAAGTGCACCTTTCTCATTCTCCTTCCTTCCCTCCTTCCCTCCTTCTCTCTCTCTTTCGTTTTCCCCTCTCTTCCTCTCTCTTTCCCAACTTTCTTTTAAGTGCGGGAGACGCTTGGTGTCTGCACTGCCGTGGGGGTGCATGGCAGCGTGCCTGCGCTAGACCACCGCCTGGAGGCCGGCTCAGCCACAGTTGTCCAGGGAAACCGTTTTCCCAGCAAGGCACGGGGTCAGGGACTCCTGGGGACCCTGCTTGCTGTTTGTAACACAAAAGCATATGCAGCCCCTAAACATTCCAACAGAGACAAAGGCTGGAGCCGAGGACTGACTTAACCCTGGTTAAAACTAACTCACAGCCCGCCTCCTTGGCCCAGTCCAACGCTGGAGGCAACGGGAGACGCTGAGGCCCGGCTAGTGCCAGGGGCTAGTAGCACTAAGCCCTAGCCTTCTCTGGGGTAGGGATCGGTGGTGGAGGCGATTCCTGGCGTTAAAGTGAGAATCTGCTCTAAAGCAGGGGGGAAGAGAGACCCACACCGCCGAAGGGGTTGGATAGGGGTTAGCCATCAGCCCCGAAGCTAAAGCCCAGAGAACTGCCTGTTTGTCAGCCAGTAATGCTGACCTGAGGGGCCTTTAGCGGGAGAGCAGCCGCGCTAGCTTCGTGGAAAGTGGTAGGAGTGTCAACCCTTAGGTCGGTTGTGACACCAAGTGTCTAGCAGAAGGCAGGGTTGAACAAAGATTCTTGGGCAGGGACTTCGGAAGTACTGGTCACTGTGTCCGGGGCTCACTTGCCCACTGCTCTGGGAAAGTTGGCCACGTTTGCGATGACCTACTATTGGTAGCTGGACTAGAGACTCTATGGGCTCAATTCAAAGGCCCCAGAACCTCTGCATCCAACTTGGGGTGTTGGGTGTTTGAACTGGGGGAGAGTGAGGAGTTTTGGGGACCAGTTATTGGGGGCTACTAGGACCTCAAACTGAGAGAGAAGATGTCAGGGCAATTATTGTATGCACCCTGTGGCCCACAAATTCGGATTTGAATTCTGCTGAAGGTCTTTTTTCATAGGCAGGAGAAATTTAATAGGGATGGGAGGGGAGTTGTGTCTGTAAGTCTGAACACTCCCTAAAAGATCTTTCAAGCAAACATACAGAAGTCCTTTCAGGTAGTTTCAGGTTGTGGAATAAACCCAGGTTGTGTCCTCACAGGTAGGAGAAGGGCCCATTTCATGAATGCCTTATTTTTTTTTATTTTTTTTTTCATTTTTTTTTTTCATTTTTTTTTTTTTTTCATGAATGCCTTATGATAGACTTTTAAAGCCAAAGCAGTTGCAAAGCATTGCACCTATAAATACAGAAGGAAAGTTCTTGTCCACCCCGAGAGTTGATAAGAATAGTTGCAGGCTGAATTAAAGAGTCTAATCTAATCATACTTTATGAAGTTATTATAAAAGAAATTAACATCAGGGGAAATGGGAGGAGAAATCATATGTCTCTCTTTTTTTATATCATGCCCTATTATGTGAACTTTTCTCCTTCTTTCCCCATGGAATTTTCTCCCATTTTGGTAACTCTTGGCAGGCTAGTGTAGAAACATGCTTGAAGAATAATACATTCAGGCAATATTGACTTTCTGATAATGGATTTCTCTTTTACTTTGCAAGGCTGGTGCAGTCCTGTGCTTTAGGAAGGAGACATGGAGAAAAGGAATGAAACCAGAAGTTTTGAAGGACAAAACACACATTCATTCTTCTTGTATCTTCCTCCCAAGAAGCCTTTAATACTTCGTACCTAACATTGACTTCAGGAGGAAAAAAATTGTAATTATAAATAATTAATTTTGCAATTCCAACAAAAAATATTATTCATTTGCTTGCTATTGTTTAAGATTTTATTGTTAATTTAAAATTTTAATTCCATTGTTTTATTGTGTACAATCCATTTTTGAAATAAAGGATTCTCTTTATTATATGTTTTCAATACCGAAACTCTCTAAAGATCTATAATATTATTATTTATCTGATTTTTGTAGCTCTGAGGGCTGTACACATGATGTAATTGCTTTAACATGTTTTCATAAATTACATTCAGAAATGTGTCATAGTAAATTACCTTTGTAATAAAATGTAAAAAATGCAAATGGCTGTTGTCTTTATTACGTTTTAAACCATTGGTTTATCTGCACTATTTCACTTGTCACTTGCACAATATGTTGGCTAAAGGGGCGGCACAGTTTGATAACAGAGAGCTGGGTCCTGTGTGTAATCTTGCAGGCACGTACAGTTTGGGTCATTTCCTCATCTCCCGCAGAAAAGACATTATCCTGCTCATATTTACATACTTTTCAATATTTGTCAAACAATCATAAATTATAAATTAATGAAATGTTCGACAGTCTTTGGAGATCAGACTAATGAAGACATTTACCTTTTTGGTGATTTTGAGTCTCATCTTTGTAAGTTTAATGACATTTTGACGCTCATGCTTTATTAGGCTTTATTAGATTTGTCCTTCACTCCTGCTGTCATTCAGATGTCTCTGTAGAAACATCACCTGCTTCAGGTACAAGAACAAATCGACTTCAACCAGGAAATTGTCTTAGTTTTAAGAATTAATGTCGAGTTGGGTTTAAAATATCATTGGAAAATTTTACCTTTCTTAAATTTTTTAATGAGTCTGCTGTTACATTTATTTTTCTCTCAGGCAATAATGTGGATACTCTGACAGAGGTGCAGCTGAGATACACTGTAATTTCAACATGATTTACAGTAGCGCTGTCAAGAAGAAGGCTGAGCAGCTCTCAGGATTTCACGTTTTGGAATTTTATGTCCAAAAGGTGGAATTTTATGTCCTCTGCCTCTTTAGTCCAAAGGCAGAGGGCTCATTTAGACTTGGCCTAAATCAGGGGATGGGCATCATCTTACCCAGCTCTAGTCCTAGGCAAGGAAAGAACTCGTTTTCCAAAATGCCACCACCCATTGATTGGGCGCTGCAGTGACCCTGGATCCTCAGAGGGAAATCCAGGTATGTGCCTGCTTAGCCCTGGACAGAAAAGGATGGTATAAGTGCCTGGCGTTGGTGAGGCTGACACATTTTCCTGAAAAATATTGGCTCCCCATGCTCTCATTATGATTGATAACCATAGGGCTTTTAAATAAAATTATAGGTGATGAATTTAGTTCAATCCACAGAGGTCAAACGATCAGCTTTGACTTAAGATTCAAATAGGAAATCACATGGAACAAATGCACATCTTTGACATTCATCCCCAGCCACGGTAAAAGTGAGCTGGGGCTTTGGTACCATGTTATTCTAAACAAAGGGCAAAGAGTCCAGGAAGTTGTAATGTCAATGTCTCCACCAGCAGATTAGGTAATTTTATTAGCTCTCTTGCAAATTTTATCAACCCATGTTGGTACATTACTCCCCCTCCACTCCCGGTCCACCAGACATTTTGCTTCCCTTAGCCTTGCATCCTTTGGGACATAGTGGTATTTATGATGGTGGGAAGGGGCTGCCCGAAGGAGGGGGCATTCATAGTCATCCTGGATTATCTTTAAGTAGATAGAAATGTGTGTGTACGGTGTGTGTAGAGGGAGGAGGAGGGAGGGAGAGAGGGAGGGAAAGAGAGAGAGAGGGAGAGAAACCATTTTAGAGGTGGCTGGCTACCCTCCTGCAAGCCTTTACACTGGCCCATTACATTCTCTTCAGCCAACTGGGCTGGAGCCTAAGCACAAGGCAATCTCTGGAGGGGGACTCCATTTCTCTGTTGAAGCAGAGACTTAGAGTTTAGCCTTTGCCCTTTTGTGAAATATACATCAGGAATGAAACAGCAGCCCGTTAAAGGCCTCAGTCAGAACCTATAAGAATGTTGAGAGTGACTTCAAAATATTTCCAAACACTACTTTTTAAAAATATGCAATGGAGAGTTATTAAGCGGCTTCTTGGTGAAGTGAGTGTTGCTTCCATAATCATCAAAAATTGATATGCACTGCTAGTAAAATAATTATGTACCATCCTGAGGACAGGGAGTGGGCAATTGTTAATCCACTTGCACACCCGTAGACTAGCAGCATCAAGCTGCAAATAGCTTAATTAAGTCATACACACAGTCTACAACCACATCGCTCCATTGCATTAAACACACTATATCTCAATTTATTGGGACAATTAATGGGAAAGCTCCACCTCAGGTGGGGATGTCATCCACCCTGCACCCAAGTTCCTTTCAAATGATACTTGTCCAACTCAGAAAGCCAGGAACAAATGAGAAGTAAGAAAGAAAGAAAGATGCCCAGTTGGGAGTGGGGGTGGGATTTGTCAGAAGCAAACTCTTGCCCAACAGAACTGTCTGACTGGGGTGCCATAAAAGCTGAGGCAAAACCTCTGCTTTGGACAGATCACAATTCCTGTCACATATTTAAGTGGGCAGAGTCCCCATTAGATTAATTATAATGGTAAAGAAGAGAGCAAAGCCCATTCATTACTTGTAAAATATCGTTAGCTCAGAAGGTCAGGGGTGTGTTTGGACAGCTATTTAAATGAGATCCTCTCTACTTCCATACACATGTACTGTCCACAGGCAGTTTGCTTTTCTAAGGTAAAACTACAGAAACCTTCAGGTTAAACCCGATCAATTCCCCCCCTCCCTTTTACAAACGACCAAGACACAAATTTCTCTCGAGAAATTCCTCATTCTCTCTTATCTCTATTCTTGGGCATCTAAATTATTCCAGGTGACCAGCAGCTGGAAATGCTGTCGCACACATGTTAAGGAGCCTTTGAAACAGGGGGAGTCAGGCTGCGCCCTAAGCCAGCATACCCTGACTCCAGCTTCCCGTCCAGTCCAGGAGCAAGAGAACTGTTGGTACCCCCTTCTCTTGAGGACACGGGCGACCTGCCCCTTTGTACCAGATAACAGGCAGTGTTCAAATGTGGTGCTGAGGAGTGAAATGCCTAAGGCAGTGAAAACATTGACAGAAAGTCTAGTTCTCAGACGGGATGGAGACCAGGCATCAACCTTTCTGCATTTCAAACATCTCAGCTAAGTGGGTAACTACAAGCGACAAAGAACTCACCTACAAGCCAGTAAATGCTGGTTGATATGGGTCAGTCCCAGTCTTGTAGATTTTTAGCTTGTTTGCCCCACAAGATGAGGACGTTCATTTTGACAGAGTATTTCAGAGATATGTCTTGGATTTTGAGCTGCTACAGTCTTCTTCCTCCAAGGTCCTAGCACAGTGGGGGATTTGGGACTTTCACTCAAGGGACGCGTTCACATTTCCTTCCTCCCCCCATCCCCACCCCACCCCCCAGGTGGCTGGGGAATAAGAAATGTTTCCTCCCAGCATCCTCTTTGAAAAATACTTGGGCAGGAAGACCCCAAGTGTGAACTTGGAGTGCCATAGGTAGCTGGCCTGACCCTTTCAGCCAACGGGGCATCTTCTTCCAGTTCCCCTCTGGTTGTTTTTCCTTTGCTTCCAAAAGGTATAAAAATGAGCACCTTTTCCCCCAAAATCTTCTCTGGTCTGGTTTTGGAGGATTTTTCCAGGCTCAGGACACCTTTGAGGGACTAAGGTTGGGAATACTCCAGGCCTCCCCAGAGATACCTGGGGTTCTGAAGCCCCACGCAGAGAGATCAAGGGAGTGCCTAGGCACCCACTGGGGCCGGGCTGCGCTGGGCAGGGAGAGCTGTTCTCATCAGGGACCATCGGGATTTCTGTCGGGTGTCAAGTGTACCAATCTGGGCACGTTTGGATATCCAGAGCGGAGGGAATTAGGACATGAGTCTGAAAAACCGCTTGTTGGGAGCCTAGGTCAAGGGGTACCATAAGGGCAGAGCACATGCCACTATTTATAGTAAAACCAACAGCAGCGATAACGTTGACAGCACATCAGTAAAGTATTTATTGCATACAATTCATGCCCGTTTTTAAGTCTTATTTAAAACGAACAAGCAAACCAAAAAAAAAAAACCCCACTTGAAACACATTTTATTTTGTGCCCATTTTAGAGATGAGGAAACAGAGTGTTGGGGTACTTTAAAGGACTTTGTTCAGGGTCCTTCAACCAGAAAGCAGCCGAGCAGGTACTTGAAAAAGCATGCTGCTAAAAGGCCCACTGTTCTCTCTCCTTGAGCTGCATATCCTTTTGGAAAGGTTGGGGCAGCTCGGATATTGCCTCCCCTTTTCCCGCAAGCCTCAGGCTCCCCAAGTTGATAGACAGCCAGCACTGATCTTTGCTCTCACTGACTCTCAGTCCTCTTTCCCGGCCATGCCCCAAACCCCCTGCATGTCGACAGGTGGGTGTTCTCTGGGTTTAGATTTGGGCTTGGAAGGCCAAATTTCCAAATCCTTCTGAAACCCCATCCTTTCACTGCACCCAGTTCTCAAGCCTGGACAGTTGTAGTCAGGGCAGGGTGGAGTCCATCTGAGGGCCTTCCAGGAGGTGGTGGCCAACTCGCAGACCAGACTAAATCCTGTAAGGGTTAACGCTGAGGGATGGGATCCTGGGTGGCTTCCCACGTTCTCCCCAATCTCCAGAGGCAGAGACCCAGGCGTTAAATCCCATCATCTGTTTTTTTACTCGCCTACCTGATTTATCTTATTAGCCAACATCTGATTCCAAGAAATGTGGCTCAAATAGGATGCATATTAATTTCACAACTCCAATTCCAAAGTTGGGATGGAGCTGCTGTGGCCACTCAAGTCTGAGTCTCCCTTACCCTAAGAATGTTATAGGGGTCCCTTAAGAAATTTATCTGTAACACAATGCTCTGTGGGTTGATATTGAGAGGGTGTGAGCCATGAGGGTGTGAGACTGAAGGGTGAACAGGATCTTCTGATTTTCCTTGGTTACATGGGGTGGGGCAGGGTGGGGTGGGGAGGGGTGGAATGGTGGAACACATTTGTACTTATATTCAAACCCCCCAGCTGCCCCCGAGATGTCAAAGGCCCAGACGTTTCAACCAAGAACCCAGTGATGGCCTGCAATGAGCAGGCCTACGGCTTTCAGAGTTAGCTTCGCACCCGGCCCGCCAGCTCCAAAGTTTGCTTATTATCAAAGAGTAAATTGAAAAGTGACTTCTGCAAATCCCAAGGCAGGGAGGGTCCCATCAGCAACTTCTGGGGTAGGGAGCAGGGTGGGGGACCAAAAGAGAGGTGGAAAAAAGAGCGGGGAAATCAATTGAAAACAAAAATAAATAAAGATACATGCGGGATTAAATAAGTTAAGAAGCTCAGCCCGGCGGAATTCTGGATCTGGGTTTTGAAATGGAGAGGGTCCCTCTACCTTTGGCCATCTGGCTGTTTTAAGCTCTGCCCCATGCTGTATGATTTTAGCTGAAAATCTCTTCCGTTGCAGCTTTGCTTTTATTGAATTCATCAAAAGCAAACTTTCCTTGAGTTTTTTTTTTTTTAAGAAGGCTAAAATAATACGCCGACCACTGTGACATTCTCCGCGCCCAGGCCATTTTTCATAACGCTGTGGATCCGCTTTTGTGCCTCTGAGGCGACTAAACAGATGAATAACGAGCCAAGTCTCCCGAAAGTAAGCTAGCAGCTTTCTCAGCTCGAAAAAAATTAACTGAAATGAGAGGCGCACGTAAAAACCCACACCCAAAGATGGGGGTCACATTTTTATTGCTCTGAATGACAACGACGTCTTTTTAAAAGCAACTAACTCACACCAGCGGGAGCGCGCGCGCGTGCATACACACACACACACTCACACACACTAGCACACTAATGCACACAAACCACACAAACTTTAAGCCTTATGAAGCTGCCCAGGTGGTGTTTAGGGAGTTTTGTTAAAGAAAGAAGGAAGGAAGAAGTATTTGAGGCAGATTCTAGTCAGCAAAATGTGAGAAGTGTAAAACCCGGTTTTATTTAGTTAAAAAAAAAAATTTTTTTTTAAACCACAGCTAGTTTGAAACGGTTTCTGGCAAGAGGGAAGAAAAGGCTGCAGCACTAAAGGAAGAATCAAAAGTGTTAAAAGGACGCTCAAAATATAGTATTGTGGCAGGTGGGGTAAGTTTACATTTTTTTTTCCTGTTTTCTCTTTGGTTTTGGAACACAGTGAAAATGCACTTCGGGAGAGTTTTCCTGCTGTTTCTAGGGATGAGAAAGGAACTCCAGGCTCCCACCAGGGAGGGGTGCGTCCTGCGACGCTGCTTTGGATTTGCGGATGTTTTACAGAGATACTTGCATTCCAAGCGCGTTATCACAGCCCCTAAGGCCGCAGAGCCCAGCGTGGCGGGGTTGGGACAGCCGCGGTGGGCCGCAGAGGCAACAGGTCGCCGGCGCTTAGCCCCGGGCCGCGCCGCGCCGCGCCGCAGCTGAGCCGCTCGACCGCCTAACTCTCAGGAATGATTTTTGCACGAGTAAACTACTTGCTTGTGGACGCGCACAGCTGTGAACATCGGGTTTATCAGGGGAAAAAACTCTTCCCGTAAACGGACGATTTGGAAAAAGTCAGCCATTGGTTCTCGCCAGATGATCATCGATGCAAAGTAAATCCTCCGGGTTGGAGCACGCGCGCGAGCATCTGTTTAACCCTAAAAGTGTTCCACTTCCGAGTTGCTTCAAGTTGACAGCCACTCGAAATCGTTTGTATTTTTTTTTTCAGGGGCTGGGAAAATAAGTAGAAGTAATCTGTGGGAATGGTGTAGACAGACTAGGTGAGCGGCACATTTTCTCGCAAAGCGTTGCCCTCTGTTCGCTGAATTACAGAAAAGTGGCCTCAAAGAAAATCGAAAGGCGGATCCCAGAGCGCGCGTCCACATTTCTACAGACGCGTGTTACAAATGCATATTTCTATGCCCTTTCCTGCCACGAACCCGAGGCTCTGGGATTCGGTTCTAAAGTTTTTTTGTCTGCTGTGTGTTCTACGGGATGGCTATTTAGGCACCGGTGCGGAGCGGGTGTTCATTTAATCGCTAAAGAGCGACCTGCTGGCAGGCTTTATTTATTTATTTATTTATTTATTTATTTATTTATTTATTTATTTTTTATTAGTGTCCCCTACTCAAGAACGTAGAATGAACATGTGCTGCGCCAGAGGTCGAGCAGAGCTGATCCAGATGTGGGCAAACACGTGTTTGCCAGTTATTTCTGAGGAAGCCATTGACTGGGCAGCCGGAGAGAAATTGACAGGGGAGTTGATCCTTTATTCGAGACGATTTTGTTCATTAGCAGGCGCGACTCCTGGGCTTGGGTCTGGAGGGAGAGCATATAAAACGCAACTTTTGCCCCATTGGCTCGCTAGGTGAATTAGCACATACTGGGACTGAACAGTCCTTGACCTTTGCCTTTATGTTTGCGCAAATGTTTGCCTAAAACACAATCGGCCTTGACAAGGGAGCATGCTACCGTGTGACACCGCCTATTCACCAGATAGATGTTCCCTGCCACACACGACCCGGAGGAGCCTTTTAAATAGCTTAGGTATTTGTACAAACCGTATAAATTAATGTCGGGTGATTGCCAGTTGCTGGTTAAATAGAAGACAATTAGATGTGAGATACACATCTCTCTTTGTTTGTTTGTTTTTTTTTTCTTAAAAAAGGTGGATAAAATGATTAGGAAACAAAACTGTTAGTGGATAAAAGTTTATTTTGGGGGGAGTCAACACATTCTTGTTTGATCAAACAGGTACATGAATGTAGTTCCCTTACAAATGACTTTTCAGCGAAGATGGGGAGTAGATTAAGGAAGAGGTTGAACAACGGGGAGCACTGTGAGGAACTAATAATGCTCAGGGCAACTGGTGATAGGGAGGGTCTGGAAAATGCACCCCAAGATCCTTGAAGATTTATTGTTCCTCGAAGGAGCCACGAGAGTCCAGAGGTTCTCAACCACCACCCCCGCCCCGCCCCCAAACCCTGGGGGGCTTGGGAAATTATCCTTATTTCTGAACTTCACATTCTGAATACTTTCCCCAATAAAATTAAATACTTTAGAAGGAGGAACAAAACATCATGTAAAACTTTAAAGTTGGTTTTAACTCTGTTTTAATTCCCATATTGTAGATCTGAAATAATTTAGAGCAGTGATTTTCAACCTTTGTCATTTTGTGGCACACGTAAACTAATTACTAAAACCCTGTGGCATACCAAAAAAACCCCATATTTTTTGTTGATGTGAGAGAAAAAATAGGTGTAATTTTGATTCATTTGCACCGGATTGGCTATTGTTGTGTTTCCTGCTGTCATTTTTTGTTTGTTTGTTTGAGAGTCTAAGGGGAGAGAGGTCAGTGCACCTGACTAAATAGTAAAGTATTGCATGTTTTAAAAATTCTCTCTTGTGGGACACCAGTTGAAAATAGCTGCTTTAGAGGATTGGGTTGCATTTCCTTGAACTTTGACATAGAAAAAGAACCTGAACTTCCCTTGGCTGTTGTTTCTAGATGGGTCCAAAATTTTACACATTTATTTCATTACCAGCAGGATGGCAAAATCTCACCAATTTGTAGGGCTTAATTTCTTGGCAGATGGGACTGTAGAGGCATAAGAGACATATTAAGAAAAATGGTGGCATTTGCAGCATTCCGTTAGGGAATGTCATTCCTTTGGGAGAGAGGAGAGTTTGCTTTCTTCCAAAATGATACAGTTGACTAGAGCAGCATCAACTCAAGCCATTGTCAGGGTGTGCAGATCTGAATGTCTGAGAGCTGCTGTCCTTTACCCAAACATTGGTCTGGTCTCCTTCAGGCTTTCTTTAACCAGCTGCAGGTAGAGGGGAGGGTGGAGTCACCAGTTCTCCACTGGAAGCCCTTTCTCTAGTTCTTTGGGAAAAATTTACCGTCCCTCTGGTGGGCTATGGGTCAGAGGAGGGGGAAGTTTATTAAAAGCTATGTTCTACAAAGAATTTTGGTCTAGCACAAAAGTAGCAGAAAGGTATAAACAACAATCTCAGAATGCAAAAGAAAAATACAAATTTAAGAACAAAAAGCTTGCAGAGGATTGTAATGTGGAGAGGCTTGCAAGAAAAGTTACCATAAGTGATATAGAAGGAAGTTAAATACCTCTATTTTCTTAATTAACAAATCAGATCCATTAGTTTACACTTACTGGTTAGTTAACAATGTGACAGGTATGAACTATTTCAAAACAGTTCTGTAAGTATGAAAGAAAACAAGTGAATGGTAGCCTGTATATTTTGGTTTTATATTTTGATTTTAAGTTTAGAAATGCAGGCAACTTAGATATATATGCACAGAAATCACATTTGGGTTCTCAGAGGATATTTGCCCATTTTCTGAAACTTACGATCATCCTATTTAAAAAAAAAGCAAACCTCATTTTAAAGTAAATGATGTTAATCATTTTATTCTCTCTCTGCCCCTTCTTACCACCCCTTAATCTTTTAGAAAATTTAGAAATTAAAGAGATAGGAACACACATTCTAGAGCTCTATTCTCTGAGATACACTACAGTGGCACATAGAAGGCAAGCCAGTGACATATTTCCAGCCTTCAGCAATATGTTTCCAGCAACCCTGGAGCTGAGTTTATAGCAGATGAAGTTGAGGCTTATGGATGAGTTGGGACCTAGACTGTATAGCCCACGATGATGACTATAAAAGACATAGGTTCTAGTCTAGTTCTTATACAAAATCAGTTCAGGAATTAAAAAACTCCTTCCAAATTTGCTTATTTTGAAATAGATATATTTTAACAAAACATATCAAGTTAGAAAAATATCCACATATCTACATACCATAGAACACATACATAAAACATATAGGATACAGGTTAATTATATCCTAGGCACCAACAATTCAAGCATTTAGTCCATGTATTCAATTACTTATTTAATTATAGTGAACACAACTGAAGATGAGAGATGACTAATTCAATCTGTTGCTGATAGACATTTAGACATTGTACATATTTCTGGCAAAATGAATATATTGTGAAATCTGTCATTGGTTTAATCTAGCAGTGTTCAGAGGGTATATGCAATAGTAATTTGTTAAAGACATAGCATAATTGCCAAAACTATTCTTATTAAAACAAATAATACAACTTTAATGGAGAAGAAAGTAAACTTTAAAAAAATGTTCCTGGTAAAATTGACCCTTCATATTAATGTTATTTTTGTCAGTGCAAAAAGGTAAAAATATTAGTTTATAACTATATGAAAAATTGAGGTAACTGATTTATCCTTATGAGTTGAGTATTTGAGAAAAATCTGCTAAAATTTCCTTTTGCATATAAAATTAATGTTTATTAAAGGTAAAATGATGCCTGTTGTTAACACCAAAACTTTAAAGTCTTTTAAATAACTCTATAATATATGCTAACTCTATGTTAATAATTTTTTTGCAGATTTGATTATAAAATGGCACCCACCAGTATCTGTGAAATTTTATATTTTACTATGGAATGAAATTAAAGTGAAGAAGTAAGGTTAGGTTTCAGGTGCAAGAGAGAGCATCCCAGACCTCTCTTCCATTTTAATGCCTTCAAGGTAATTCTTTTCTCCTAATTTATGTGGACAGGGTTTACATTACTTTAATAATCCACATTAATTACTTGCTATTAAATTTCATTCTACTCTGCACATGAAAACTTAACTATTAATTATGGAACTTGAGTTGGAATAGCCCAATTTTGCCACTTCCAGACATTGTATTTGTGCACACAAATAGCCAGGCCATGCCCAAGTCTGGGTAGTCTGGGTTCAGAGACCAGCTATTCCCTTGCTGGTGACAAGCCACAGAGAAAGAAAGGATCCTTTTCACCTGAATTTTGATTCATGCCCAAATTACCTCACGCTGGCAAAGAGAATGGGGAGGCTGGGGCAATACTGAGCCAGGTTTGGGTTCCAAAGGGCATTTGGAAGGCGCCATGCAGAGTCTTGCCTAAGAGGTGAGACTTAAGACCTGGATCAGTGGAAATTGTTTCTATGGACAGTCATGGAAAATTCCAAACTTGGAGAAGTCTGGGCCTCTATCTTAATCCTCTTTTTTGGTGAAAGTTGTGAATTTAAAGTTAAAGAAGTAGAAGGGAGTGGTGTAGGCCTTAAAGGAGAGTTCGGGGACCTGGCCCCAGGAAAGTATACACACCTGGGAGGTATGGGACCCAGTTCTCACCTGCCATTTCAGGAGTCCCGTAATTTGCCAATGGGGCACAGCCGAGCACATATTAACATATGTCACTTAAAGAAGCTGATTGGCACAGAGAGTGTAGACATGGCACGTACCAAGAGTGTTCAGAGAGGTGGGGGCTCATTTTCTGATGTATCTGAAAGCAACCTGGTAGAAGAGCAAGGACCAGGGGTTTCCTGGGTCCCAACTCAGTCACACACATATTTGATCCCTATTCATTTGCATGCTCTGTGTCTCTGCCGAGCTTGGCAGCTGGCTGAGTAGGGAGCACCCTTGCCCACTTTACCCTTCCCTCACCTTTTCCCACCTTCTCTTACACCTTACATACACCCTCTTACCCTGTTATACTCCCTCAACCCCTCATAACTCTCTCTTCCTCACCCTTCTTTACAGCCCCTCCTACCCATTCTTACTCTCCTCTCCCTCTCACTCCCACATGAACTCTTCAGATCTCTTCCACCCTCCTTACTTCTCTCACCCCTTTCATATCATTTATCACTTTATGCCTCTTCACCCCAACACTCCGTTATACTCCTGCACGTCCTTTCAGAACACCACAGACTCCCTGTACCCTCTGACATCTCTGCACCACTCCAACATTTTTATCGGGCACTCCCCTCTCCTGTCTTCACACCTCCTCATCCTCCATAGTCCTCACATACCTCCTGGATCCCTCCGCCCAATTACTCCCACCCACCATATTCACATCTTCGCACCTTTCACATATATCTGCCCCCTCAGACTTTTACTCTCACTCATGTACACAAACCATCCCTTCAAATTGTCTTTTTTGTACCTTCTTTTTCTGTTTTTGATTGTTTATTCTATTATAGTTGTATCAGTGTTCTCCCTCTTGCTCTCCTCCACACAGCCCACCCCTCTTGCCCATAGTCAATCCCCTCTCCATTGTCCTTTGTCTGTTGTCTGTGCCCACGAGTCATTCACACTTGTTCTTTGACTAATCCCTTCCCCTTCCTTCCACCATTCCCCACTGCCCTCCTACACTCCTGCAGCTATCAGTCTGTTCTACGTTTCCATGTATCTGATTCTATTTTTCTCATTAGTTTATTTTGTTCATTAGAGTCCAGTTATAACTGAGGTCATATGGTATTTGTCTTTCACTGACTGGCATATTTTACAGCATAATAGTTTCTAGTTCTACCCATGCTGTCACAAAAGGTAAAAGTTTCTTTTTTTCTGCTGTGTAGTATTCCACTGTGTAAATGTACCACAGTTTTTTAATCTACCCATCTACTGATGGGCACTTAGGCTGTTTCCAACGCTTGGCTATTGTAAATAGCCCTGTTGTGAACATAGCGATGCATAAATTCTTTTGAATTGGTGTTCCAGGATTATTAGGGTGTATTCCCAGCAGCGGAATCACTGGGTCATAGGCAGTTCCATTTTTAATTTTTTGAGGAAATTCCATACTGTTTTCCACAACATGGTGTAGACTGGCTCCACCAGTCTGCATTCCCACCAAGAGTGCACTAGTGTTCCCATTTTTCCACATCTTCACCAGCATTTGTTGTTTGTTGATTTATTAATGGTAGCCATTCTGGCAGGTGTGAATGTGAGGTGATATCTCATTGAGGTTTTAATTTTTCCAAAAAAATTTTCTGATTTTCTTCTTTCTGATGGCTGGTGATGTTGAGCATTTTCAATATGCCTATGGGTCATCTCTATGTCCTTTTTGGAGAAGTGTCTATTTAGGTCCTTTGCCCATTTTTTAATTAGGTTGTTTGTCTTCCTGGTGTTGAGTCCTATGAGTTCTTTGTATATTTTGGAGATTAAACCTTTGTCTAATGTATGATTGGCACATATGTTCTCTCATACTGTTGGTTCCCTTTTCATTTTGATGATGGTTTCTTCAACCATGCAGAAGCTTTTTAATTTGATGTAGTCCCATTTGTTTATTTTTTCCTTTATTTCCCTTGCTCTAGGAGATACATAAGCAAAAATATTGCTGCATAGGATGTCTGAAATTTTACTGCCTATGTTTCCCACTAAGACTTTTATGGTGTCAGAACTTATATTTAAGTCCTTTATCCATTTTGTGATTATTCTAGTGTATGGTGTAAGTTGGTGATCTAGTTTCTTTTTTAGCATGTATCAGTCCAGTTTTCCCAACACCATTTATTGAAGAGACTGTACTTCATTGTATGGTCATGCTCCCTTTGTTGAATATTAATTAACTATAGAGACATGGGTTTATTTCTGGGCTCTCTATTCTGTTTCACTGATCTCTGTGTGTTGTTATACAAGTACCAGACTGTCTTGATTACAGTGGCCTTGTAGTGTAGCATTTTTTCACATTTTAAAAAGTTGTTGTTCAAGTATAGTTGTCTCCATTTACTCCCTCCTCTCCTCCCCACCCCAGCCATCCCCACCTCCCATCCTCGATCCTACCCCCCTTTGGCTTTGTCCATGTGTCCTTTATACATGTTCCTGACAACCCTTCCCCATTTCCCTCCCACTATTCTCTCCCACCTCCTGTCTGGTTACTGTCAGTTTGTTCTTAATTTCAATGTCTCTAGTTATATTTTGCTTGCTTGTTTGTTTTATTGATTAAGTTCAACTTACAGGTGAGATCATATGGTATTTGTCTTTCACTGCCTGGCTTATTTCACTTAGCATAATGCTCTCCAGATCCATCCATGCTGTCACAAAGGGTAAGAGCTCCTTCTTTCTTTCTGCTACATAGTATTCCATGTTTGATATCAAGTATCGTGATCCCCCAACTTTGTTCTTCTTTCTCAGGATTGCTGATGTTATTCAGGGTCTTTTTGGTTCCATATGCATTTTTGGAATATTTGTTCTGGATCTGTGAACAATGCCATCAGGATTTTAATAGGAATTGTGTTGGATCTATAAATTGCTTTGGGTAGTGTGGACATTTTAGTGATGTTAATTCTTCCAATCCATGAATACAGTATATGCTTCCACTTATTTGTCTCCTCTTTAATTTCTTTCTTCAGTGTTCTACAGTTTTCTGAGCACAGATCTTTTACATCTTCGGTTAAATTTATTCCTACGTACTTTATTTTTCTTGTTGCTGTAGTAAGTGGGATTTTTTTCTTAGTTTATTTTTCACATATTTCATTGTTGTACAAGAATGTCATCAATTTCTGAATATTGACTTTGTATCCTGCTTCTTTGCTGAAATCACTTATTAGGTCAAGTAGTTTTTTGGTGGAGACTATAAGGTTTTCTATGTACCCTATCATGTCATGTGAGAATAATAACAGTTTTACTTCCTCCTTTTCTATTTGCATGCCTTTTATTTCTTTTTCTTATCTAATCACTGTGGCTAGAACTTCCAGTACTATCTTGAATTAGAGTAGTGAAAACAGGCACCTTTGTCTTGTTCCTCATCTTAAGAGAAATGCTTTTAGTTTTTGCCTATTGAGTATGATGTTGGCTGCAGGTTTCTTGTATGTGGCCTTTATTATATTTAGGTATTCTTCCTCTATTCCCACTTTGCTTAGTGTTTTTATCATAAATGGGTGCTGGATTTTATCCAATGCTTTTTCAGCATCTATTGATATGATCATATGCTTTTTGTCTTTCATTTTGTTTATGTGATGTGCTATGTTTATTGATTTGTGAATGTTATACCATCCTTGCATCCCTCAGATAAATCCCACTTGATCATGGTGCATGATCCGTTTAATGTAGTGCTTGACCTGGTTTGTCAGTATTTTCTTGAGGCTTTTAGCATCTATGTTCATCAGAGATATTGGCCTGTAATTTTGTTTCTTTGTTGTGTCTTTACCTGGTTTTATTTATTTATTTTATTTCTTTAAAGCATAACTTTTTAAAAAAGATTTTATTTCTTAATTTTTCTAGAGAAGGAAAGGAAGACAGAAAGAGAGGGAGAGAAATATCTATGTATGAGAGGTAATTTCTCACCTGCCCCAAACTGGGGACCTGGTCCACAACCCAGGCATGTGCCCTGACTGGGAATCAAACCAGCAACCTCTGGGTTCACAGGTGGGCACACAATCCACTGAGCCACACCAACAAGTGCTTTACCTAGTTTTAGCATTAGGATAATACTGGCCTCGTAAAAAAGTTTGGGAGTATTCCCTCTTCTTGAATTTTTTGGAATAGTTTGAGAAGGATAGGTATTATGAAACTGTCTTTTCCCTGGTGGTATTTGAGATCCTCTCTCTATGCTGTGGAGAGCCTCTAACCCCTTATCCTCTGACTGCTCTTCGCTCCACAGCTTTCTTCCTTACCTCAGGTCCAGCATCTCACCCTCCCCAATTCTGGATCTGTCTTTGAAGGACTTAGCTGCTTTCTCTTCACTCATGAGGACTTAAAATCAGAGCAATTTGGTGCTGGCAACTATAGAAGTTGCTCCCCAGTGCCCTGAGCTCAGCCAGGAGCAGACAGGAGCCATAACCTCTGATTTGACTTCTCTACTCTTAGTCCTCAGCTCCCAAGAGCTTTTCCTTGACTGTCTTTCCAGATTTATCTTCCAGAATTCAGAGAAAAAACTCATAAGTGTAACATTTCCATCACCAGGGTGAGCTTGATCAAGCTCCACAATCACCCAGTTTGTTCAAAACAAACCAAAACCACCAGAGATTTCTCAGCCCATCCCCAGAGTTAAGATGCAGTAGACCTGAGGCAGTACCTGAGAATTTGCATTAGTAACAAGTTTCCAGGTGATGCTGAGGCTGGTGCTCTGGAACCACATTTCTTCAAAATGTGGTTCCAGAGCAGCAGTGTCTCAGTAGTATGAAGTAATTCTGTTTTAAAGTTGAAAGACCTAGGGAAATCCAAAGAACATCAAAGTTCAATAACAAAATGATGCTGGCTAGGTGAAAATAGTACCCTAAAATTTTCCCAAGCTAGAAAATACAGGGCAGGAAAAAGTAGGTTTACAATTATTTGTGTGGAAAATATAATAGTTAATAAATAAATGATAGCATAAGAATAAACTCTGTGTTTTGTGTACTCACAACTGTAAACCTACTTTTGCCCCACCCTATACTTCGGAAGTATGAATTCATTCTGATGAATATTTAGTTTCTCAGAAAATAACTACATTATCTCCATTGTTAGTGCTTTTCCCATGAGATAAAGGGAGAAAGAAATGAGGTTTTTTCCCCCAGTACATGTCTTTTCCTAAGTTCTCACTGACCATTTTTTTAAAAGAGGTTAATGATGTTTAGAGTTGGGGTAACTGCGTCTTGGGTCACTCAAAGTTGTGGTCCCCCCTCTAAGAAGGTTTGTTTTTGAACCTTGGTGTGTGTATATATATATATATATATATATATATATATATATATATATATATATATATGGGTGTTTGTGTTTGTGTTTGTGAGGTAGAGGTTTTGTTGACTGCCTTTGTCATTAGACTTCATTCTAAATGGACAGGATGATCCAAGCCCTAAGAATCATCTTTTCAAGCCTGAGTAGTGGTTAGCATGGTTACTTCTTGTTCATTCTTCTTCTGCTTTTGAAGAGGTCTCACAGACCTCTCCCTTCAGTCTTTCTTGAAAGCTAGAAGGTGACCCAGGAACTTTTGGCCAGTTTATGCTCTGCCTTTTCAATTGTTTAGGAAATTTTTAAAGTACATTTTATTGATTATGCTATTACAGTTGTCCCATTTTTTCTCCCCTTTTCCCTCTCTGCCCAGTACCCCCATTCCCTTCAGCATTCCCTCCCTTAGTTCATGTCCATGGGTTGTACATACAAGTTCATGGCTTCTCCATTTCCTATACTATTCTTAAATTCTACCTGTCTATTTTGTACCTACCAACTATGCTTCTTATTCCCTGTACCTTTCCCCCCATTTTCCCCCTCCCTGCTGATAACCCTCCATGTGATCTCCATTTCTGTGATTCTATTCCTGTTCTAGTTGTTTGCTTACTTTTTTTTTTAGGTTCAGTTGTTGATAGTTGTGAGTTTGTTGTCATTTTCGTTCATAGTTTTGATCTTTTTCTTAGAGAAGTCCCTGTAACATTTCATATAATAATGGCTTGGTGATGATGAACTCATTTAACTTCACCTTATGTGGGCAGCACTTTATCTGCCCTTCCATTCTAAATGATAGCTTTGCTGGATAGAGTAATCTTGGATGTAGGTCCTTGCCTTTCATGACCTTGAATACCTCTTTCCAACCCCTCGTTGCCTGCAGGTATTCTTTTGAGAAATCAACTGATAGTCCTATGGGTACTCCTTTGTAGGTAACTCCTTTCCTCTTGCTGCTTTTAAGATCTCTCCCTATCGTTAATCTTTGGCAACTTAATTATGATGCATCTTGGTGTGTTCCTCTTTGGGCCCAATTTTTTTTTTTTTGATTCTCTGAGCTTCCTGAACTTTTATGTCTGTTTTCTTCACCAGACTGGGGAAGTTTTCCTTCATTATTTTTTCAAATAAGTTTTCAATTTCCCGCTCTTCCTCTTCTCCTTCATAAACATCCCTATGATTTGGATGTTGGAACATTTAAAGTTGTCCCAGAGGTTCTTAAGCTTCTCCTCATTTTTTTGAATTCTTGTTTTTTCACTCTGTTCTAGTTGAATGTTTATTTCTTCCTTCTATTCCAAATTGTTGATTTCAGTCCTGGTTTACTTCCTTTTACTGTTGGTTCCCTGTATATTTTTTTCATTGTTTTTCTTCATTTCACTTTGTGTAGGCTTCACTTATTCCTTTATTTTGCATCAGTACTCAGTCATTTCTGTAAGCATCGTGATTACCAGTGTTTTGAACTCTGCATCTGATAGGTTGTCTATCTCCTTGTCGCTTAGTTCTTTTCCTGGAGTTTTGATATGTTCTTTCTTTAGCACCATATTTCTTTGCCACACCTGTTATACTGTAAGGGGTGGAAACTTAGGTATTCATGGGGGGTGGGGCACCCAACTTCACTGCCTTGTGGTGCTGTATATGTGGGAGGGGTCAGAGAGGGAACAATACCACTTGCTCTGCTCTCTCATCCTTTCAGTCACTTCCCCTGCTTCCCATAAACAAATTACCCACTTCCAGGTGCTGCCCTTGTTCTGATTCCTGGGTGGCTGGGCTTGTGTATGTTCTGGGGCACCGTGGACCCCTCCAATGGAGTATCCTGTGAGGCTGGAAGTTTCTCCTGCCACCACAAGCCCCACAGAGTTTTAAAGCCAGAGGTTTTGAGGCTATATTTTTCCAGTACTGGAACCCTGGTTTGTGTGATCTGTTTTGCTACCTAGTTGTTGCTCCTGGTTTATCTGAATGCAAATGTGTGAACATCTGATCCACCAGGCACTGCCTCTCCCACCTATTACTCCAGCCACCACCTTGTCATGCATCCTCTCTGCCCCAGCTGCCCATCTCTGCCCCTCCTACCAGTCTGGCTGAAAGTTTCTTTTTTAACTGCTTGGTTGTTGGACTTCCATACAGTTCAATTTTCTGGCAGTCCTGGTTATTTTTTGTTTTTAAGTTGATTTTTATTCTCTTGGTTGTGCAAGGAGGTGAAGCATATCTGCCTATGCCTCCATCTTGGCTGGTCTCTGGGAATGGTTTGTTAAATTTATTTGGAACTGCAAAGTTATGTGTATAACAAGAAGAAACATTAAAAAAGCAAAAATTTTAAGTCCCTCAAGTGCAACTTTTGTGTGTGTGTGTGTGTGTGTGTATTTACGTGATATGCTTCATCTATTAGAGAACACAAAACATAAGCAGTCATGATGCTGGATCAAAAATTTTTTAATTTTATAAAAAATTTGTTAAGTTTACTTGACAATATAAATTCCAAAGCCTGACAAGAATGTTTACATATTTATCCCCCAGATGACTTTGCCAACAGTTTTCAATCTCATAGTTCCCCCCTAGGCTTAATGACCAGGGCAGAAATTTGTAGTCTGTCTTTGGAGATTAGAGTCTAGGGATTAGAGTTCTGAGATTTTTGCCAGAGTTTGCACAACCCTTTCAATGTTCACAAATCCTTAGCAACAATTCAACATTTGAAAAATGTTCCTTTTCTCCTCATATCACAAATACCTATGCTGTTCCAACATGCATTAGGAAAAACATAATTGCATTTATATATTTCTCTTGTCATCCTGTATATAAAAATAACTAGAATTTTGTTAATGTATAGTTTTTACCCTGGTTTTAAAAAAGTAAATTTAATCTTGGCAAATATCCATTTTCTAGGACATTTTCTCAGTTGTATTCTGGTGAAAAATATTAGACATTGCTAAAATGTTTCAAGTAACTATCAGCACATCAGCTCCTTGAGAAATGTTACAATAGATGTCACACTACCCAAACAATTTAGTTGTCCATATTTTAAAGGTTTAAAGTTGGTCTTGCTTTTCTGCTCTGATTTTATGGTCTCTGTATATTATATTATTTTATTTTAAATTGGATCTTTTACCCAATTTCATTTAAAATTGTGGCTTTTTAATATGGAAAAGCCAGAGGTTATCAATGAGATTGAGTAGCTAATGTTGAATCCAAACTGAATAAATTTTTGAAGTATATACAATTCACTTTTCATATTAACTTGAAATTCAGATGAATGTAATATACATCTGTTTGCATTATCTGCTATCTAAATAGAAAGTTCATTGGGACAAAAGCAATTTCTAAATGTGTTATCTACATATTAGACTCAGATGTAACCAGTTTAATTAATATTGCTACTGTACTTAAGTTGTGGGTGACAAATATATTATCTAAAGAAATGCTCCAAGTGTCTTAATGTTGAGGATCTTACAATGGTCTTGGTTTTAGTATAATAGACCAGATATGTTTTGGCTCAGAGATCATCTCACCAGAAATACATTGTGCCAGACGACATCTGACCATAATGATAATATTAATGTTACTGCTACTTCGGGGGAAAAAAACCTCACTGAATTTAGTGTCTGTTTACAGATGGTTTGGCATTTCCCTCGACCATCTAAATCATTCTTTATGGAAAAGTACTGCTGTTGTTTCTTGACTTGTAGTGTGTAACCATTCTCTCTCATGCCCCCTAGCGGAGGGTGTGGCAGTGCACCTGCAGCTAGGATAACCAGCGATTATTTATTGAACACCTGCTGTGCACCAAGCGAGGTGGAGGAAGCTGGAGTGTGTCGAGATCAGGGCAGAGAGTACAGTGCCATGCAAAGGCGTTGTGAGATGATTTAAGTTTAAACAGATATTCTGGCTTTGGGTCCTTGTGGCTCCTCACCTGGGGTCCTCTTCAGAACCCTGATCTTAGTGATGTTGCCCTCCAGCCACCAGATACTCCTAACTACAGCCAGAGTGGGACGGGGAGGCTGATTGCCCCTTGGCGGGTCTGTTTATAATTTGCATCTTCTTGTATAGAGCTGTCCAGTTTGACCTGGAGTTACAACCAATCCTGGATCAGCATGGTCAGACCTCGGTTCCACTACGCTCTGTTTGAAGAGCCCCATTTTGTGTAGTGGCAGCCACAACAAAATCCAACTTTCCTCTGTGACTCTGTTCTTTTGATTTTTAATAGATCAAAGACGTGGAGGGAGGAAGAAAAAGCAGGAGGGGGGAAGAAAAGGGGTAGGGATTGTTGTCATGTCAAGATACAGCGCCCATTTGAGGCCACTAGCCCCATTAGAAGGCAAAAGTGCTCAGAAAAGGGCGAGAAACCTGCACTTTGGCGAGGCATTGTTTGGGGGATTGGAGATGTGGCCACCGCCGCTGCTGCAACACAGTACAGTCTCCATGGCAACGCAACCTGCTGCTGCTGCTGCTGCTGCTGCCGCCGCCGCCGCGGCCGCCAAAGTTGAAGGCGATTGAAAAGGCTTGAGAAGGCCAGAATCATAACCCTATTTCGGTTCCCGGGAACAACGGGAAGAAAATGAGGCAAAGAAAGGAAAAGGAAAGAAAGCAGGAATGGAGGAGGGAGGGAGTGAAAGAGAAAGAGGGAAAACAAGAGCCAAAGAGAGAATGAATATGAATGAACAAATAAGAGTGGGAGGGAAAGAGAGAACGTGAGAGAGAGGGAGGGGGCAGGCCTATGAATGCTGGCATTGTCCTTCTGTTCTGAATCTGATTTACCATATCATAACCCCCAGGAAGAAGAAAACATCAATATCCTGAAGGAATGGAGATGTTTCTATGGAAAACCTAGGAATTTTAGTCCATAACAGATCTGATGTAAAAAAAAAAAAAATCAAAGAGATCAAAGGCAGAGCTCCCTGGAGTACAGATGCATCTCTGAATTAAAGATGGACGATGCAGACTACAAAGTATTTTTTTCTTCTTTATTCGGTCCTCTGTTTCCATTTCAAGGGAGGCGTTGGCCTCCTCATATATGAACTAGACCGTCATTGCAAACAATGCCATGAAGGGAAATAAAAGGGGAGTGGGGGCACCAGGAACTGGCTTCCTCTTCCGCAGCTGGGTTACCAACCGTCTTCTCCAGCCTCTCACAGTGGAGGTGTCAGCTCTGCCCTCCTCATAGAAGGAGCTCCTGGAAGAACCCACCCCCACCCTCAGTCCTGCAGGGGCACTTAGGAAAACTTAGATGCCCTGAAATCAGGGGGAGGGAAGTGTTGTCATGCAGCTTCTGGCCTCACCAAATTGAGCTCAGGACACTATCAAAGGCTCAGCATGGCAACTCTGGCCTGGGGAGAAGACAGCAGGATATTTAAGCCTAGATATGGACGAGACTGGGGTACAGGGCACCTTGGGTGGAGAACTAGGGAGCAACCCCAACAGCTGTCTGTAGATGTGGGTTCCTGGCAGCTCTTCCAAAAGAAGGGCCCTCAAAAGGGAAGACATTGAGAGGAACTCAGATGCATCTCCAAGCCTGACAGCCCCTCAATTTGCACATTTGAGAAACAAATTCTAAATGTTTTTTTTAAATACTTGAGGCAAGAAAAATGATCTGACTTCCACTTCTCTTTTTAAACCTAAGGCAAGTTGGAAAGTCAGGGATGGGGATTCCTGAGTGTATCAGAAGAGCATGAAAAAGAATAGACCAGCATCCTAGATGAATGTCTCCTCCACGTGTGCAGATAATTCTCTGTCCTAACTTGTCCACGTGTGGCATGTGTATGTTGGTGTATGTGACCTTGCGCTCTGAGAAAGGACGCTCCCATTGGTGGAGCAGCTTGTGGGCTTGCTGTACTGCTTCTTCCAGATCTTGTGGCTGGGATATTAAAACAGTAAATTTTCAAAAGCTGGAGACTCTCCGCTTCCTCCAGAAAGAAGTGAAGATAATCAGCCAGAAGGCCTGGACACATGTGTGGGAAGCCAAACCTCCAGAGACTGTGTGCCTTTGCCCTGCTCACCACCCCTTCCATGTCTCCAAAGCCAGCGTTAACAGACAAATATTAGAGAAGTCAGTTAAGTTGTTTGCAAACATGCACTGGACAGTGTAGACCATGCAGGAGAAAAAGCCAGTTTCCAGGGTGGGATCAGCATCTGTACCAGCGGTGAGTGGCCCTGGGATCAGGCCCAATACTAAGTAAACAGTGCTGGGCTGAGGAGCTCCTTTAGAGCTGCCCAGCCTCTCATTGTCTGCCCAGGACTAGAGACTCTGTTGCTGCCCCTGAGCCCACGCTGCGAAAACAGAGCAGGGCTAGCTGCCAGTGTGTTACATGCCCCCACTGCCTCCAGGCCTTCTCCTGTCTCTCCTTTAGTATCCCAGCTTCTCCAGACATATTTTTCTCCTTAAGTGACAGAGAATGAGTGCAAAAAAGTTCTGAACGTGGAGGAAAGAGGGGAAAGGGGAGAAAAAGACACCCAAAAATGGAGGCAGGAAGAACATGGAGACAGAACGAAGGAAAAGGAGGTTGGAAATCCCAATAAAACTGAAAGCAAGAATGAATGATCTTCTTAAACAGGAAAACTTTTTAATCCCACATTGTCAGGCTTAGAGAAGTTGGACAGAAGACCTGAGCCAGGGACCAGGGCAAGTACCTTTCCCGAGCTTCCAAGTAGGAGGGGACACTCTTGGGTTTTGATGGCTCACTCAGGGGGCCAGACAGAAGTGCCCCAAGGGCTAGCCCACTGAGTGGCTCCTTGCAGGCCTGCATGTCTGTTAAGGGTGAAACCTGTAATTCCAACATCCTCTCCTCCAAGGACACCCAATTCCACCCTACCCCTTCAGGGTGCTGGAAGCCCTGGGGAGGGTTAAAGAGAAAGGTGGGGTCTGAGATTTGGACTGGTTTTGTCAAGTTCACACTCTCACACAGCTACCCTTTGATTTCAGCCCGTGCTCAGGACCCCTCAGCTCCTTGGGGTAAAATGACTTTTACCCCCTGAACTCCAGAACCTAGGGAGGGATGTGTGCTGAGGGGAAATTTCCAAAGCAGCTAGCACTTGATGAAGTAAGGAGGTGGTGGGTCCTGAGAAGAGGCTTTTTACAGCTTCCAGATCCATCTCCCCCCAAACACTCTGCATTCCATGGCCCCCACTTTGGAATGATTTGTGGGACACACTTGTGAGAATTATGGCCTGAGTGGACAAATAGGCTTGTCCAGCTGCCTGGAGCCTGCCTTTTAGGCCCTCACAGAGCCTTCAATAAACAGAGCTTCAGATCCACAGAGAACCAAGCTTGAGATGACTGAGCCCAGAGAGGTGCCCAAGTTCAGAGCTGTGGCTAATGGCACTTGCCAAATAGCCACTTGCCTCCTTGCTCTGGAGAAAAAACGAAAGCTAGCTTCTCTTAATGTTTGCACTACTTTCTTCATTATCCCTTTTTTAAATATTTAGAGAAAAAAAATCTGAAGTTCCACTTTCAGTAACAACTGTGTCCAGACATTGGGGAATAAAACAATTTATGTGGCTTAGGTGGATTTTTCCTTATTCCTTTTATTTAGCAAACTTCTAAATTTAGAAAAATGGAGGTAAAAATCATACCAAAATTATAAAATGCTATCAGGATATTGCTGCTGAAAAAACCCCTTAAGGTCTGATCAAATAAAAGTCGTTGATTAGGACTCAAGGATTTCAAGGACTTAAGCTCTTGCAGCCTCTCCATCAATGCTCAAGAAGTTGGATTGTTTAAAAAAATATTTTTTAAAGGATTGACTGAGAGAATAGCGAAGGATTAAGTGAGTATCAGAAGTTACTATTTTCCTGATGTACAGGTGTGGGAGAAATTGTTGAGGTCCCTGCCCATGGCAGCTTAATTGTCAACATTTAATTAGCCCAAAGAGTGGGTGAGTTTTAGGCTTTCTGAACTATCTCCGGTCCCGCACTTGTGTGAGTGAATTGCGTGGGGAGGAGGAGGGTGCACCTCAAATCACCTACCAGATTCCTGGAAACCTGTTTTCCTGTTTCCCAACCAGGAAAGCTGTATGAATTAAAAGAAAACTTTTGAACAAACGCCAGAGCCCCGAGGGGGTTCTGGCCAACTGGGGAAGGGATGTGGCAAGCGAATTTTTCTTGTCAGTATCGGGTCCCGTGGGCCGATTAATATGGGGACCATGTGACTCCCAATACCTCAGGTGTATAGGAGCTTTTCAGCATCTCTTTGTCCCAGAACGTTTATCCACAAATTGTAGACTTTTGTTTTCACTTTTCTTTGGTGAGATATTTACCGACGAAAAATCCTATGGCAAATCGTTCCTAAAACGATTGTTTAAATTTGTTAAGTATTTGGTGCTCATGGGCGCGCTCAGCGGCGCGCCTGGCGGCTCAGGCTCCCCTTGCCAAGTGCCGCGCTTGCCCTCTGGGTTGGACGTGAGCCTGCCCAGCGCGCGGGTTGGAAAGGACATGGGAAAATATTGGGTAACTTTGCCACACCCCCCAACAAAATAAACAGGTTAATTAAAATGACGCAGATGCTGGTGCTGGACTTTGCGGTTTCTAGAGAATTAGAGGCAGCGACTTAAAAAAAAAAAACAACCTTAATTAAGTCTAATGACGGAGCTTTTCTTCTCGTGAATAGATGGCGGGTTAAACCAATTAGACACATTCATCAAATTCTTTCCACCAAGTTTTTATGGACATTAGGATATGTTCTCAGTACTGCGCAGAAACTCGCATACTCTTAATCTTCCAGCGCTAGGCAGATAGGAGGGCGCCCAGATTTGGTTAAAGAAATGACATCTTTCCATCTCATGCCAGGAGACTGACCGCGCCGGGGCCCGGGAGGGTTCACGCTTACATTTTTCTAGTGCAGCACCGATCGCCTTCCCACCCAACTTTCTTTCCCCAAACATCTCTTAAAATTAATGAATTTTCCGTTCTCTAAGTCCCTCTGAGTGGTCAAGATTCCTGGGCATGGGCGTGTTTGGCAAAATCTAGCTGTTCCTGGAGCAGAATAACGCCCAGAAAAGGCCAGAGTTAAAAACACTCAGACTAGAAATCGGATAGTAAGAAAATAATCTTGATTCTCCTTTGCATTTCCCCCAGAATCTCAGGCGGAGGTCAGGAGACAAGCGTTTCCAAGGGTCCCAAATCTTCGGGAAGGGGGTGGGGAGGGGAGCCCCAGGGAGAGCCAGTGAGCAGGATTCCCCCAAGCACCGACGGCGCCAACAGCCCGCTCCTCCTACCCCCAGGTCAGCCTGCCACCGTGGGAGATGGTTTTCCCGAGCAGATTTAAGATGTTACATCCTCCTCAAGCTGGAGTTCGGGCCCAGCCTCCTTCCCCACTTCACTCCCCCCTTGCCATCCTCCCAGCTTTTGAATTTGAACTTCCATGGAGCTTTCCCATGGCTTGGGCTGTGGGGGCTTCCTCTGAAATAGGAGTTCTATCTGTTGGCTCAGAACCTTGTGAATCTACTATTTGAATGAGGACTTCCTTTCCATTGCCATGAGAGTGATAGTGCTGGAGCTTGTGGGGAACAGAGAATGGATTCTTTGCTCCAGGTTCCTATTTAAAGCGGCCCAAATCTTTTCAACAGGTGAAAGGGAGTGGAATGGGTCTTCAAAGCAGATCCTGGTATCAAATATGTGTAATGTAACATATGCTCATAATAAGTGTAACATTTATATATACACACATTCTTATATATAAATATTTCCATATATTTTTCTCAGCTAATACATATCACTTTGATGTATATTCATATGCACTCATTTTATTTTTTCTATCATAAGAGTGCATTGTATGTACTTGTATCATATGGTATATGTTATTAGGATATATATGCATATATGGTAATCAATATTATATTAGATATGCATTGCCATTTGGTAACTATAGTATACTAAGAGATGACAAAATTGCATATAGAGACCAGTATTATCTAACAGGAAACATATTACATATCAGGTTATACTATACTAGGCTGGAGACATATATGTATTTATTTTTAGAGTGTAACTACAAATAATTTTGGACAAAGACGACTGGAACCCTTTAAGCTCCAACTCTAGGGAAGGACCAACTCTGGCCAGTTGAGACAAAAAAAAGCTCCTTCTTTGTAATACCATTTCTAACCTCTTTTCTTGATCGCCTGTCCTGTATCACCTGCACTACCTTTCTGGAAATAAGAAAATTATAAAAATTGGTAGACAAAACACTCCAACCTTCTTCCCACCTGGCCAGGCGTGCGCCTTCACCTCAAAGCGAGTCCCACCCGCCCTCCCCAACCCCCTTTAGATTTTGAAACCTGGGGCAAGGAGACCTGAGCAGGAGGCGTGATTCAACCTGGAACTATGGTAGCTAAATCGGAGGAATGAGATTCAGGTTCACAGTCAGCATTTGGACTATTTAGGCATGAGAGCACAGTTCCTAGATGGATTTTTAAAAAAGCCAGTGGTTACTGAATGTGAGTCTATGACACCAGGTTTCGGATGAGTAGAGGAGCAGAGGAGAGGCAAGTTTAAAAGCTTCGATTTGCAAAAGGACAAAGTTTTTGAACTCTTCACTTAGAAGGTGCAAATCTGTCTGTAATCATTTTCAGCTCATCCGGAAGCTGCTTTCCAAGCAAAGTCCCAAAGTAAATAAACACCCCTCCCTGCTCAAAGTCATGCCTTTAACGGGAACACTGTCTGCCTAATTATGCTTGCATTATGCAAGGTGCACTGCGGGGAATGGAACCAGAGACAAATAATTGCGCCATTGTGCGCGGCCGGCCAGCCCGCGCGGCCTCTCCCAGTTTTCAGCACTGCGCGCTCGGAAGGCGGCGGGGCTCAGCTACCTCAAAACCGCCGCCGGGGCGAGCCAGAGACTCCTGCCTAATTAAGCCGACTTTTCCTACCGGTGGATGCCACGATTTTAGAAAAAGCGGTGAAGGAAGGAAAAGAGGGACACCAGGGGTATTTCCTCCCTCCTTGGAATCGAAGCAAAGTTGCTTTGCTAAGTATTGTCACTGTAATTCTCTGAAAGCTTTTGTACTTAAGGCAAAAACTTGAGGGACCCAGGAAATTGCTAGGAAGAGTTTCCAGGATCATCACTGGGAGCCTCGAGGAGACCGAACCTTTTGGAAAATGATTGTCTTTTCTGTGTTTCTGTAAACCTTTGTGGTCAAACAAGTTCTCAAATTCGGGAATAAATGGGGAAAGTGGGAAAAGCGTTATTATCTATAGATGAAAGAATTAGATTAATTTTCCAAATGAGAATGCAATTCAATTAATCTCAGGTATAATTTCTTGACTGAGTAGTAAAAACTAGAGGTTTTAACACAGAGACAGGTTGGTAAGGACAGCTCTGCTGGTTACCCAGCCGCAATTATTTATGATATTCTATTTACTACCATTTCCCCCCTTAAAAACCAAAGAATTAATATCCATTTAATTTGGCTAGAACTGCAATTGTATATTCAGGATGGGAAGTCACATATTTGGATGATGTTCTCAAAAAAAGAAATATGTCTGTAATTACCTCCAAACCTCGTGAGTTCACATGGAGACTCTGTACTAAAAAAGATTGAATCACACCCTATTGGTTTAACTATCTTCTTAAATATTTTCTTACATTAGCAGAATTTACAATATGCTAGCCCTCTATGAAAGTAATTTGGAAATAAAGTATATAGGCTTTGAAATTTACAGAAACTAAGGCTGAATGAGCATTAGTGCAGAAAACTAAGTCCTTGTAGATTGTGAGAAAGATTTTCTTTAAAAAAATATAGATGCTTTGCTATTTAATTAGTTGATCCCCTCCAGCTTTAAAAACTCCACAGGACTCTAGCTAAAGGTGTACACAAACATTTCCCCAGAGGGCTTATGTATATTTATTTATTCATGAGCCCAAGGCAACCAGTGTTTTATAAACAGAGATAGTAATGGGGTGAGGGGTTGGTGGAGGTAAAATGCTTCTGAAATGAGTTCCAGAGAAGCAAGTTCCTGAATGGTGTTCTGTCTTCAGGGAAGTTATTTATCAGCACACAAAGGTTTCAGTGAAAATAGTCACGATGCCTTGAGTTAATGGGTTATGGATCTCACAAGTAACAGGACTCTTCATTTTTCAGTTAGTTTTTTCCTAGTCACAGGCACACATATAAACCCCTGTGCATACGCACACACACACATACAGAAAATATACCTCAAAATATATAATAAATACAAACATGAAAACAGAGTTGTCTAGGGGCAGAATCAGAGTAAGTAACAGGGAATTAGAGAAGATGAAAGCTGTATGGAATGTCAGCTGAATCGATGACTCTAGACAGTGCTTATTTATGAAATCCTGCCTGGTTGAAGGCATGAGCATCCTTGGGGAGCCCCTGACAAGGTACCTCGGTCCTGTAGAAATGGCAAACTGAGTACAAGGCCCATAATATATGCTTTCTCTGGAGTAAGAATTAAAACTGAGAAAATGGCTCTAATCTCATATTTAATAAACACTTAGGACTTGGAAGACCTAGCCAAATTGTTTTATTTTTTTTTTGAGTCTATAAAGCATTTGCACTGATTGCCATTACTCTCCTCAAACTTCTCTATGTAAAATTTTCTGTTCGTCTGAAACTCCTCTAAATTTTTATGAGAAACCCCTGATAATCTTCATAAATCCTGAAGCTTTTATACCCCACCTCTTTATCATCACTTTGAAAAGTAAAATATATTCATTTTGAATGAATGATCTAGTTCCTAGAATTATACAATGATTTAATTTTTTCTATTGAGATTAGTTAATTAACTCTGAATTTTAGTTGTTTCTAAGTATGTTTGTAGCATGGTTCTTTGATTGAGAGTCATTTTTATTCTCAGTGTTAGTTGTTAATACTATTTCCTGAACACTATAGGTATCTGTAGATCCTGAAATGTCATAAAGCTCTGGTCCACAGTTATGGTCAGCACTTGGACTATTTTCCTATATGATTGTTGTTTTATATTTAAACAAGTGAGTAGAAACATTATTTGGTTATTAATACAGATGATTTTCTAACAATTAAAATATCCATAAATAATATTTTTCATATTTCTTACAAAAACTTTGTAATGACTTAATATGTTGTTTCTTTTAGCTTAGACATCCTCTCTCATGATGATTTCAAGGCAAAATCATAGCACAGCAATTCAAATGAGGACAAAAGGGCAAATAAAATTGTCTAAATATGCTTGGGCTTTACTCTGTGGTTGGTCATGTTGTAAAAGAATGCACATTATGGTTTAAGCTTATAGAAGTATTCTAAGAGAATACTTCAGGCAAGTTTTAATGTCCTGGTATGCTTAAGGGTCATGATGGGGAGTTAATTATAATTTCTTTCCCAAAGGAAAAATTTCTCTGTAATATTTGTTGTTTTCAATATCAACAGACCTTATATTGGAAATCAGGATGTGTGACCTTAATTACCTAAGGTGGAGGAATAAAAAGTTTGTATTATCTTTTTACATTATGAAGTATAAATGTGAATTAAATTAATATAATCATTCAAATAGCCAATGCTTTAAAAATATTAGCTTTATATATATATATATATATCTGTATATATGTTACACACATACACTATATATGCACACATACACAGATTGAAACAAATTTAAAAGTGTTTAAAACCTTTTTTATATTATAGGCTATTCATTTTTACAAAAGTAAAGGTACTTTAAAAAGGTAGTCTTTAAAAACAGTCCAAGTAACAAATGATGGAATTAATATGCTAAGGAATAAGATTGATATAATTTGCTACCTTCTCTAATGATCATTTTAGATTTCAACTTTTAGGTATTATACTATCTTGTTAAATAAGCTTCTCTTGCAGGAGCTTTGACTTAGATATTGGTTGAATCACACCTTTAATATGTTAGTTTATTAAAAAACAATATTACATTGCAGCTGCCTGGGAATAGGTTTTATGTGTGTGCTCTTTTGTAAATGTGGGAAATAGTTGTTCACAATTACCTCTTTCTTTGTAGCAACATTTTAACTATTTTCCTACCCTAATCAGTTCAGTAGATCTTTAAAAATACACTTTTTTTTTGTATAACACAACTATGAAATTAAAAATAAAAACTACAAAAAGCAGCTTATTCACATTGGCTGCAGTAATATTTACCTAACACTGGGCACATTATATTTTGGAAGTGAAGCTGATATCCCAGAACATGTTGCGCAAACCTGCATGGAAGTGCTCAGCTGCAAAAGCAAGGGTGTAGCCAGCCCAACAGCATTCCTGGGAGCCGGGAGCCTTCTTATTGCTGCCAGTTTGTTTTTCAGGGGGTGGTGAGCTCAACATCTTTTTGAGTCATGATGAACTTCATGTGATAAACACCTTCTGTGTATAGTTTGTGACAGAGTACTCAGGCCTTTTTGGTTTTAAATGAGCAAATGCTCTCCCAAGTTTCTATAGTGTTGAAAGTTAAGAAAAACACACAACTGCACATATGAAATTATTCTGATCAGATCTGTTCATATTTAAATATTTACATATTTACATAATATATACATACATATGCACATGTTGGATCAGGAGAATGTTTTTACACCCTCAAAGAGAATCACAGATAGAGGATTATACACATTCATTGTTTTATTTTATCATATAGAAATAACCATTTAGAGACCTTTTAGAAAATTAACACTGCCTGATAGAATTGGAAGGGATGTAGGTACATTTAGGGAGGTAGTGGGGAAAGGTAATCATCAAAGCTGGCTAAAACAAAATATGAGAGTCTAGAGGATTTCTCCTCACTTAAGCAACTTTGACAGTAGATGTACTAAAAGGGAGGCTTGTCTTTGGTGGAACTCCAAATATCACTTATATTGGATCCTTGTTTTTACTGATGAAGAAAATGAGGTTCATGAAAATGAACTGATTCTAAGCGGCATGACTAGTCTAGGACCACATCTAGGTTTTCTGATCTCCATCTAGCTTTTATTTATGGGATTAGGTACATTAATGATACCTGTAATCTCTTTTAAAAACAAATCTGTGCCTCTCACGACTTTATTGTACTTGAACATGCCTCAGAACAAAAGCTTTCAATGAAAACAATGAAATTAAAGTTCTAATTGTGAACTGACTTTCTTAAGGACTGAAAGACCAAATTATTGGGTTGGCCAAAGTGTCCATTTAGTTTTTTCTATAAAATAAAAGACACATTTTTCATTTTCACCAATAACTTTGTTGATTTGGATATTTTGAGTATGTCACCGCTATCTCCCACATGGCATAACATTGATTGTTCTCAATTAGTGTATCAATTTGATTGCTATAACTGCTATTGGTGTATCTGATCATGGAGCATCGTCCAGAAAGAAATCTCCATCACAAAACTTAACATACCACCTTTAACACATTTGATCAATCATAGCACCTTTTCTGTATACTGTACACATCTGTTTTTGCATTTCAGCTGCATTTTTACCTTTCTTGAAATGAAAAAGCATAATATGACAAAAATGCATATTTTCTTTCATCTTCAATATTAAAATGGCTACACAAAAATTCACCAATTTTGATTTTTTAAATGCATGCTGTTATGATAGCTGTCACAATACGATCTGAAAAAATTGTTTCAAATGAAATTAAAGACAACTAAGTACTACTGGAGACATTTTATGGAAAAACCAAACAAACTTTTGGCCAACCCAATACTTCACCAGAAACGTATTCGATTCTTGGAATAAGGGTACAGTAATTATGATATAGGAAGACACTATTCTAATGGATTCTAATTTGAGAGAGAAGGAGGCCCTAAGTCCTCGATCCATTGATAATTATGATACCAAGGCTGAAATAAGTGATGTGACATAGATACACACATGAAAGGAACTTTTAGAAGCTTTAAGAACCATGATTAGTGCCAGAATATGTATATAGGTAGGGCTTGCAAAAGGACGGTATATACACAGAAGGTAGGATTTTGGAAATAGATTTAGCATAGAATAAATTATGCAAATTAACATAACTTAAAATATATACTTTATTATTGTTTTAAATTTTTGTATAACATTTCGTCAGTAAAGCTCTTTGGAGGCCAAGAAAAACAATGTTGATTGCCTTGTATTTGATTTTAACTCATTTTGTAATGATTGATCAAATTAGAAAATTTTGCATTAAAAATATTATATCAGTCCTATCCCCACGTTTTAAACTGAAAAAGGTTAATACTCTTAAATTAGGTCATTTTCCCAGGGAAATCTTGGGAGAAAACAATATTTGGTCAATTAGTGGTTGCACAAAGGGCTTTTTATGATAGTTCTGGGGAAATAGTTTGGATTATTTGAAATGAGTAAATAGTGATAATTTTGATGCTTCAGCAGTATAGTGTGTTCATAAACCAAACAAAAAAAATCTGAAATGTATAGTTTGAGTTGGGAAAATGCTGTTTCTTTATGCCTGTCAAATAGGCATTTGCCAACACCTGCCTTACATAATCTAAAGTTGTTGCCCCATTCTTGGGGCTGGAAATGTGGAAAGATAATTAGTATGTTGTCCCCCAGATGCCCTCTTTATTAGGTTGAGAATTAGCCTGGCCTTCTTCTTTTTAAAAAGATTTTTAAACAACTTCTATTGATTGACTTTAGAGAGAGAGAGAGTAAAAAAAGAGAGACAGAGAGAGAAGCATCAGTTTGCTGTTCCACCTATGTCTGCACTCACTGGTTGATTCCCACATGTGCCCTAACTGGGGATGGGACCCATAACCCTGGCATACCAGGATGATGCCCCAACCAACTGAGCTACAAAGCCGTGACTAGCCAAGCCTTCTTCATACCCAAATCAATATACTGAGGGTATGTACATCAGTGCATGTATCTGGAGCTTACATGAGCTTTTGGAAATTGAGGATTTTACTTACCCTTTGTCAGGTTACTTCATTTTTTTTTTTAAATGTGATTTTATCCCACTGCAAAAGATGTTTCTAGTTGATGGTATATAGTGCCACAATCTGGACCCTGTTGAACTGTCTCTTCCAAGGTTTTTTTTTTTAACTGGGAAAATATATCCCTATTGCTGTTGACATACTTTAATTTGGCTTAAATTTTTTGAAAAACAGAATTAAGATTGGGTTATAAATTCAGTGGAAGTTATGATCACAGGACACTGCCACAGAGAGGCTATGTGTTGGAGTTTTCCATGCAAAAGATTGTATTTTATTTGGATGTGGGTTAAAGCATTGGAATGCAGGAAGGGATTATTTCATTTTGGCTACGAAAACCAGCGGCCCCTTCCAGAAAATATTACATTTTGAATAACATTTAGAAAATGCGGATAGATTGTATAGCGAATTGGAGAATAGGTTATAAAAACCACTGAAAAACCAGATATTTATATGTATGTGGAAAACTTTTCCTTCTTCCAGTTCATCTTGGATATTGAGGCAGCTTTCATATGACAAAGTGGATGAGAATGGCAAAGTCAGTTGTCTTCATCAGCAGTGCCCTTCAGAGGAATTCGGTGTTGGAGATTTTATGGCCAGCCACTTTGACAGACATTACCGTGGCAAGTGTTGTCTGACCTATTGCTTCAACAAACCGGAAGACAAATAATTGCATATGGGTTAATAAAAGATATGAGCAACAGCAAAAGTTCTGTCATCCAGCTCTGGGCTGTGGCTCAGTTGGTTAGACGTTGAAAGGTTGCTGGTTCAATTCCTGGTCAGGGAACTTGCCCAGGTTGCAGGTCGGTCCCAGGTTGGGGTGCAGATAGATATATCTCCACCTCTATTTCTCCCTCCCTTCCCTTATCTCTAAAAATAAATAAATAAAATCTTAAAAAATAAAGAGCTGTTATGCATTTAGGAACAATCAGGTTTTGGGCACTTTACATAAAATATCCCATTTAATTTTCACACATACCTCAATCAAGAAGTGACACCCTTATTTATAAAGAAAATGAGGGCTCAGTGAATCTAAGAAACTTTCCCCATGATATCCAAGACCGTAGCCATATAATTTTTCATTTGAAGACACTTTTGAGTATCAAAGGAACAGTTAATTCTGCCTGGACAATGAGTGTAAAGAGGAATTTTCTTAGACAAACCAGGATACAAAGTTGTCTACTCAGCATGTATTTGACTCATCCAGGTTTCTCACCTGTCTGGGGCAATGCTGTAGTCATCCTGTGACAATAAGGTAGTAGTTGACTAGCTGAAGGTGATAGAGAGGAAGGGAAGAAAGAAGTTGGTTCTTCGGTGACCGTGTTTGTCCATTCTGTCTCCCAGCTTCAAGTTAAGTAGGTAAGAAATATCTGCACTATTTAAGCCTTTTATTTCATATTTTGTTCCTTGATGCTGAATATACTTCAGCTCAAGGAAATATCATAAATTATACAAGCAACGGCAATAATATGTGATGTCTGCTAGAATAAGGGGAGTGCGGGATGCTTCAAGAGGTCACTTAAAACCATCTGATATAATCTCGTGCTAGTGTGTGTGTTTGTGCAGAGACGGTGGATGAGACATTCTTGAAGGAAACAACATAAAATAGAAATGTGGGCATTAAATTCTGTTTAGCTATATTTTTGTTTTTTGGAAACAGTAAGTTTTCCTTCCCAAGAACTTTTGGCTTTGGTGGTTTACAAGTGCTCTGCTTTGCAATTTTGACAGGCAAGTAATCTGAGGTTGAGTTGCCAAGCTCAACGCGATGCAGAGATACAACTATCAAAAGCACCAGAAAGTTTTGCTTTTATTTGATTTATGTTTTCACTTTCAATAGTTTGTCCCAATTTTCTCTCAAGCTTGATGATGTGAAGTGTTTTATGCTGGTTATTTATTTATTTATTTTTTGCTTCTATTTTTCCTTTGTAAAATCTCCAGCTTTCTTTGGGTGAGTGACTTTGTGTTGAGCTAGAGTTAAAAAAAAGACAACCTCTGAATTCATAAGTGATTTGTTAAAAAGAAGAAATGTACTGAGCAATTCAGAATTATACAAACAATGCCAATTGTAGGAAGACCACCTGTTCCATAATAGTCGGTCTTCAGAGATTTTAAGCACACTTTCTTCCCAGCCTTAATTGCCTCAGGATGAGGCAATCCTATGTATCTGTTTAGAACCATTAATAACCTACTTCACCTGATTGCAGCAAGTGTTTTTTTTTCCTTCAAATTTGTCAAATGGTAAGTGGAGGACTTTATGCACTGATAAACACAAAATTGACCAAATTTAGCAGTAGGTCTCAGTGAAAGGTAATTTTTTCTTTCATCTTCTATCTAATTTGACAACTAATGGTTTTTGAAAATTTGAAGCTGGATGATTTCTCCAGCACATTTACTAGATTTTGATTAGATCAAGTATGGTCTGCTTCTGCTATGTTTTGGTGAATTTTTCTTTGGGTGTATTTACTCCCATGTTTATGAGATGCAATATAGATCCACAGATGGCCATCTCTTTGTCTGTGAAGATGATACCCTGTTCATGGACTTATTCTTGGATTATTTCTGTAATTACCATTTCACTCATGTGATTTTGAAGAAGTCACGTAACCCCTGTGCTTCAGATTTATTATTATTTGTGAAATGATGATGAGGAAGCTAATGAGATAACAGGATATGTTTTCTAGGCAAACAGCTTTAGTAAAGTTGGGTCTGAAAAAATTCTGGAATTAGCCCACTCCACGTACTTTGTTTCCCAACCATTCCTAGGGCTTTACCTCCAAGGGTGGAGGGCGTACTGCGGTGGCATGCAGCCACAGCACTTTCTGCAGGCGCTGTTCATTCTAGAATGATTTGAAGAACAATTTTAAAGGAAAAAGCAAATACAGAATAATTAAAGTTTTTTAAATATGGAGAAAATGGTGTGCTCTGTGGTGCTGGTGTGTGAGGGTGAGGATGAGGTTTGTGGGCTGATGCCACGCACAGAAGTCAGGGGCACATCTTGCATCATGCTTTGTATTTGAGACACTCAGCTCTGTGTCCCTCCACTGCTCTGTGGTTGGAGACTTAATGACTGGGCCTGCTATTCCCTTTGCCGAGGGCAGGTTTTAGTAAATACTTAACTTAGACCATAGAATCATAAAGATATGGTCTTTGTAAATAAAAAGGAAGCAGCACAAACCATGCATAGTTAAATGGCAAAATGAGAGCTAACATAGAGAAAGTATAGTATAGAAACATGGGATTGTGTCAAGAATAGGGAAGCCTATAAGGTGTGATAGTTGAGGAGCAAAAAATTTAGATATTTTTTCTTTCTTTTTTTAAAGAGAATTTATTTATTTATTTTTAGACACAGGGGAAGAGGGGCAAAAGGGGAAGAGAAACATCAGTGTGTGGCTGCCTCCCATGCGCCCCCTACTGGGGACCCACTCACAGCCCAGGAACGTGGCCTGACTGGGAACTCAACCAACAACCCTCTGCTTTGCAGGCAGGCATTCAATCCAGTGAGCCACACCAGCCAAGGCTTTTTTTCTTTTTTAAAAATTGTCTTTCAAGTACAGTTGTCTCCATTTTCCTTCCACAACTCCCCCCTTCCGCTCAGCCATCCTGCCTCCCGCCCTCGATCCTACCCCCTTTGGCTTTGTCCATGTGTCCATTATACAGGTTCCTTGACAGTGCTTCCCATTTTAAAAAGGAATCTTGAGTGGTTTGCAAGACTCCAAAACTTATACTAGAAGTCCACTTTAAAGAGATATTAAAGACAGGAAAATTACTATAACTTCATTTGAGTTCTTTATTTAAAAGTAAAAATGTATGTAGGAAAAGGCTGAAGTTTTTTAAGTTAATATGATCTTTCCTGGTTTGCAAGGCTCTTTGTGATCTATGTATGCTCAAAGACTTGTTGATATGTGACTGTGGGCAAGTTATAAGCCCCTCTTTTTGCCTCAGGTTTTAATAAGGAAAATGATACTTATCTTCAAAGGTCAGTATAAGAATAAGATGAAAATATAACTAAAATATACATTTGAAAGAATATAATAATAAGCATTCATTTAAAGTTAGCTGCTATTATTATAACTGTAATCACTACTATCATCTCACCATACCTAATTGGAAGATGTTTTGAAAGCACAGATGTTGCATCCAGATTGCTTGGCTTTGAATCCCGACTCCATCACTTGCTACCCGTGGGCCTTTGGTCAAGTTATTTAAATCTCCAGGTTTCTGTTTCCTCATTTGTAAAATGGGAATAGTATTTCTTTCATAAGGTTATAGTAAATATGAAACGCACCCATGTACATAAAGGGTTTACAGACTGTGCCTGGCTCATGAAACATCGTTACTATGGTTATTATTTTTCTGACCTCATTTTATCCCATTCTACCCTTCAGCCACACTTGCTCACATTCCACTTCTTACATGCAGGTTCCTTGTTTCTTATACTTCAAGTTCTCTGCCCTTGAAGTCACCTCTTCAGCCAGGCTTTTCCTGACCACCTGTCTGTCTTGCTCTCTGCTCACACGTATTCTCCAGGTCAGTTCTTATCTCAGTTCTGTGCAGCATTTTCTATCTGACATTACCTTTGTGTACATATTACTTCCCTGATTATTATCCGACTCCCCACACTCTTACACGTGTAGAATATAAGCTACATGCCTTGTTTGCTATTGTGCCCCGGGGCCTACAACAGCATCTGTCAGATAGTAAGCATTCAAAAATAGTTGTCAAATGAATGGGCACAATTGTGATAAGAGTCTAAAGTGATCTAGAAAACAGTAAGGACAATTTCCTGTCCTTAATGACAGTCTAGAGTAGGTATCACAAAATTTAATTTATGTGGGTGGTATAATGTTGAATCCAATGTTGGTGACTATACACTCTCAAGTACACTTTGAGAATAAAAGCGGGTCCTGTTAATAATCACGTTAAGAGAGCAAGCAGACACTGGGGAAAACTTATCCACAAATTAGCTGCATTAGAATTACAGGTGGGTATGGGCTCATAAAAATGTGGATTCCTGGGACTCACTCCAGCTGCACAGCTTCAGAATCTTTGGTAAAAGGGCCTTGGCATCTGTATTTTAGGAAGTGCCCTGGGCGATTGTGAAATCTGCCCAAGGTGCTAGAGTTTGAGAACCACTGGAGCTGAGGATTAGGCTGCTTTGTCCTCAATCCAGGAGGCATACCTCAAGGTGTTAAATACTTATTAACACTGTTGAGTGGGAGCTGCAGTGGTGAGATTGCTGTGTGCAGGAGCCAAGCACTCATTAGCACTTGTACCGGAACCTCTGCCTGTTCTTGAGAGTTAATTTCTTGGCAAACAATGAGAGTCTTCATGAAGCACTACTGCAGAGTGAAGACAAATTTGGGGTAATGTAGTGCAAATTGTAGGAAGTGAGTACATTAGCACAAAAGAGATTTAGTATGCCTGGCAAAAAGATGTAAATTTGAGGGAAGAAAAGGTGAATTCTGGTAACATATAAATGGTTCACTTATAGTTGAACCACGTCTTTTTGAAAACAATGTTTTTGAGATGTGTTGGTCTTTGTAGATCACACAAACACCATAAAATATGAAATATTGTGTGGACTTTTGTCACACGTGTCTTAGTGTCAGTGGCATGGGTGATATTTTCTGATCTTGGGGAATAGTAGTAAAGCCTTTACCACCTGCTGACTTTTTATTTCTCACCTCTATCAAGAATTCTCTTCCTTGTCCACTTCATCTCCCTACAGTGGGAGTGAACTACTAAGAGCCCTTTCGTGTTTTCCTCATACCATCAATAATCTCATCTCTTTTCCATCTTTCCTAATCTCTTCATTTTCACTCCTCTTTTGGCCATCCCTGATGCAGAAAAGATAATGTATGAAGTTAAGGCTTCACAACTTAAAGTCCTACAGACAAACATGTAGGCTTGGTTTCAACAGGAAGTCTTCATTCAAACTCCAGTCTCTGTTAAATAGCGTATTCATGCTTCCAACAAAACCATTTTATGTAGAGACATATTTAAGAGATATAGAAATGTAATTTACAAACCTTGGTTTACCTTAATATACCATGAAGTAAAAAGAAATAGAAGGAGAAAATGTTCTTGTGAGGCCTTAACTTAACATAATGAAAATCCATCCACAGGCATATTAAAATAAAATAAGAAAGTGCATGTTCCTCTCATTGGTTGCCTTCAGTTTGTATATTTCATTTTGCATTATGTAAACCTAATCGTGAGATTTGGCAACCACGCCAAGAATCTGCATTTTAGGATAAAAGTAAGAAGTTGTTGTCAGCTATTTCCAATGCCAGGAATAAGAATGTTATGTATGGTGTTCATAAGAATGGTTCTCATAATTACTTATATGTTAGATTAGCCATAATAATTGTTTAAAAACCCATTATCTTTGGAAATAGGATGTGTGTGACTTTAAAATATTTTGGCTTGTAGCCAGCCTTTCACCAGTAGGCTGACTACTTTGGGTAACAATTGGCCACGTCTTTCCCAGGTTTTCCAGTTGATGCAGCTTTAAACAGCAGGAGGGTGACCTTTCTGTATTCAGAACACCTAACAATCCCTGTTCAAACCAGATTTCTGCCTCTTCAGCTTGCCTAGAAAGATTGTTTCTCTGAAATCTCATCCAGAGACATGGAGCTGTCTTAATTACTTCTAACATTAGGAGAGTATTTAAAATATTACCTATTTCAATATTTAACTAGCCATGTTTCAGGGCCTTATCCACCCAAATAAATAAGCATAAATACACTCATTTATATCATAGCATTTGTCAAAAACTTACTTTCAGTAGAAAATAAACCAGTGTTTCTTAGTGAAACATTAGTCTCCTAGATGGTAGGCCTGTTTGCTCTGGGAATCAAAGCCTTCAATCTAATAACACTTGCAGTTCCCAGAGCCAAGCTGTTGCTGAAATGGAGCTTCTGGTTGAGAGGAGCTTTATTTTGTGGCTTAGAGCTCTCACCCTCTCTCCTCACCTGCCTTGACTTTACTACAGTTTGACTGTAATTGTTTTCAGGTTTTGGTTTTGGGACTGTGGTCTGTGTATGTCAGAAACATAAATTTCGCCATAATTCCAAGAGCACACCTGAGGCTGCTGTAGGTCCCTGGTTGTTGTTTTTTGGCAGTTAGAGCAGAAAAGTGCTGATTTAGTAAAATCAAACTGAGTACCATTTCATTTTGTAATCCTTTTGGCTATAACTGAAAGTATTTCTTTGCATAGGTTTTCCTCTTAGATACGATCTGTAGTTTAATTTTCAGTATAACATGAGTTTTGTATATCACCCGATAGTTTTTCATTCATGGTATAAGTTCTCATGAACTTTTCCACAAGAACATGGTGTTACACTTAAGATTTTGTATTTGTTCCAGGTTAGATGGTTAAAAGTCATCTTGTACAAAATTTCTCTCTTATTCACAATTATAATCTCTCCTTTTAACTCACTTTCCCTTCTAAAAGTGGGCAGAAATCATTTCAAAGTTTTATGGCTTATATTTCAAGGCCATGTAAAAATACCAGACATTACATCTAGTATTTTTATATTTGACTATAGAAAAGGAATATCATATCTGTTTGATACATGCGTTGATGATTTTGTTATTTAAAATTGTATATTTAGACTTGGTTTAAGTCCTAAAACATCTTGCTTTCCTTCCTGACTTACCTAGGGAAAAAGTCCATAAAGAATAACTTTTTATAAATCTCAGTCTTGGTTGGATACTTCTACTTTGAAAGCACTACCACAAAATGGAATAATAAATAGTACAGGAATTAAGATTCACTTCTTAAGATTTCTAAGTTCTTCAAGTTTCATGTTCAAAATATGATACTTCTTTAAATAGGATAAATCATGACCTTATTAAATTTGCATTTAAAATATATTTTGACTCATTTTTTCTTAGAATTTAAAAACATATACCCATTGAAATAATTTATTTTCCATTAATGTTTATACAGTTTCTATATCTACACTGTTTTCTCAGGTCAATTAAAAAAAAGAAATTCAGAGTTATGCATTATAGTCATCTAATTATTCAAACTTTCCTAAATATAGTTTTAAAGCAATTTGGAACATAATGGGATATATACTGTTTACTGTGGTGCTAGAAATAATGAGAGCCTCAGAAAATAATATCAACACATTAGATATTTAAAAGAATGGAGAGAAAATGCTAGGATATGTAATACAAAAAAGAACCACCTCTGACAAAGATGTAGGGGCTGATGAAGAATGATTTAGACAAAGGACATTAACTGTAATTGATTGTGGCAAAAACAATGTAACAAAACTCTGACTTTTGGCCCTTCCTAGGAAGAAAGTTAAGGGTAGGTAAAATATTGGGAATGTATGTAAATGAAAGAAATAAAAATTCCTTCATAAAAATTGAAAAATGAGTACAGGTCTACAGGCATCAACTAAGAAGAGATCATGAGGACTACATAAGAGTGGAATGCAAATATAATGAATTTGAAAAATAATGGTTTTTATTTGTATAAATTTCTATCAGCTTTTTCTAAAATAGGAGGATTTATATAACAGGAGAAGTACTTTACATTGTAATATCTTATGCTAATTGTATAGGATTCAATTAGATTTTCAAATTAGCTAACTTCTATTTAAGGCATATACTGAATACCTCTATATTTACATTTGAACTGGAAAGAAAAACTGAAATCCTTTCCCTATATATGTTTAGAGCTTTAAAAATAAAAATTATAAAACAAAATGTGGGCTAAAAGTTTCAGAAAAGAAAGACATATTTTACTCTGAAAGATCACATAACATCACTCAGTTTTAGAATTTATGGTGAAAAACCAGATTTTTAAATTTTGTTTTTTAAAAAGTTGATATTCAATATTATTTTATATTAGTTTCAGGTGTACAGAATAGTGCTTAGACAATTATATAATTTGCAAAGTGAACCCCCTAAAATTCAAGTACTCACCTAGCACCATACATAGTTATTACAATTTTATTGACAATATTTTATGTTGTATTTTACATACCCATAACTATTTTTTAACTACAAATTTGTACTTAATTCCTTCATCTTCTTCCTTTTTAAAATCAATTAATTAGTTTATTATTAGAGGGGAAGGGAAGGAGAAAGAGAAGGAGAGAAACATTGATTGGTTACCTCTCACACACCCCCCCCTGGGGACCTGGTCCAAAACCCAGGCATGTGCCCTGACAGGAAATTGAACCAACTACCCTTCAGTTTGCAGAGAGGTCCTCAATTCACTGAACCACACCTTCCTCGTTTTTACCCAGCCTTCTAAACCCCCTCCCATCTGGCAATCATCAGTTTGTTCTATTTATGAGTCTATTTCAATTTTGTTTATTTTGTTCTTTAGATTCCACATATAAGTGACACATGGTATTTTTCTTTCTCTGTCTGATTTATTTAATTTAGCATTATATTCTCTAGGTCCATCCATGTTGTCACAAATGATAAGATTTTGTTCTATTTTTATGGCTAAGTAATATTCTAATGCATGTATATACTACAGCTTTTTAATTTTATTTTTATTGTTGTTCAAGTACAATTGTCTCCATTTTCTCCCCACAAGTCCCCTGACCCCAGCCATCCCCACCTCCCACCCTTGATCCTACCCACCTTTGGTTTTGCCCATGTGTCCTTTATAAATGTTCCTGTAAACCCAGCTTTTTAAACCACTTATCTATTTGATTGACATAGGTGGGCAGGGAGGAAGTAGTCAGACTGATGTGTATCACATCAAGAGGAGAGAGATCCTTAGGGTGAGAAAAATGAAAAGGGCCTGATTGGAAAAAAAAAAGTCTGAAGAAGAAAAGAAATAAATAGGGTGAAGGTAGGAAAAGGAAAATGCTCAATGAATTTAAGCTCAAACAATAATCCTATCTCAATTTGCCCAAATTTTACTTAATTATAATCAGCATACTGACCCTGTCACGCTCATCATATGTTATGCACATACCAGGTACTCTGATACTCAGTGGAGAGTCAACTGAAATAATAAAATTGTTCATTTACTTTACAAGGCCATGAAGCACCAAGGGTCTTGGCACTGTTTAGTGTCTTTCACCCCTCTCCGTCAGTCCGTGAGAAACAGGCAAACTGGGTCATCTCTTTCTACACATCTGGCCAGTGACCAGCTTCTTGTAAGGATCCAGCTGTATTCAGCTACTTGAACATAACAAACAAACCTTATTAAGGTTCTTAAACTTGTAATTAAAAACAGATTGTCTAGAGAACACTCTAATGGCTCTGCAGAAAAACTCTTATCTCCATTCACAAAATATGAAATTAAACATTGCAATTAATTACAGACTAGGCCAGGGCAACCTTTTCTCTGACCACATTACTTGCTCTCACCTGGGAGTGAGTAATGTTTTCTGGTGATGACTAAGTGGTGGGCTTCTGCTCTCTCTGTCATAGCCCTTCATAGCTCTTCAGTTCCTCTGGCCTGAAACTGCTCTTCTGTGGTTTTTGAGGCTGGGCATTGTAGCCTCCCACTCATTAGATGAAGGTTCAACGACTGAGGCTTTGTTACTTTAAGTGCAAATCTTTACAAGTTTGTTTGCCTCTCCTTTCTTGTGTTAGGTGGGTTTGTTCCCCTTATGGAATGTCTGTCTTATGCAGTTGTCACTCTGGGCATTTCACTACTCCTTTGCTGTTTGTCCATGTGTCTGTGCTGCTCCAGCTCATCCTGTCCCACCTTCACCTTGGCTTTCACTCTGAGCTGGGTCAACCTTTCATTGTTCATCTTTGGTTTGGGACTCTTGGCATGTACCCCCTCTTCATTAATAGTATCGCCCCATAGTTGGAGAAGGGAGGCTTTTTTACATCAAGGAGGGGGTCGCTTTCCAAGCTCTCTGAAAATATCCCTTTAAAAAAGATAGTTCTCAGGACACCTGACTGACTAGGAGGTTAGCTGCCCCTCACTCAGATTTCATTTGCCATCTCCGTCTGACTTTCCCCCTTTCTCTTAAGATGCCGTCTAGCACCCTTCCTTTGAAGACTGAAGCTGAAAAAGTTTAGTTGCCTGCAGGGCCTCTTAGGAGCTTATGTTTTGTTTTTCTGAACCAGGAAGCCAAGTAAGCAGTATCTCAGTAATACTTTTGTTCACTGACTGTGTGACCTAGGGTAAAATGCTTTGTCTCTCTTTGCTCAGTTGCCTCCTCTATAATATATGGGTGATGATTCCACCTATTGCCCAAAGTTGAAATGAGTTGCATAAGGATGAGCAAGGAAGAAATGAGTGTCTTATGCTCATAGAATGCAAGAGCCAGGGAAGGTTTACTATTCCTGGAATAGTAATAGGAATAGGAATAGTTCTACTATTTTTCTCTCAAGGGCAGATTTATGGGTATAACAGACATATCTGCTTGTTGGGTTGTAGTACTAGAAAAAGACATCTTAACCACTCATGATCATAACATATATTATATCCTGAAGTAATAATAAACTTAATTTAGTTTCATTGTAAGATATTTTATAATGATGTCTTTTGGCAGTGAAATATGCGTCTCTTTTCCTGCAATAATGATTGAGAGTATGTGGCCTGAATTTATGCTTCACCCAGAAGTATAGAATTCACTTTTTTTTTGAGGGGGGGTTCACCAAGTTGATTATTGTACTTGGGTGGTGAACATTTTGCTAAACAGTTTGCATAAGATTTAGGATTCTTTTTTGTTGTTGTTGTCAAATTACTTTATTGTTGTTCAATTACAGTTGTCTGCATTTTCTCCCCACCCCTCCCCCTCACCCCAGACAAATCCACCTTCCTCCCTTGCTTCCACCCTCCCCCTTGGTTTTGTCCATGTGTCCTTTATAGTAATTCCTGAAAACCCTTCTCCCCACTGTCCTCTCCCCCCTCCCCTCTGGCTATTGTTAGATTGTTCTTAATTTCAATGTTTCTGGTTATATTTTGTTTGCTTTTTTTTCTTTTGTTGATTATGTTCCAGTTAAAGGTGAGATCATATGGTATTTGTCCGTCACAGGCTGGCTTATTTCACTTCAGTTTCAACGAAAGGTAACTACTGCTTCTAGTAGAATCACAATCCTATGATGAGCAGGTGAATATTTTTTTCCTTCAGTTTAGTTGTTCCTATGGTAAAATATGAGAGAGAAATATATATTGTGAAAGACACTGATCAAGATTTTTGTTACTATCTGAGTTAGACTGAGCTTTCAAAATTTGAAATATTTTGAAGAGAAGTGACAAAGGAGTTTTGAGTTTGGCTCAGAGCATAGCTTTTGAAATTTATGAAACAACAGATTTCTTACTAACAACCCAAATTGTGGGTGGCAGGGATGGCTGCGGAGAAAGTGAAAGCTTTTTGTTTTGCTTTTGTAAAACATGCCTATGGAGAAGGATAATAATTTTTTATTTTCAGATTGTGAAACAGCGCAAGTCCTCCGTGGTCACATTTCACGGAGTGTGCGTGGTATCTGTTGTTTAAACAGATTCTCCTGTGCATTCGTAACCTGTTAGAGGAGTAAGAGCTATTTTGTTGGGTGTAACTGACATGTAACATGAGCGATAAATGCCAGTTATGGTTTCTATATGTTAACTATATGTTGTGTAATTTTGTATATTCACTTTGAGATATTACATGACCTAAGATAGTTTAAATGGTAAAGGAATATTAGATAAATACTCAATCTACATTTGTTTAAAATAACACATTTGGAATTTAAGATGCCTGGTTTGTAGTTCTCTCTATAAATTATTTAGAGAGAAATAATAAATTATAGGCATTTTTGAAGCGTCACTGGATCAAAAACGGCTTCATAACATGCAATCAAGCCCATGCATTCCAAAGAGAAGGTTCGGGTCGTTTCTACACTGCAGGGTCAGGATTATTGCCAGACACCAGGAAACATCGTTTCACTAATTTCCTCCCTCCATCCTCTATCTGACCCTCCCCCCACCTTTTTCTTTGGCAATGATGGCAATAAACTATTGGACTTTTATTTTTTCCTTTCTTATTTTAAATTTATTTTTTATCAACTTTAATTGTTATTCTGTTACAGTTGTCCCAATTGTTCCCCCTTTGCCCCCCTCTGTCCATCTCGACCCTGCTCCCACAGTTAATCACCACACTGCTGTCCATGTCCGTGGGTCATTCATACATGTTCTTTGTCTAGTCCCTTCCCCGTCTTTCCACCATAAATTTATTTTTATTTTTTATTGTATTTTGTCCATTACCATTTATTCCCCCTTTACTTCCTCCTTACCTCCCCCTATCCTGAAATCTACACAATGTTGTCCATGGACTTTTAACAGGGAGGCATAATTTTATCTTTTAAAAAGTTTAAAATAATACAACCAGCATATAGGCACTTAAGAAAGGGTTGTATGGCTAATACACACCCCCTCTGATAGACAGTGAAACTTTGGGCTTTTTTGGTTATGAAAAAAAACTACTAGTAAGCTATAAGTCTATAAATGTTTGTAATAGTCTTTCAAATAAATATCTCTCTTTAGGAATACATCACCGTAGGCTAAAATATTAAGAATAAATTTTTTAGTTATAGGGGAGATGATATAATCTTGACAATAGAGAGCTATCACAATTTGTAGTTCTATTGTATTTTAAGTATTATGGAATATAAAGGCAACTCTATATGACATAGTTTAAAATTAAACCTACCCTAGACTTTCTAAGTAATTAAGAAATTTCTGCAATATGAAGCCAGTAAGTAATTTTGGCTTGAAATAGCAAATGAATTAAATGACTAATTACCAAGGAATTACCCTGTATTATTTGATTGCTCTCTAAGTAATGTAGACACAATTTTTCAATGCATCATATTTTTATTTTTACCTGATAAAATCAAATGGATGGGAATCCAAAAGCATCTGTCTAATGCAGCTGGAAGTTTGCCTGCCAGGGACACTGAGACATTATTTCGTTGCCTTTTCTTCTTAGGATCACCATAGGAAAAGTCCAGGTATACAATCACATTTAATTTGAAGTGCAGAAAAAAAATCATTATTTTGTCTAAAGTTGTGAAGGATTGATTGCCTTTATTCTGCAATTAATATTTCCATAATTTGAGATTAGGAACAGTTGACATTGAGAAATGGGAAATTGAAATAGAAAACAGTACGAATACTCTTTTGCCAAAGGTAAAGCTCTAATTGTAATGGAAGTGGGGGAGCAAAGATTCAGTAAACAAGAAAACACATTTCCATCTTCTAAATATTTCTGAAAGTTATTGAGTATATAGTAGTTACATACAGCACATTTACTTCTAAATCTGCTGTATTAATATGAAAGAACTAGGATATTATTATTATTTTTGGTGTTATTATATAAAAGAAGCATACTGGCCAATGTGAAATTTATACAATAAATCCATTCTCCACTATAAATTTGGGTATTAATAATATCAGGTCAATTATAATTAAATTCAGGCATGTTTTTTCCTTCATATCAAAGTAAAATATATTTTTCACTTTTTTTTTGGTTGTAAATGTGCTTTAGAGATGAGCAACATCGATATTACTCAATAGGGTGTAGAAATTGTTTGCAAATTAAAATTGCTTGAAACCGTGCTTCAGTTTGCAAACTGAAACGTGTGCCATAGGAAGACATCAAAGGCTGGCTGGCTGTCATTAAAAGACATCAAAGGGCAGCCTCCCTGAAGCCTTTAAGTTTTATGGCAGGTGCCTCATAGAGATGTCAAGTCATCTTGGGAAACGAGGAGTAGACTCCATCTAAACTCAATTGTCTTTAGTTCCTTTCATCTGTTTGGGAAGGTAGGTCTCCTGGGTCACAAAGAGTTTTGCAGGGACCTGACTACTGGACATCAAGCCTCTCGATTTCAGTTACTCTCAGCATGGAGGCTGCAGTCATGGTGTCTCCTGATGGACACATCTGGGGAACAGAAAAATGATCCTTGTGATAATGTCATCAAGAGTCTATGAGGCATGGAGGTGTACACCTCTTCTTTTGCCTTCTCGCAGGACACAAACACTTGGACATTTTTGATATACCTAGGCAATTCTGGATAAATTTGAAGAGGTACCATATCCAAATTCTAATGCAGTACTCTTCATTTGCTTAACATGTGATGGAGACATTTTCTACAGAAGAACAGAATAATGAGATTTCTATTTAAACAAAGTAGCAAAATAAATCCAGTTTTTTTTTTCCTGGTTAAGGCTACTCAAATAATTATTCCCTTAATGTTATATTATAAAAACCTATATGGAAAATAATATTTTTACAATCAAATTAAGGGACAGCTATGTCTGGTTTTTACCTGACTAGAGAAATGCATATATGCATTTCCTGTATTGTACATGAAAACAAATACTTATGGTGTTAGATTACTTAGATATTTTTATTATTTGTTTTCCAGTCACATCTATACCATCTCAGGGTACAGTAAATTAATTTTGCTTAACAAGTATATCCTTTCTATGGTCATAAAGCTAAAGTATACTTTGGCTAGTTGTTTCTACTTTATTAGGAACTAACAAATTATGAGCTCTGAAGGTTTATTTATTTGTTTCTTTATTTATGTCTAAATAATTAATATATTTAAAGAATGCAGTTAAAACCATTTTGTACTGCTTTGATCATTCACTTACATGTCATTAAGTAGTCCAAGCATTTTATTATAAAAAGGCTCTGTTTACAAATTAGACCAAAGAACACGTTTCATACTGAGGATCAGCAGATACGTTGTATTTTATTTCAGATGCACATGACACAACCCTAATATTAGAGCCAGATGATTAAAAGAACATTACCTGAGCCATGAGAGTCACTGAATGAGCTATGCTAAATTGGTTGTTTTCTGTTTTGTGATTAATTGTGCTTCTCAACCATATTTTAGTGTGCTTTGTTTTTCTGTCCCCAGTCATCCCATATTATTAAAGAGAAATTCTGCATATCTCTCCTGGAGTCCAATTAAGGATTTGCATCATGACTAGATTTTTCACTTTAATTACTGTATATAAAGTAGGTTTTGACTTATTTCCATATTTATCAAACTATGCAGAAGAAGCAAAATTCATCAAATAAACAGATATCTGTGGCTATAATTGCAGCCTGCATTGAGCATGTAGGAAGAAAATATGAGGGTCCAAATTTCATTATGTAGAACATAATAAACATCTGAATAATTAAACTGTGTGTAAATCATGGGGTTGGCACTAGTAAGAATAGGAGAGACACCTTCATTTGATCCAAAAATATTTTAAGCATATTTCTAAACAAAAACCTTAAACATTAAGACAAACAATGAGTTGAAATTCTTACGTCTCTTATCAGGTGAAAAATATGACATTAGATAATGTACATTCAAAAATTATCTTTTTATTAATTATAATCTATGATGAATTTCTGTGTGCATAGACTTCCAAAAGTGCTTTTTTCTTAGCAAATAGGATGGTAAAACCAAAAAAAAACCACAACAAATTGTTTTGATGAGTTTTCTTTGTGAGTAATTAACATGGAGACTAAGAAAATACTTCTACGTTCTAAATGTATGTGATTTAAAGCTCCAAGTAATCTTTCCACTAGTAGTAAATGTTTAGTCACACTTCTTATTCTGTGTGCTTAATTTATATTTAAAATTTTTCTAACTAAACAAATATAAGATTTATTTTATTATATTAAAGGTTTAATAATGAGAAATATATTAATATTATGACCAAGGCACTCACAACTTATCACAAGTGGAAAACCCAGGACTTTTCATCTGAAGCATGATTCTTCAACTTTTAAGACATTCAGAAAAAATATTTTGAATAAACTTTTTCCTTTGATTATTTAATTACAAAAACTTAAGTTGTCTCTAGTGTCACAAATGAATTGGATTTATTAATTTCAAAACTTTCAAAGAGACATCTTTAATTTAAATTTTTACCTTGGTTAAGCTCCTGACAAGGAAAGTTTAATTTTAGTTATTGTAATGTTGCTAAGGGCTCTGAAATAATTTATCTTATAAGCCCTGCTGTGAAGGTAGCTGGTTACTTTTGGATTAGATATTTAAGGGCAGATAAAGTGAGGAATCTGCTTGTCTTCTTTTATGTGAAGATTCATCATATTTTGATTTCCAAATGCTCTCAGAAGTGAGGATGTCTAGAAAATATGATCTGCTTAACGTTGTCTGAAATAATCCATTTTCTCCTGCAATTGATATAGACATTTTCTTGTTTTATTTTTTATTTTATTTTATTTTTTAATTGAATTTATTGGGTGACATTGGTAAAATTATATAGGTTTCAGGTGTTCAGTTCTATAATACATCATCTGTGTATTGTACTCTGTGCTCAACCCCCGAAGCTGATATAGAAATTTTATTTTTACCTTTAAATATGTTACAAAATGGGACAATGTGGCCTTTTTTTTTTTTTGCTTTCTTTTGCATTGCTTTCTATTGTTGTTCAAGTACAGTTGTGTCCATTTTCCGGCCACCACTTTCCCCCGCCCCACCATTCCCTGCATTTTAAAGGTAACTACAGCTAACCATATCAAGGCCGCTATGTTATAGTCCATCTAAATAACTTAGGTGTGGTCCAATGTGCGTTGCATGGAGGCAGTGAATGCACAACATTAGTTAGGGAGGTGCACTACGTGCCTTTTCATTTTGGGGGGGAGGTGAGGAAATAGGTTGGAGTTTACTCAATGAGTTACTGTCCATCTATTTGTAAGAATTCAGATAATTGTATGAATACCTTTCTTGATCCATTTTAATATTTTAGCTGGCCTTTCTGGGCAGGCTCTCTATTTCTTAACATTTATGTGCAGGGACTGTTGAACAATAAGGACATAAAATCACAACAGGTTTTATGTAAACACATTAAAGGTGATTAAAGGAATTGAATAGAATCAGTAACGGGATGTCTAATGGCTTCTCATCAGAAATAACTAGATGTTGTATTTAGAACTGTTTTCAAAACCTATGTCTATGGGTGAAATCATTCACATGGTCATAATACAGGATTATCACAGGATGAAAACAGGAGGAAAAGTTCCAAAATATTTATCTACTATGGACATAGAAATATTGATAAAATATTAAAGGGAGTAATCAGAAAGCGAGAAGATATAATTTCAGTGGTGTACGTTGCAGATTGGTGTTATGAACAGAGAGCACTTCAGCGCAACCTTCCGCGAGCTAAATCTTCACCTTAGGGTTCAAAGCAATTGCCATTAGTGTTAGTTTTCTAGACTAAAGAAAAACTACAATAGACATCCATATTTCATGGTAACTCTGAAATAGCTTCTTATTTTCACTCTGGTTTTGACTACAATGACAGTGGTCAATGAATAATTTAGGAAGTAAGTATATTTTGAAGAATAATATTTTAGTTTTAATTTACAAATAGATTTGTTTTGTACAATTCCCAGTGCAGAATCATGAACACAGATTATTTTCCCTCAAAAAGAGAATGTGGTCCCTTTCATCTGTAGTTTTCTTCTGAAAGGAAGCTTCTGTTGGTATCTAGAACTCTTCCCAACTCAAACAAGATATATGTCATTGTTTATTTTTTCTCTTCTCCCTAATCAAACCTAAGGCTGCCACTGAAGGAAAAGACAGTTGTTCTGAAGAAAGATTGCTGGGTCTTGTCCCGGGATCCACTGATTTAAATCTGAGGTATTGAGACCTTAGAATTTTCATGGCAAACAACTATCCTGGACAGTGCTGTGCTGGCAAATGTTTAACAACTCGCTACATGAAAGAGTGTATGTGTGTATTTCATTATGTACTTTATCACAAACTTAAAATTTTGTTTTATATGAAAAATGTGTGTATAGCTTTACATATCTATATATATTATTATAAACTTTACCTTTATAAATAATATACAGTATTTAAGTAAAAGGAATAAAATATATAATATTTGTTATTATAAATTCCATATACCCAGTTGATTGCCTCAAAATGATTTCTTTAACTTTGGCTGAACTCTGTAGCCACACTATGGTTACAACTGATGCACAAATATATTTCCATGACTCTGGGTTGATATTTTTGTTTGTGGTAAGACAAAAATGAACCGATGAAGAATGTATTGTAACTCACTTGTTAGTCAATAATGTCAGTAACTATTTTTGCTGAATAAAAGAATAGTTTTTAAAAATTGAAAGAATGGTACTTCAATTTTATGTATTCACAAGGTTTTGGTTTAGACATGACATACTTTAAAGTTTAACCTGCCTTAGACTGCACAGACCACAAAATCAACAAAACAGTGAGGCCTATTTCATGGCATTTTTGGGAATTTTATGGAGTAAATACTCCACCTTGGCCAATTTCAAGCTACCAACAGGATGTATGTAAAGCAGAGTGGGGAAAAGATGCCCAGTGGGGCACAATTATCTATTTCCACCATCGTGACATGATCGATATAAATGATCTGAAGAACAAGATATTAGTAAAATGTGGTGAATGACTAGGGAGTGATGACTTCTGAGTATTTATTACCTTTATTTTATTATTATGCACCTTAATAACATTAAATATTTAAGATAATTTATATTTAAAAACAATTCAATTTTTAAAATCCTCATCCAATATGTTTATTGATTTTAGAGAGATAAGGGAAAGAAAGAGAAACTTCAATGTGAGAAACATCAATAGATTGCCTCCCATACTCGCCCTGACTGGGGATCAAACCCACAAAGTAGGCGTGTGCCCTGACCAGGAATTGAACCTGCAACCTTTTGGTGTACAGGCTGACACTCCAACCAACTGAGCCACTGGGTCTGGGCAAAACTATTTTTAATGGCTGTGTTTAACAACTGACTCACAAAATTCTGAAAGTTTAACACTTTAAACACTAATGTACAAATTTGAATCAGAAATATTAGGAATTTATCAAAATAATATATGGATATATAGACAGATTACTTTTATAATGGATTGAACACAATATATACACATAGGCATGTGGTAGGTTGCTGTGTATGTGTATCAACATCAAACTAAAAATTTTTTACTGAGGGCCCTCAAGGTACTTAACTTTGTGTTAATATTTGCAGAAAATACAGAAACATTAAAACTTCAGGCCTTCATAATATATTTGCATGGGAATGGCAAGACAATAGAGTGATTAATGAAGAGTGAAGTGTAAAAGTATGAGGGCTGACATAGGATCTGTGAGGACTCTTAAGTATCCTGGAAGATGTGGAGCTTAATTGGAAACCTGAAACATGGATAGTCGGACCCAGACATTTGTCTCATATTATGGAGGAAGGAAGAGCACATTAAACAAAAACAAACAAACAAACAACAACAAAATTAGCTGAACAAATGCACAAAATTTAGGTTTAACCAGTTCTTTTCTTCAAGTTTCATTGGTATAATCCAACCCACACATAATCAGAGGGTGTTCAGACTTTGAGAATGTTCGCTGGATTCTTAATTCTAGTCTGTTGGGATGCATCATCCTAAGGCTATTCCATTAGGTTCTTTGTCTTCTCTGCCTTTAATGTCTTTACTTTTCTATCACATTGTTGCACTTCCTCTTGTGAAAGTTGGTGCATTTCTGCTCCTTCTAGTTCTGTTGGACAACAGACACTAAGTCCTCTAGGATCAGCAAAGAGTTCATTGTTTTCTGCATTGATCTGTTTAACAACACATTTTCTTCAATTGTATAGTATATTCAAAGTTCAGAAATGAAGCTAGCATGCAATTTTACACAGAATTAAAGACATTCTCTCAGAATGTGGATAAAGCAAGCTTTAATAAAGCAACCCATCACCCACCCAAGATGTAGTAGAGGGGAAAAGAGATACTCCTGATTTCAAGGGAAGGAAGGATACAGTTCATGGTTTCTCAGCCCCCCAGGCAAGGTTTATCACACAGAGGAGGTGTAGGTGTCTGTCAGACATTGCTCTGGCATAGTGTCAGAAAGATGGGTCTTTGCTCATACTGTTTTTAAAACATATCGTTTACCAAAATTTCATGTTTCCCTTATTATTTTTACTATGTCAGTATTGTTTACTCTTAAACCAAATACTATCCTATCATTACATTTTTATTTTATACTTCTTTTTTTATCTTGGAGTTAATAATTGTCTTACTTTTTATTTGCCTACTTTCTTTGCACCTCCTGCACTTTTATACAGCCAAGTATTTCCATGCTGTGTAAAAGCTCTGTAAAATGCTTCCCATGGAAGTTCCTTCTCTTCTGCATTTAGATCCTCTCTTTCTGAGTCTGATTTCCTCAATCTTGACTCATTCCCCATTTTGACAGAACACGTTCTTCACTAGCCTTTAGAAAGAAGGTTCAAAGGAATGAATATTTGGGAATTTGCATGTGTAAAAATGCTGTTATTTTAGTTTCATATTTGAGTATTATTTAGACTAAATATAGGACTCTAGTTGGATATCTTTTGATGCTGTCCATATTTTCAACTGATTTTGATTTTTAAATTATTGGGATATTAATATTATTACTAATATAAACTTTCACAATGTGTAACTAAATACTCTTAAATTCATTTATTATTCAGTGTGGTGAAAGATGCTGCAAATTCAGCATGTCCAAAACAGAAGTCATTTTTTCCTTCCTGCTCCACTCTTTCTGGTTTTCTTTCTCAGTGAATGGTTACTACCACTCATCTAATCACACATGTCAGAAACATACCTGTATATGCATTTGTAATTAATTCTTATCAGTTTCTTGTGATATATTTCTCCAATATATGCACTTTTCTTCCTCTTACCTCTAGTAAACACTATTCCCAGAAACCATTTCCTCTCACTCTTCAAAGCTGAACTCTTTTATAGTCACTGTTGTCTTCTTTCACTACAGCTAGATATATTTTTTTGGAAATGCGTATCTGGTGATGCCAATTTTTTACTTAAAATAGTTGACCATGACAAATGGCCAACAGGCATATATAAAGATGTTGACCATCACTAATTATCAGGGAAATGCAAATTGAAACCATAATGAGATATTACCTCACACCTGTCAGATTGACAATTAGCAAAAAGACAAGAAACAACAAGTGTTGGTGAGGATGCAAAGTAAAGGGACCCCTGTGCACTGCCAGCGGAAATGCAGGTTGATGCAGCCACTGTGGAAAACAGTATGGAGGTTCTTCAAAAAATTAAGAATAGAACTGTCAAGTGACTCAGCTATTACACTTCAGGGTATTTACCTGAAGAATATAAAAATGCTAATTCAAAAAGATATGTGCAACCCTGTGTTTATTGCAGCATTATTTACAATAGCCAAGACATGGAAACAACCCCAGTGTTCACCAACAGATGAATAGATAAAGATGAGGTATATAAATACAATGGAATACTACTTATCCATAAATAAGTGATGGGCCTAGAGATTACTATGCGAAGTGAAATAAACCAGTCAGAGAAAGACAAACGCCATATGATCTCACTTCTATGTGGAATCTAATGAACAAAATAAACTGATGAATGGCATGGATAAATGGAACTGACTGATAGCTGTCAGAGGGGAGAGGGGTTGGGAGACTGGATGAAAGAAGGTGAAAGGGTTAAGCAAACAATGATATGTACATAACGTATAAACACAGACAACAGTGTGGTGACAGCCAGAGGGAAAGTAGGGCTGGGGCTTAGGTGGAGGAGGGCGAAGGGGAAAACGTGGAGACAGACACTTTGCTTTGGGAGATGGGTGCACAATGCAGTGGGCAGATGATGTTTTATTGAGTTGTACACTTGAAATCTGTATGGTTTTTCAAACCAATGTCACTTCAATAAATTCAATTTAAAAAAGGGGAAATCCTGACATTTGGGATAACATGAATGGACTTTGAGTGTATTATGCTGACTGAAATAAATCACATGCAAAAGGACATAGAGGGTATGGTTTTTCTCATATGTACAATATAAACAAAAACAAAACAACTGAACAAATAAGCAAAAAAAAATTCAAAAACACACTAATAGAAGCAGACAACAGATTGTTGTTACCGGAGGGGAAGGTGGGTAAAGAGGGGGCAAAACTTGTAAAGGGGGTTGATTGTGTGATAATGGATGGAAACTAGACTTTTGGTGGTGAGCCAATATAGACAGATGTCAAATGATACTGTTGCACACCTGAAACTTATATAATGCCATTAACCAATGTTACCTCAATTTAAAAAACCCAAAACATTGGTCTTCAATGGATTCCCATTAAATTTGTTCCAATGGATAAAAACCAAGACCTTGAACAAGGCCCACAAAGCCTTGTGTGACCTAGCTTTGACCTACATCTCTAGCCTTATATAGCAACATAAATTGATGCCATATTATCATTGTTGCAGTACCTTTGTCTTTATCTTCAAACCAGGCGAGGGCCTTTTCACATGTTTATTGGTAGGGAACACCCCTTAGCCTTCTCCTCCTCCTACTCACCTGATCTTTAACTCTTACTCTGCTCTCAGGTCTTCACACTTACCTAACTTCTTATTTTACGTTTTTATAGAAAACTCTTTTTTATCATATATCATAATTACAATTTTAATACTTTGTATCGTTAATTGATATCTGGCTTTTAAATTAGATTGTAAACTTAATAAAGATAGGAATCTTGTCTATTTTTGTTGATCAGTGTATCCCTTGCATTTCACCTGACACACAGTATGCTATAATTAAATATTTGTTAAATAAGTGAATGCTATTATAATAGCAAAGTTTAATTTTAAGGTACATTTTTTGGAAGTTTACAGTAAAAAATATATTAGGTTTATAAAAAAGAAACTAAGGGTGTTATACACATGTATTTGACAGCATTTTGAAAATATGCCAGTATCTCTTTATGTTGCTTCAGGATAGTAAACACATTCAGCAAGGAATGATCCATTCATTCTATCAGATTATTTCTTACTTCTTACTTTTTATGTAGTAAGAGTTTTTGTTTAGTTATTTGAGAAAACTGTCCATGTATCTCATGCTTTAATAAGCAATTTGTTTATAGGTACATATAAATATATCTTAGCTTTCTACTTGAGAACTACAGATAGCATAATGTAGTATGGCTGAAAATGGTAATGATTGCACTATTTTGTGTGCTTCCTTGTGGGACAACACTTCTAATTGAGGAGGCAAATCTTTCGTACTTCTCCCCACATTTTCACTTGTGACATTTTTTCTCTTTCATCTTTAAAAGCATGATTCACTTTCTATGGGATAAGAGCTTTCTGAATCAGCCTATGGTTATGCTACATTCCCAAAAGGCAAACTTGTGAGTTTTAGATAAGTGGCACATATTTTTGTTTAATTATCTCAAAATATATAATACAGCAGGGGTGAGTGACAGCTGTGTGAGCATGTATATATTCAAGAATCTTCTTGCTGGTTTTTGGCAGAGCCTGCTGTAGTTCCAGTCTCTTTGTTTACCATGTGCAAAAGGCTGGATCAACTTTCAAACACTTTATTATGGTTTAATGGGGGAATCATTAGTAGATGAGCTGAACAGACCCAAATGCTAGATACTTAGTGGTTTATTTTTCAAGATTAAAATAATATCTGTTTCTAACCTTCAGTAGTTTAACACAAATTTGCATACAGCTGTATTCAGTTAAGTGCCTTTCAGACTTCTTGTTACATTAAGAATGTACAAGCATTGAGTGCTTGTAATACAATTGACTTTAGGCTGAATTTTACATTACTGGCCCCTTTTGTTATTTAGCTGGCATTAAAGGCTTAAGTACAAGAAAATCCAAGTACAAAGCATATCATTTTTATTTTTATTTTAATTTGAATTCCCAAGAAATTTAGTGACTAAAACATCCGTTATGCCATTTGGAATAATTTTTTTTTTCCCTAAAGCTCTTTGTAGCAAGAGACAAATGTTAGCCAAATCCTGAAATGCACGGTTACCTCAGGATTGCTGAGCAAATTGATAAAGACTACAGTGATACAACCTGGAACCACAATGGCCAGGGGACACAAAGCTGATGGGGTTGGGGGCTCTCTTAGGATGCTCTTAGGAAAAGGGCCATTAAACATTGGCAAATCAGAAAAAGGGCTGTGCGTAGGATGCTAACAAATACAGACAGCAAGGTGAACCTTAGAGCCACTGCCAGAACAGGGAGTAATTTCAGCTAATCTCTAAGGGAAATCTGTTGGACAGTCTTTCTTCAACAAATGCCCAGAAATTATGCTATATATGTGACATCTACTTGCTTAGTAACATCTTTAATAGGATCTGTTCAATGTTAACATAATCTCTACTTTTCCAGAAATGAGATATCTTAGGTGAGCAAATTTTATGGTGCATTTTAACATTACAACTCAGAAAAATATACTAGTGTGCACTTCATTGTATTCATCAAAAATTAGGTCATGACTATGCACAAAGCACTAGTCCAGGAACTGTCTTTTCTTGGTGTGTGAGGAATACATTGACATGACTGTGCATTTCTTTGATGACATGGGATCTAGTGGCCGTTCCTGTAGTCTCCATTCTGAATATTTATTCTCATTGAAAATTAGTTCAGAAATGAATGTAAATGATGCAATTTCCCCAAACTCTATGATTACCTCTGGAAACATATACCTTTGTGTTGTACACTTTACTTCCTTTTATTTGCATCTTATTTGTAAAAGTAAAGTGTTAAGAAACAATTTATTAACTGAGGGAACTGTAGAGTTAAGTTCCAAATAATTGAGTGCTTATTGTAAACCTATTCTCTCATATGTTTTGGTTATTTTTTTTTAAGAGTGCTTTTTGAAACCAGTCTACCTAATTTGAGAAGTGACTTTTCATTGCCTATGAACGAAAGAGGAAAAAGACAAATGGGAAGAGACTGAAGTTTGTGGTTATATCTGTTGGCTGGGACTGATATACTATTGAACTACTACTGAACTGTAAAACCACTGGAAGGCAGATGAGTATCTGGAGAGTATGGCCAAACAAAATATTTGGTAGAATAAATAAATATAGTCAGGACCTACTACTTGGTGGACAGAAAATAGCAACTTGGGAAGCTGACCATGCTCAGAAATCCCTGTGGTAGATGTGTGGGAGGATGACATTTATCTTGTAAAGTGTTTCAGAAGGGCTGGATAGCAAATGTAACCACAGGAAACAAGGGAACAATTCACTCTCCATAGTAGACACAGAATCAGGGCCGGATCTGAGGGGTAATGTAGAAACCAATATATGGACTTGCAATCTTCTAAGACTTCTGGGGAAGAACAGAAAGTGCATATGAATGAACTTGGCCAAAGGAGGCTGTGGCAAACAAAGAACTCACACCTCATCTGCCTGATGAAATGCTTGGTGGATTACCTATTGTCTCCATGTAAAAATGCAGGCCCAATGTGGCCACATCTTATAATTTTCAAGAGACATAAAATTTTAATATTCTGAATTTTAAATGTTGTACTTAATTAATGTACATTAAAACAGTAGAAAGTAAGTAAAAAAATTGATAGACCAGATCTACCAGCGTTCCATATTTATTTATATTCTTAGAATGACTTACAACATCCTTACTTCTCATCTCCCATTGTCCTAGTCCTTCATCACTCCACACTAGGTACACTTTGCCTTTAGGTTCTTCAAATAATTCTGCTTCAGGAATGCTCTTCAACTATCCTGTGTGTTTGGTTATCTTTCATTCATCCCTGAGATCTTGGCAAAAAAATGTTACCTTTCAGGAAAGTTATTCTTGACAACCACCCTCATCCCCAACTCCCCCAAATTTGGTAAGGATTTTTCTTTTAAAACTTTAAATTTTTTGTTTATCATATTTATTCAGTCAGTGTTTATACTTTTGGGGGGATGGTGGTGGTGAGAGAGAGAAATTATTTTTCTAATGTCTACTTTTCCAATGAACTACAAACATCAAAAATATGGGGGCTTGTCTGCTTGGTTGAATGCTGTTTTTCCAGAACTTAAAATAGTGTCTATATAGAACTTCAAAATAGATTTACTGAATGAATCAGTGAACTACCCCTTGGCACAAAAGAACTGATATATTTTGTAGGAAAGGGCACACAAGATCTCTCCAGGGTCCTGAAAACTATTTGGGAAAAGATTTGGCCACCTGATTAAAATATATTGGGTAGAGGGAGGTATGAACTAGCAACAACTGACCAAGAAAGGAAAAAGAAAACTGAAAGAAGAAAAGAGAACTAGGAAAAAAGGCTAATGTTTATCGAGCACATCTGTGATTCTCTGCTTTTCATGCACAATCATGTTTAATTTTTACAACAACCCAATAACTTAAATATTTTTATCATCATTTTGTAGACAAAGAAACCAAGGCTTAAAGAGGTTAAAGTTTACAGAAGTGCCAATTCCTGGAAGTGACCGAGATGACATTCCAACAATAATTTGTTGGACTCCAAAGGTCATTTCATTAAGGACACTGAGTCATAGGGGTTGACAGAGCTTAAATGCTTGTTGCCTAAAGGAAGGATTAGTTTGCAAAGTCAAATAAGGGGTTAAACCTGTAGGTGTGGCAAGGGGGGCTATTTCAACTGCAGGGAGAAAAAGGCAGCAAATTTGTCAATCACCTAGAATCTATAGTATATACTAAACAAAAGACAATACTTAGCTTTCTAAGGATGAGTTTTAAAAGATAATAGCTTTTTGTTCTGACAGGGTGGAGCATCCTCTCACATACTAAAAGGTTGCGGGTTCTATTCCCAGTCAGGGCACATACCTAGGTTGCAGGTTTGATCCCGGGTCAGAGGAGGGAACCAATCTCTCTCTCTCTCTCTCTTTTCCATCTAAAAATCCAATAAACATATCCTTGGATGAAGATTAAAAAATAAATAAAACATAACAACATTTTTGGTAGTAAATAATGAACATATTACAATAACATGAATTACTGAATGCAAAGGATGTCGCTCTTTATCATTAGAAGTCACATTTTGACAAAGTTTAATTCTGAGAAGTAAAGGTAATCATTTCTTGATTGTAAGGTTGTTGTTTTTTGCTTGTTTTTGTGTTTTGTTTTTTTAGGTAGAAGAACACTTATAAATGCCTAAGAGGTATAGTCTGTATGCTAACAATATTAATTACTTGAATTATTTCTCAAATATTTTTATTCTGTAACTTGTGATGCATTACTTGTAAAGTATACTTACAATATTGAACATTTCTTTGGATTTGCAGTGTTTGAAGGGAGTCAACTGTCCTGCTGTGAACAAGGGACTCCTTCGGTGTACTTAGGAGTGGAGGTAGAGATGGGGTCTTTGAGGGATAGATTCAGGTGCAAGACCACTAAGCAAATCTGAGGGGGAGAAGAGAGAGAGAAGAACATGAGGATGGTTCCAAGTTCAAGTTCTAAGTGACAATCATGAAAGGGGCAGAAGCTGGAGATGTATGATTATACCTAATACTCTGCGCATGTAGCATCACTCCTGAATTGTTAAGATGTTATAGGTAAACGACCATGCTGGTCAACCACTTATTTATTCTTCTCCCCTTTGGAGACCTCAGCCTCAATGCATCCTCTCTTTATTCCCTTCCAGTTGCAATTTTATATACTGCATAAAAATAAAAACAATGACTTGGCCTGGGCTCTGATTGCTGTTGGAAATGGAGGAATAACTGAGAACATGGGACACTTGATAGTGTCTGCTTCTAGAAGACACACAAAAATTTTAAGAAGGCCAACTAGTAAAGTAATAAGCTACCCTCATTTATTACAATGAAGATGTTCAGATTCATCTTGAGACTATATTAAGTTGTTCTTAATTCTCACTTATTTTAGAATATGCACACAATTTAGCCTTCCAAGGATCAATTAAATCATCAGTTAAACCTATTGATAAATTCTAGTTTTCCCAAAGTAATTGTTTGTTTGTGTCTCATTATGTACTCATTTAATTTTGCAGATTTTATACAATCTCTTTCCTATGAAAAATGGCTAAGATATAAGCATGATAGGCAGAAAATGATCTGGAAGTTGGGATTCTAGAGAGCAGCTATATCATTGTTTAAAAAGTAAAGAAAATAGTATAATATGCTGCTCTCTGCTTATTTCACCTCCCGTAAGGTAGTGGATGTGGTATAGATTTAAAACTGATTGCTCTCAAGTATAATGTTTGACTGGAAAATGGGATGTATTTCAAAAGTTCCTGCACTAAGGAAGGCACGTTCACCAGTATGAGCCACAGTGAACGTTCAGAGAAGAGAACTCTGGGGCTTTAGAAATGACGGAATTAGAGCAATAAGCAATTTAGCTTTAGCAAAATACAATTTGTCATCCTTCTGTGACTGAGACCTGCTATAAATAGAAACTATTTAAAAGGCGTTATTTAGTAGTTTCCATTATGCGACTGTCTAGTTAAATCATTTAATTTTGGCATCTAATCCAACTCCCAGTCTCCATCAGAGAGAAATAAGAAACCATATGTGAAGGCATCTGTGGAAATCTTCCTTTTATTTATGACAACATTAGAGGAAGATTCTGATGTCAGTTACTTAACAATAATAGACGTTCCTTTGCACCTATAGTGCTGGGTTACGTGGGCAGACCCCTCAGTGGTATCTTATACCTACTGCTGTTTGCTTCATTATATACAGATGCACAGCAGTGGAGACAGTAATAGTCCTTCTTAATTAAATAAAGCTGAATGTTAATTAGTCCAAAAATTGATTTATTTTCTATGCAAGAAAGTTTCATACCTGGCCTTCGCTTTTAAAGAACAGGTTGTATTCTCGTTTAGAACTTTACATATTTCCCCCTTATTTTGGGTTTGTGTTTGGAGGCTTGTGGTGGGCCCTAATCGTCATAGAGAAATTATAGGTCTACAGATGTTTTCAAGATGTTCCTCTGTCAGTAGCAGATTATCCCCTGTAGCAAAATCTCATTAAAGTGCAATTTACAGAGCTCTGCTGATGTTGCCATCAACCAAAATTAAAGGCATTAATTTTTCAAAGTTCACAGAAGTCCTTACATAAATGATGTAGCAGTTTGCAAGAACAATTTACAGAAGTGTTATTTGCGGAATTAACCTACATTAACAGAACAAATGTTGTAAGGGTGGAAGAAAGGCCTGGGCAGTGAAATTGCAGCTGTTTCCATTCTATATTAGGGGCTTGATGTAAAGAAGTGTTGAAATCTAACAATGACTGCTTGCTGGGTGAAAAGTTGAGAAGGGAAAACAGGAATTTGAACGACCTAGCTGGAGTTAAGCTTACAATAGAGTGATTACCAGTTGGGGACACCTAGTGAGACCTTAAATTCTACTTTGAAACATCTGTAGTCAATATCTTTTAAAATATCCTCATTTAGAGGATGAGTTTATGTAGCTCATGTTGTGAGTATTTCTCTTCAATAAACTGCCAAATGCTTGAGAATTTATTATCTACACCTCAACAATCCTAGCTAAACGTTTTGTGCGTAGTGGTGTTTGTGACCCAAGATACTAAGATGTGACTTTCTCCTGGTAGAAGAGGTATACTTTTTTCTATCGTTATTATATTTCTGCCCCATATGTTCATTTTTGTCTGACAGGCTCTTGACTACTGAATTTAAAATATCATTATTGAAACTTCAAAAGGATTAGAAATTTCAGAGATTAAAATCAGAAAAAAGACTTTCCTTTTAAAGCTCTATTTCCCTCCCACATTTGTTTCAGAACAGAGGGTACAGTCCTTAAAACTCATTAATCTTTACTAGTCTTTTCCCCTTTATTACATTACTTATTTCAGCCTGGATTTGAATCTCATTGTATCAATGAGAGGGCTCATCAATCACACCTGGTCTCAGCCATGCTTTCTCTGTAAGACTCTTGCTTCCCAGGATCCAAGGGCTGGCTCCTCTTTATTTCAGAAAAGTCTGGGTGATGCATGATGGTCAGAGCACACTGTTGGGATGTCTGTGCAAGGTTGGCCTTGACAGTTCATGTCAATGCAAACACAAGCTGTTTCTGTTTAGCCCCTGAATGTGGAATTGTGTTCCTTGTGAACAGGTGTGCATATCTTGCAATTACCCCACAAATGCCCTTACGGCCGTATCAATTCTTGTGGTTTGACTTGTTTCATGCATGCCAGGCTCCATGTGCTCTGTCTGAATTTTGTCTGTGTGCACACCCGGTTTGATTACATAGTTTGCGTTTATTCTCCTGTGAATCTCAAGAAGTTCACGGACTTTTGTCCGGAAACTCACCTTTGGGTAAGTTATTATAATAAGTGTGCCTTTTAGAAATCTTAAACATTATTCAACAAACAACAGAAATACAGAATTTAACATATATCTGGACAGTATGAAAAATCAGAGCACAGGGGAAATTTGGGAAGAGTATTTTTGCTTTTGGTAAGTATGAAATTTAGGAATTTGCTACTAAATGCTATTTTGGGGGAAGTTTCCTATCTGAATATGAGAGTTCCTCAAGGGACCAGGAAGAATACATGTCCATTGGCCTTTCTGTCGAGATTTTCAGAGGATATCCATTATGTCCCAGAATGATGGGGCCATCTGTTAACCAGGGGCTGATTTCGAATCATCAAATATTGGTAGGAACATTAAGCCTTGCTAATTTGCATAGTATCATTATCTTTAATACCAAAAATTCATTTGGGAAAAAGTGAGTATCCTCTGGCCCATTCAAGTATGAAGATATGCATTTGGGTACCGTGCAGACCCTATAATATTTACAATGGGTGAAGTCTATAGATATTACTCATATCTGACTTGATGTAGTAAGACAGCAATTGTTACTTTATTATCTCCAAGGCACTAAGTGTGAGAAACAAACAGATGAACTATGAGTTTGATGGACTGCCCAAAGTCCTAGTCAAAAATATTTTTAAATTTTACTCTAAATTTTTCTTGATTATTTGTATCTTAATAATCTTTGACTACATTGTAGATGATACCTTTTTTTGAATATTAGTAAGATAAGTACTTTGATCATTAGATGAGGTTTTATGCTTTGCTTAAGGTGACCAGGCTATGGAAATATTGACTGAATAATTTATTTTCATTTATATTTGATACATTTTCTTATTCATACAAAACCTCTCATTTAAATACATAATTAACCAATAGAAATATTAAGAAATCTGAGGCCTGGCCAGGTGGCTGAGATGGTTGGAACACTGTCCTGTACAGCAAAAGGTCGAGGGTTAGATTCCCAGTCAGGGCACATACCTAGGCTGTGGGTTCCATCCCCGGTCAGGGTGTGTGTAGGAGGCAACCCATCGATGTTTCTCTCTCTCTCTCTAAAATCAATAAAAATAATATCCTTAAGTAAGGATTAAAAAACAATTTGACACAATAGGTATTTGCATATTTATATTTATATACTGGGGCATGAAAATGAGTGTCTAGCATCAGCACAACAGAATTAAAATTTAAGATATTAGTGTTTTATGAAAAATTGGAAAACATTTATACAATAATAATTCATAAAACAAACGTGTTTTATTTGTTTTATTATGTCTTGTTTTATCTTGTTAATTGAAATGTTTCAATTAACAAACAAAATATTAAGACATCCTCATATTGAACAATAGTGAATGTTATATTCATAATATTACTGAACACTGATCCCAGCCTTTGTTCTTTTCTTCACAAGTGGAGGAAAGTGCTTTTTACACGTGATTGGTCAAAACTAAATTCCACTTGAGTAACAGATTCTAGAGGCTCTGTATTTAAGAAAAGTTCATTTGAGCTCATCATAGACTTAACCCAGAATTCCTGGAGTTAACTATTAAGAATTCGACAATTGTTAAACCTTGCAATCTGGGCAGTGTAACGGACCTGCAGACTTGCCTCCCATCACAGTTTGCACAGTGACTCAGGAGCTTCGCTGCTAGTCTGACCTAGCAATACCTAACCTAGTTCCCTCTTATGCTAAGAGTTGATTTTAATCAACTTCTTTCCAGGTATTCAGGTTCTTACCAGCAGTTTTGTTCCCTTGTTCTCTTTAGAAGCTTCCTCTGTCTACATCTTTTCTTGAATAGTTTACCTTAAGACAATGAACTACGTAGCAAAGAGAACTCAGTATGTATTTCTTTTGCCATATTTAGTGAAAATCAGTCCATACCTTGGGAAATTATTGTGGAAGGATATGTTAAATGATGCATGTTAAATGATGCAATGAGCAGATGAAATAATGTTTATTTAGGTAACTGGTTAATTTTCATAATCTTTGGAAATGAAGTTTTTACAGTAGGAAGCACCATAGTACAATTCCAGACAGATGTGGGAGTGGATCCTCTTCTGCCCCAGAACTAACCACATGATTTTGAGGAATGACTTAACCTCTTGCCTCAGTTTCTTATTAGTTTCTTATTAGGTAGTAGTATTTACTTCATAAGGCTGTTGTGTGGATTAAGTCAGAACAGTGCCTGGCACATAGCAACCACTCAATAGATGTCAATTTAAAAGATTAATTGGGCCCTGGATGGTGTGGCTCAGTGGATTGAGTGCCAGCCTGTGAACCAAAGGGTCACTGGTTTGATTCCCAGTCGGGGCACATGCCTGGGTTGCAGGCCAGGTCCCCACTTGGGGGTGTGTGAGGGGCAGCCACACATTGATGTTTCTCTCCCTTCCTTTCTCCCTCCTTTTGTCCAAAAATAAATAAATAAAATCCTTTAAAAAAAAGACTAATTGGATATTATCCTTAAACCTAGAAAAGTAAAGACAAGGTAAGTTCATGGCTTATAAAACCTGTGTGAAGAACTCAGAAAAAATATGTAAAAATGGTAAAATTTCTCTTTTGGTTTTACATATGCATGGTGTATATAATTTTTCCCAAACATCTAGTTAATTTGTTTTCCGAAAGCTTTTGTAATGTGCACTCTAAAGAATGCACTTTTAAAAAATGTGTTTCTTCTGCTTTTGGATCTCATACAAATATGGGCAAAACTGCCATTTTTTATTCTGAGAACTTCAGGAATAGCTTGCTTGTAAACTCGATATCTAAAATAAATTCAACACATTGCTTATCTGTTTAATTTTGGTTAGAGAGTTCTTAAAAGCTTAGTGATGAAAATATCCATCTAAATTTTATTTCTATAAGGTGTTTCGAAATATAAATTTAGTAAGTCTTTGCTGGACAAAATATTAAGAGAAAATATTTCTCCATTTAATTTTTAGATACTCTAAAAAGCAGGATTGGCACTGATTTAATGATTGAATAACCATAACTGGTTATAAGACAATTAGTGAATTTAGCAGCCATTTTGTTGCTTTTTACTAGAAACTAGAACAAAATGGTGGGAGGGGCTAAAATGCTTTGTACACAAATATATAACATAGATAATTGTCTACCTTTTTTATTTTGCCAGTCTTAAATGTAATTTTTAAGTATATTTCATCATTTTGATGTGAGCAACAGGGAAAATGTATTAAACAACGACAAAGGCAGGTGATTTGTTTTTCTGATACATTGTAAACGGACGACAGAATGACGATGCACCTGGGCTCTGCTGTTGAGAAGCTTTGTGTTCAAATCAGGCTCTGCTTTTGCTGGCCGTGTGACCAAGGGCAAGTCACTCACTCCAAGTCTCTGCTTTCTTGGTGGTAAAATGGGTAGAGTAATGGACTTCACCTCATAGGGATTGTGTAATGATTAAGTAAGATAACACATATAAATAGCACATTGTGTTTTGGTAAACATTCATAAGTGGTTTAATTCATATGATGCAATACTATAATACATGCATAAAGACTAATAATATTAATATAGGATGTAATATGAATAAACTAATATGAGAAAGCCAGTTTCAAAATAGTATAAGGATTTTGTTAGACTGTCTCACATTCTTGTTGTAGATATTATAATCCCTGCAAACATGTAGTATTTAACAAACACTGACTAGTTAATATAATTTATCAGAATATAGTAAAAAGGAATTCATGTTGGAAAATAATTCCACAACAAAGCTCTGAAATCAAGTCTTTTTAAAAAATATTTGACACGAACACTATATATGTTGTGTTTTAGGTTATATATAGCTATAGGTATGTGTATATAGTTTTTTTTAGTGGTGAGTAAACCATTCATCCCTGAAAAAAGTCAACCGTTTAAACAGGAAAAGTATGCATAGCATAACAAAAATGCCCACAACTGCACCCAGCCACAGAGTCATGAGATGGGTGTTCCCTACAGACCACCCCGTGGCTATGGAAAGGGCTGCTGAGGACATGTGTTGCTTTTATTTATCCAGTGTGTGGGAATGTCGAGTTTTGATTCTGCTTCCATTAGACCTTGAGTAATTATACCAGCAGAGAAGAAATTTTCAGGACCATTTTTTTTTGTTTTTACTAAGATTCTGTGCAACTCTTTCTGGTTTAATAACATATCCAACCATTGAACCGAGGGCAAAGACAGCGTGCCAGATGACTGGTGTCTAAATCTTGCAAGTGCACAAGTGGCTTGGAAAAGAGGACTGGCTCGGTGGCAGGCACCAGAATGACATTTCTGCAAATTAGTTGGCAGAGGGTGCTTTGAAAAATGAACTGAAAGCTATTTCAGTGTAGGCCTGTATACAATAAAAGGTAGATGGCTGAAAATCTGTCTTATATGCAAAGAAGAAATGCAGCCGTGTCTTGGAGAGTCCTGCTTTGGGATTTAATGTTTTATCAGTTTATTCATCTGTAAAATGGACATTATAATCACAACATTAATACCTACCTTACCAGAGTTGTTGTGAGGAAGTGTTAAATGGAATAGTGCAGGAAAAGTGCTTAGAATAGAGCCTGCTGCATGAACACTAAACAAATGTGAGCTATTATTTTACCTATTTCCTACGTACACTAAGACTTTACTCATACAACCTGAGGTAGTATTGAGAAAGCTTTTGCTTTGTGAAGATTCTTTAAATATATATATATATGTAATGAAAGCATATATGTATGTATGTGTGTGACTATAAACTAATGGACATCTATAAAAATTAGCATATTAATAAGCTGGGCTTATATTAATAGTGTTGCTTTCTACCTAGTACTTTGTGCATTTACGCTGAGGATTGTTAGTATTATTGGATGTTTGCATATCAAAATAGTGCTGCTTACATTATATTAATGTTTTCCTCTAACTAGACGATATATAAGGCTTATAATTAGTAGAACAAAGTTCAGTTAAATAGTGTAATCATTAGGTTCAAAACTTAAATGTCAGCAGAGGCACAAACTCCTACTTTGGAACAATTACCTGGTTCCTTGACTTTTGCTGTGACACGTGTCATGATACACATACAAGGTGGGGCTTGGAGAAGACTAGTTATTTTTTTCTCATTTACTTTGCATGCATGTTTCAATAGTGAAAATGAAGCCAGGGAAGAAATTTTTCTGCATCTGACTTATCAAAACTTAAAGACATGGTGAGATATATGTACAAGACGTGCTATTTATTTTAGAAGAGCAAATAAAGATGATTCTTTTCATAGAAGATGTGCCAGCATTGCTAATTTTAATGTTCAGAAGTGTAGTCATCACTTCGCAGTGTTTAACATGGTATATTAAAGAGTCAGGTGCTATAGTTTCTATTGACTTCAATTCTGAGTTTTGAATAGTCTGTATATCCCCCTATGAATGCAAATACTATACAGCAGTTTGTAAACAACTTTTAGTGATTTCTGCAAATGTAGCTTCAGTTACTTCTGGATTAATCTTACATCCAGAACTTAGAATACAATCCAGTTTATAATTGGCTGCATTATTATCCCTTGTACAGCACAAAAACTAAACGATACCATGGGTTTTTCTCTTGAGTTATTTTATAGAGAAGTAGTTCTTAAACCAAGTTAGGAACATAACTGAGAAGCGGATATAATACTACATTCAGATGCCATTTTAACTCTTCCTTTTCATTTTAGTTGAATGCTGACAGGGTATATACCACAACTTCACGGTCCTCTTCGTGGCTACCTTTCTACGAATTCGGTCAGTACTCATTCCACTGTTACTATCCGAGTGTAAGTGAATAAATCTATTATTGAAATAGCATTAAATATAGTAGTTGAGCATAATTTAATTTGTACTTCATGTTTTATAATTAGTTTTTCAATTACATGTTTCCATTAAAATAATTTATAGTTTGGGAGAATAGTACAATTAGAAGAGAAAGAATGTGTGAACTGTACAAAAAAATGTTTATTTTACATGCAGTGGTGTGTATTTGACAAACAAGATTGGCTTGGAAAATGAGTCCTTTGGACATATTTGCCAATGTTTAAATTGCTGATCTATGCCAAAAGGGGGATAAGACAATGTTTACAATGGAATGTTTTGAGAAATGGATCTCTCCTATAAACTAATTTATCCATTGCCACCATTAAAATACATGTGTGTCAATAATTCTGTACTTTTGCTGGACTGAAATCTCTATGAAGATAAGGAGCATCATGGCATCCTTACCTTGGCCCACTTGGTCCTTCATGCCTGGGATATGTCCTTCTCTCCTGCACTACTCCTGAATAACTTCACTGTAGCCACAATGTCCTTCAGCTTCTGAAACTCACTCTGCTCCTTTCTGTGTCAGAGTCTTAGCTAACTTGTACTCATCATAAGAAGAACCCAGTGTAAGATTCTTTTCCCCTTGCATGTGGCTCTCTCTCATTGTAATTGTCTATTTCCCTGGTCAGAATGTGAGCATAGTGAAGACGGGACCTGAGTTTCCCTTACTCATGGGTATATCTCACTGCTGGGTGTAGTATCCAGAATATAGCACAAGAACAGTACATACTTACTTACTAAATGAATGAATAAATGAATGAATGCCTGGAAAATCATATGCCATATAAGTTGTTATTAAGCAAATATGTTATTTCCCAAAGTTTTTCAAGCTCTAAAATTCAAATTAATTTTGTAAAAACTATTCATGTACAAATGCTGAGCTCTTGAAGGACACAGTTAAATGCTCAGGTGCACATGCTAACTGGTCATATGTTAGCTGCATGAATTTGAGCAAATAAACTTCTAAAGTCTTCTTCTGTAAGTGGCTAAAACAATGTGCTCATTCTAGTGTTGTGGGGCCTAAATGAAATAAGGTACATGGGGTGGTGTTGGTGTGTGACAAATATTAAATATTTGTTAGACTTTTTGGTTTTGTACAATGAAAACTACTAGCAGCAGTGTCCCTAGACCTGTCAGAGTGACTGCATATCAGGTAGTCCTTGTGCCCAGATTCGCTGCTGTAGTGCTAGACTTTCTTCAGACATGTATTTTTGTATCTCATTGTAAACCATAAGAAAGAAGATGTGATGTCATTGAAAATGTAGCAGGGGACTGTGCTTTTGTGACCTGAGTTACTAAACAGTTATGTGACTTCAGCAGAGTAATATCATCTTTTAGGGTTTCTACTTGGCTTTGAAAACAATGCTCAAATAAAATTATCTGAGGATTAAAAATTCATGATTGACCCTCAAGTGTCTAAATCATTGCCTGGAAACACAGCCCTTCCGTGAGACTTTTCAGTCATGTAGGTTTGACAACAATCATTCTTTTGTCATTTGGGGTCAGGGAAGAGATACAAAGGGGCTAGTTACAACATTACAAATATGTTACCCAGTGAAACATGGGTTTAAATAAGCCTTGTGGCCATCTGAAGTTTAAAACACCTCACTTGATATGCATTTTAAATTGCCAAATCTCACTGTGCTGGGTAAAAACTTGGAATCTTGGAATGCAATCCAGTACTGAACCGGTCACGCCACCTGAGTCTCTTTCTCTTTCTCAACCTATACAAAGCTTGAATTAAAAAACAAAACAAAACACTTTTAAATACTAAGGTCATCTTTGATATAACCTAATGTAATTCTCAACCATGGCTGCCTGTTTCCCGCATAAGAGGAAATAGCCTGCTCAGTCATTCAATTTTTTTCCATGTCCAAATGTGGATATGTATAAATGGTGAACAATGGCACATTTAGCCTAGAAGCAAAGGGAGGTATTCACAATCAGAAGTGGCATTTGACACAGAAAGGGATGGTATAGCCACACAAATAAGCTAAGGAAGACAACTAATGAATAAAACATCTTTTTAGAAGTGCAGAAAAGTCAGTTGCACCATGGTAAGGCTGTTGCCAGGCAACATATCTTTTCACAATAAACTCTTGTGAGTCAGATAACTCATGGAGACACCGAATTGGCAAATGTAATTGCTCTCAGGCAACTTCTGAGGGTAGGGAAGTGCTCCCAATCCTCCGCACAACATCAGGAATGAATCTCTTCTTGCAACAACTTCTCCTTTGAACCACATCATTTATTTTTGTCTCTTCATGGGAATTCCCAGTCTTTATGTCTGAATCCCTCTTTATCTTGTAGGCGGCCAGGATGCACATGCAGATCAGGAACACATTCTTCACGGTCTAGGGCTGGGAGAAGGCAGGCATCCCACCTCAGGTGTGGAATCTTCAACCTCTGCAGAGGAGTTTATAAATATGAACGGCTATGGCTAACCAGTATACTAGTGAAAGAGAAAACTAAAACAACACAAAACAACCCTCAAGTTGTTTTATGAAATCAGTTTAGTTATAGAAGGAAAATCCCCCCAAACTTGGTCCTCAGGAAAGACTCAGTACACATCAGGAATAGTGATTGTCTTTTTGAAGATGGAATGAGATGACCCCAGGACCACCCACCCTAGTATTAGCAGAGCAGACTGAAAAAGCAGATTTTCAAACAGTAACTTGCTGTCTGATATTCCTGGCAGAAATACAAAAACATACTTCCATCTTAAATTTATGGCACCATAATGTATTCCCTCTAAGCTTTCCAGATCGTTCTCATAGCCAAATGTGACCAAAGTATAATCACAACGACTAAACAAATTAAATGTTCGGTTAAAGACAAGCCCGAATAAAAATGAGTAAGGGAAAGAAAAGCCCCCAGATTGGTAATAAATTAACACCATGTCAGGCTTTTTAGTCAGTGTGCTCACAGCCAGGCCTTTAAAGAGCTGCTGTGGTGCCATGTGGTCCAAGTGGGGCAGGTTTCTCTCCCAAGGGATGGAGCTGCCCTGCTCAGGCTGGTGCCGAACTCATTTCCTGCTTTATTTAGTACACGCAGCAACGATGGCCACCTTTAAAAATATTTTTCATTAAGTATATTTCTTTCTTTGTGATAGCAAAATAAACAGCACGACAAAATATTTTTGTTACTTTAAGATAAATGACATTTAAATGTTCTTTATGTTTATTGAATAAGATTAAATATTTTTTTTAATGTAGGAATCCCCTCCCCCTTGCTAAATGTTAACATTTAAAGACGTACTTTGAGTACTTTACTATCTATTATTCATTCTTTCTTGTGCACTAATTTTCAAAATATTATTGTGCTAAACAATGACAGTCTTTTTGGGGGGAGAATGAATTAAGCTAACAAAGATCGAAAAGCAGCAAAGCTGGGGATAAAACTATAAGGCTCTTTTACAAATTTGTGCAAATTTTGGAGCTGGATACAGCCCTTAGAATTTATATATTGCAATAATATTGTGTTATACTTATAGAAATCGAGACCCTGAAATATGGAATGGGATGCTGGGGTTAATTGGTGTAGTTTATTAGCCGTCTCAGAACTTGGGCTTTTAGAGTCAGCAGTACTTCCTTATTTTTCTGCCCGTTTTTTATAATAAAATATGACTGCAAAACACAAATAAAAGAATAGTGTCTTCAAAATTTAGAAAGAAAAGGAATAAAACTGCAATGCCATTTTAAAATAAGAATCTATATCTTTATTTCTTCACTCATTTTAAGATAAAATTTTATTTAGGAGGAAAACTATCCAAATGTGTTTCTTGAATATAAAAATATAGATCTACAAATGTCAAATACTTGCATTATGAAGCCGTTTGTAAAGCTATTATTCAATCTAATAAGAATGGCTATGCCTTATTCAATATATTTTTCTTTTCTATTTTATAAATGTAAAAAATGAAGCAAGTTATAAAGCACTTAAAAAGAACTTAAAGTACTGTTAATGACTAATGTGAATTGGTTGGGGAGGTAAAAATTATAGTGTATTAAAGTTGTCCAATTTTAGAAATACATGTAAATTTTTCCTAGACTAAATATTGTCACTTTATTACATATCTCAGAAATTATACTGCGTACCTGGCCTGTGAGTCACCTTAAGGCATTAATCCTGGACAAGATGCTAAGCTTATTGACCCACCAGATAGAGATAGTAATACTTGCCATAAACATTCATACAGGGGCAAAATGAAATCACAAATAGAAACATTGCCAATTGTAAAGCACAATACAAACATAAAGAAGTATTATATTCCCAATACACAAATATCTGGAAACAAAGGACTACATTGAATTTTCCTTGCTTTGTCTCAATGGGGAAATGATTAGCAGGAAATTAGGGTGGCAAAGTCATATTCTGCCTAAGAGGTTAACATCATGCAAGTATCTCTGTCCTATATGACTACCTGGGAGTTTAAAGGTATGGGATAAATATGTTTGACCAACGGTTTCTTCTTATTATGGGTCCATGAAGATTTACCATACATTTTTCATAGTTTTAAAATTATATAATTTAAAATATGTATCTTAATAATCTTAAAGTTTCACTATAAATTATGTTATGATAGAAATAATTAATTTTGTTAAAGAATTTCATATCAAGTTATAATAATTTCAGCCTATCTTTTGTAGCTGCATGTTTCTCCTATTGCTTTAAAGCTAATTTAGGCCACATTATATACAAAATTAAATCTTACTTTTATAGCTACACCCTTGGGGTTCAATGAAAAGGCTTTATGAGCTAGAAATTAAAAGTACTGGTTGAAAATACTATTACATTATACTAGCTATTATTAAGGCAATTTACAAAGTTGGTGCTAAAACTATGCACATTTTTCATTGTTAGCCCTCATATATTTAGTAAACCCATGGGACTATTTGGTATATAATTTGGCAAATAAAATCAATTGAAAAGTAAATAGAAAATCAATGGCATTTATCACAAAAGAAAATTACACTATACCAACAGCAATGTTTATTTAACCCAATTTTGTTATGATTTAACACATTTGTACTAAATAATTCTATAAAGACATTGGATGCTGCATCCTCAGCTATGAATGAGTATGTTTTCAACGTGGCTATTTCTTTTTTGAAGTGGGGAAATATAATGAAATTTATGAGAGTATACTTTAAATAAAATATACTCCTGAGTTTTTTGTCATTTCTCTACAAAAGTATGCTGTGCTGTGCACATATTTTTATGTCATATGAAAGTCTGATACACCTCAGACAAATTTAAAATGTATCTCATAATTTAAAAATAATTATAAGATAAATAAGTTTAAGCTAGGCAATATACAAATATAAATTATTCTCAAAAATATTAGTAATATTTGAATCACTTATAAGCATGTACATGCAAAGATGTGATTTTATCATCTTTAATTTTGCATGTTAAAAGTGCTTTACAATTACTCCCTATGACTTCAAGTCCCTACTGGAAAATGTAAAAATAAAAAAAATAACAAAAAACACTTCGAGACACTCCTGAAGTTATTTTGTTAAGTAAATGAGGAAATTTTGGGTGGTATACTATGTTATCGTATTTCATAATGAAAAACCTTCTCTATCAAGAGAACAATATTTGACTGCTTCCAACATGAAATGATGGCTATTAATTTTTCTATTGAAGGAAAAACCATTTAGTGTTCTACATGATAAGCAGTCAACATATAATATCTTTTAGAGGTTAATTTTTCTGTTGTTCTACGGTAATAAATATTTCCACATGGAAGTGTCCTTTTTGGTTTCTCCTATGCAGAATGGTTGATACTTTTGAGCAGATTGTGGTAACTATATTCCTGATTAATAAAAATAAAGTTGTCTTCATACTGTGTCAACCTTCAGGGTTAGGAAGAAGTAGTGGATAATTTTAGGGTCTAAAAGAATTCAATAGAAATGACAGAGTGAAAACAATGCGCCTTTTCTCAGTCAGGAGAATCCAGTCTTTTTTTGAGAACATAATACTTTGTCGGGCCAAAGCAGGGGTAACAAATTCGAATAACTACATGCACCTGGCACTGTGTGAACTGTGCCAGATACAAGCCCACAGAAAACGGCGGGCTTGTGATAAACCACCCAAGGAGGGATGCCTGCTTAGATGCAAGCAAACTGAGAAATTTTAAAACCCGTCTGAGGCTGAGCCAGCCCTTCCGAAGGCTGCACTTACCCCACAGGGTTACCGTTAAGCAATCCCTAAATGTACAGCATTACCGCGTGTGCGCGTGTGCATGCAAGTGTGTTATGTGCTGTGTGCACGTGTGTGTTTTCTAGCCTTGAGTGTCTACATAGATGAAAAGTGGGAAAGAGCACTGTAACTGGCTGAAACTTTCTATGCTGGCAATTTCACTATTTGCAGAGAGAATCATAGGTTGCAAATAGTGTAGAAATCGATCACGCATAGGCTGTGGATACTCGAGTAAATTTTGGCTGACTAGTGTGTAAAGCATATGAATAATACATGTTAAATTAGTGAATTATTAAAATTTCTACTTAATCTTTAAGACAATTTCCATTTTTTCTAAAACACAAAGAAAATGGATTTGTAACTGTTTACTTGGAAAGGCTGACAACTGTTTTTTCACTGGATTTCCATATTTATAACTCCAGCAAATAATTAATGTAACTAATTTGATTGCATAAACAGTAATTCAATTTTATGATGTCTACAACAATTAAATTTATCAAGGCCCATAAATTATGAGAATAGAATAAAGCATAATGTGTGAAATTTCAACTACATAACACATTTCTTTGCAAGAGAATTTTTCTGTATATATTAACTCCTAAAACATTTTATAATTTTCTTATGGAACCCTATTGGTTTTTAGTTTAAGGATTGAAATTTGGATATAATCTTTGAACAGTTCTACATAATGTTAATAATACATATTATGTATTAAAAATATCCTGACTGTTCTTATACGTGGAACCATTTATTTGAAGCCAATAACCAAGAAGCTTGTTTGCTCTGAGAAGTAAGACTAAAGATCAAAGCTCTATTTATGATAAAAAAGAAGATAGCTATAGAATTAACATTTAATTCCCTAAACAATTATTGTATCCCTAAACAATTAGTTCTCGTGCCTTTTCTAGTATCTCTAAATGGATGATTTTAAAAATATGACTAATAAGTAAATGGGGGAAATGACTACATTATTTAGGAATTTTTATTAGGCTGTCAATTTAAATACTCATTCCTTAGGCAAAGTGCAACTTCATATTTAAATAAATGTATATTAAACACTTTAAATTGATAGCACAAACTCTTCCCTGGGGTATGAATCATTTAGATTTTTCCAGTATACTGTTGTAAAGCATGACATTACATTATATTACACTACATTAATCTAGCATATTAACATCTTTGATTATGAATTCACCAGTAGAAGTAGCAAAATTATAATATATCTCTGTTACATCTAGAAAAATATTATGTTTCAACATCAACTGTATCAATTATTTTAAAGCCAGTTTTTAGAACAACAGAAACTCTAAATTTGCTCCATTAAATGGTTTTTAATATATAGGTCATTAGCCAATTAAATTTAATAATTTACTCACACAAGAATTCACAATCAAAATGCTTATGATTTTGTTCCCTACCCCTAGTGTTGTTAACATATAAACTATTTTATCTTAGAGTTACAACAGATCAGTTTTGGACGTATCAGAAGGTCAAATTATGAGAGAAAATTGAAATAAGATACTGAAAGACATACTGCTTTTTTCCCTTGAAAGCTCAGATTTAAACACTTCAAGTTAGCCCTGGCTGGTGTGGCTCAGTGGGTTGAGTGCTGCTCTGTGAACCAAAAGGTCACTGGTTCAATTCCCAGTTGGAGTACATGCTTGGGTTGCCAAGCAGGTTCCCAGTTGACTGGTGTACGAGAGGCAACTGATTAATCTTTTTCTCCCTCCCTTCCCCTCTCTCTGGAAATAAATAAAAAATAAAATTTCAAATTATACTGAACTGATTTGTTAGTTTCAAAGTATGTCCAACATTAACATATTTTAAATTGATAGGAATAGTACAGCTCCAAACCATTCCTGGAGTGCAGGAATACATTAAAAAATTTAAATAACAGTGAGCCCTTTATTACATGACAGAATACACCTATACATTGTTAACTGATTAAGGACAAATATGAAAATACCGTCTAAAGATGAACTAATTCCACGATTGGAAGAAAATCGTTTAATTTAAGCTTATTACCTTTGAACTCTGAGGAAAATTGAATTGTTTAAAATGTTAATGTATCATTTGTTGTTTGAACTTTTAAATACCTGGAGAGGATATATACTTAAAATGAATTGGAAGATTGTTTATTTACTAATTTACCTGGATTATTTGTAATCAATAGCATATTAATATTGTTATGTAAAAGGATTACAACTAATTACAGATAAAATACTCACTAATATTTTAATGAGTTAAATCCCACCCACTTTAATTTGGTGGACCGTTTCATGTTTATAAGTATATAATTGCTCACCAAGTTCACTAAATGTCTACTTCAAGTCTGACAGATAACCAGTTCTTAACTAATCAAATATATCTACCCAAGTTGGTTTTTAAGAGACATACCAATGAATTCAAATTAGTTTGTGAGATGGTAGGCAAATCAAATTTGGATTCCCCCTACTTTGAATATTCACTTGCCTAGATTCTTCCCACCTGCTGTCATATGTTAATTTTTTTAAAGCTTCATCTATTTGCAAAAAAAAAAGGAAGAAAGAAAGAAATTGATATTGTCTTGTGTTGTTTCATCCTTAAAGTGAAACCATTTGCAAGAAAATTATAGGTCCCTAGTGTTGAGTTTCTTTGCATATTAATTTTGTTAGCCTTACCTCCTGTGGTCTTTAGTTCTGGAAGGCCTATTAGATAATACATAAGATAAATTTTTTTCCTTGTATCTTTAAGCTAGTATAAAATACATCCATTTTCTCTTAAAACTGAAATTTGCAGTACTAGTCACGCATATTCTCCCTTATTTTACAAATAGAGATTTATTTAATTAAGCATGTTAAGCTCTGTAATAGTCAATATTAGTTATATTTCTGTAACCTAAGTTTCTGAGAACATATATTAATGTTAAGTAAATACAAGTATTGCACAGTGTTCTAAACTGGTTAATGTAATACCATGCAGAGTGGACTTTGAATAAAAGTCTGCAATCATAATAGTTACTTTTTACTGTAAGTAAGTAATAGGTCAAAGATTTTTATATTTGTATATATTTTAACATTATGAACTTACAGATATATAAAAGTATAATGATAAATGAAAAGCAAAGTACTTTATTGTTTAAAATTATATATCCCATGTTGACCCTTAAGAAAAGTGTGTTTTTATTATTAATAAAAAATTCTTCAAATTCTTGGAACTTTCCAAGTGTTGACACTCTATGTAATATAAATAGGTCAAAGTGAAAAGTAGAAATGACTGGTGATATAACTTCTTCATTTGAATTTAAGATCATCTTACTATTACCTTTTGAATGTATTTTAAAATATGACATTATATGAAATCACATTTCAAAATTCCAACAAAATATTTTAACGGGAACCAGAAAACCCTTATTTCTGTATCTAAAACATATATGCTTTTTATCCATCTTGAGTAGAAAAATAATATAACATATATATATTTCAGAGATCAACTAAAACATAAAACACAGAAATGTGTTCAAATAAAGTTCTACCTGAAATTAGGTATTAAGATTAAGTTTTAAGGCAAATATAGAGTAATTACTTGAGGAACGAAAATTACCACCATTTTGGTTCTAAACTTTTAACATGTTTTGTTTTTTTGCTATCAAAATGTGTTTCGTTTTTCATTACAATACCCATGGATATTAAAATTATAATAGCAGTTTAATAATGTGTTCTTCTATGCTCCCTAATTTTATTGCTTTGTTTATATAACTACTGAAGAAAACACTATCCAGAACAATGTTTTTAACCTTTATGTATCTGATCAAAGTATAGAGGTCTGAAAACAGGACCATCTTTTTAGGAGGAGTCTTAAGAATGTTATTGTATAGGTTTATTAGCTCACTGGCCGGTGTATTATAAAATAAGACAGAAATGTTGGCAGAGTAAGTTAGAGAGTGATGTATGGTGATGTATTGTCACGAGAAAGGTGGTGACTACAGTCCCCACTACCTTGATTTCTTTCATTATAATTAAGCTTTGACACAGCAACTAATTTTGCAATTCTATGTGAATTTAGTTTCCTTAAATTCATTTGCTCCCTTATTAATTCTAACACTGGGGAATATGCATGAAATACGTTATGGGATCCCTTGGTTTTTATTAATAAGAAATGTGTATATTTTTGATACATTGAAAAATAACCTCGGCAAATAAAATACATTTTTATTTTTAAGTATATTTGAGTTAAATTTTAAAACTGCACATTTTAATTGTTACTTGCTGCACTAAAGCATATGCTTCTTAGATCTTTATTTTATGAAATGTAATTTTCTGCACTTATCAAACTGTCTCAAATTTTATAATAACTGATACTTTGATTCTTGTCTGGGCTACTCCTTATAAGTCATGCTCATTCCCAACTCTTTTCCTATGTTAAATGTGTTTGAAACTTTCTCTCATCTTCTCTCTCCAAAACTAGGTCACATGCTGTCCTCAATGCGCAACTCAAGCCAGTCTTCATCATCCCCTGTCCATCTTTCCTTTCTCTTTGGTGCATACAGAGGTTATGTCTATTTCCATGCTGCTTCATGGTATTGGAGAGCTGTTTTATTTATTCACGTTATCTCCTCAATTTACATGTATGTTTCTTGATAACACGGCCTGGTCATGGAGTCTTTAAATAACGGAACTTAAAATCAAAATAAAACCACATATTTCTTACTTTATTGTCCAGTGTTCTGTTCACTTTTTCATGATCTGTGATGTTATGATGGCAGCAAAAATGGGATGTATTTTTAACATTTAATCCACTTATATTTGTTACAAATCCAATGAAAACAAATATTACAGCGTTCTTATATATCAAGAAAGTTAAATTCCTTCATGTATGTAATGTGGAATCTTCTAGAAGTTTGCAAAGTGCTTTTAAATTGAGTTCAAGAAACTTGATTAAACCTTTTTGTTTATAATTGCCAGAGTGTTTAGCAGAAGTCTGGACATAAGAAATAAGTGCTTAAAAAGTCGTTAACACCAGTGTGGTTATTAATTCATTTTATGGTATTATATATTTCACCTGATTTAATAAAGTAAGAAATACTAGATTAATCTAATACTAGATTACTTATCTCGGCAATCATGTGTCTATACTTGGTTTATCATTATCAGCATATTTATGTCTTTCAGGTTTGTTTAAAAATCTTTAGGTCTGTACTGGTATGGCAAATTGACATTACATTTAAAAAATGAATTAGCTAATTCTATAACTCAGGTTATAGATAATATAATGTTGATATTCTGATCCTTAAAATTAGTATAATCAAAATCATGTTTTACTGAATTCATTTATAATAGAAATTCTTTAAACATATTAATGAGTAAATATAATCAGTTTTTCTGACAATAATGCATTAGAAATATATTTTTATCCCATAATGTGTGGATATTATAATTTTAAGTGAAAAAGATCTTATGTTTTAATTTTCTCTTCCCACACAGGTTCACTTTGTCTTATTTTTGGGTTTTAAAAGATATATAATGAGACTAAATAGTAGTGGAAAATACAATAAAAATAAGTAAAATAATAACCACATTAGAAAAAGATACATTTGAAAAACTTTTTTTCTGTCTCTCATCATAATCATCTCAGGTAAAGAGATCCTATTATCTTTATAACACAGGAATGCAATGCAAAGAAAATAAATACTGCAACCAGAAAATGTAAAATGCAGGAAGTGAGATAGAAGCTACGCAGAAGGGAAAACAACGAACAACAGATGTAGTTCAATAAACATCCACTCAGGAGTGTCTGCATGAGGCTCCTCCTCCCCCAGACTGTCTATTTCCACTGAAAACATGTTCGGCTCTCACATATTGCCCCCAATCCTCAGTTGATCAATTTGTTCTTGAGTTTTTAAGTGACTTGAATGTGTTTTTAAGTAGCTTTCAGTGTTTGAACCTTAAACACATTCACATATTGAACAATTAAGATTCCCAGTGATAAAATATTTCTAGTTGATCTTTGAATATTTTATTTTAAATTTATTTACTATATATAGTTAACATATGTACTGAAAATGACATGAGCTTTGAAATGCTAAAAGGAGTTTTACCGTCACATATAATATGTCATATATTCTTGGCCATATTTACACACAAAAATTATTTAAATATGACAGAAAAGTAATTCCATTTGTTGAACCAAACAAATGAAGAGGCTTTTATATATAATTTATAGTATTATATCTTATTCAGAGGCTGGTATAGAAGTATCATTGCGGGTTGTTTAGAATGGAGAAAAAGAATTACATCCCCTCTGAATTTAATGGCTGAAAGTATAAGAAAGTATAATAAAATCTTCCTTCTCTAATTTTTCACTTTCTTTCCTGGGAAATTTATTTTATGGAATAATGTAGAATGGCATGCACCTTCTTCCCACAATACTATTAATATCTTAAGTGTCACAAAGGCATGCTTTCCTGAAGTTTATGTTTTAATAAGATATTAATGGAACAGAAGATTTTGTGTAACTATGTTGCACACATGAACTAATGTTTGGCATGAAAACTTTATACAATCACTGAGAAACTCCACTAATCTTTGTTTACCAAAAAATCTCTCACTTTCCTCACACACAAAACCAAAATGCTTCCATTTCATAAGCCAGCCATTTGACAACATGGAACTTTGATGTAACAACCCAAAAAAAACCTCTGAAAGTCAATGGCTTAGAGAAACATAAAGATAAAGGAATGGGAGTCATAGCAGAGCTAGGTGTGAACAGAGGGAGCCATCCAGAGGAAGATGCTCCTGGAAGGCTTTTCAGAACACACAGCACACAATGCTCTCTTCATAGCAAGACTGGCACTGAATGAGGCGAGTAGGAAACACCAGCTCCTGCTTTTCCAGGGAAGTCTGCCCTATCACATTATATCAATGTGCAGCGTTGAGAGAAGGTAGAATTCCTAGATTTCATGAATGTGGAAATTTACTCCTTAGGTTTTAATAAGGAAGAAGAGAATGGAGCAGGGCTGTAAACATGTGGATGCATAAATTACAAAGCATGAAATCATCTCTAAGTCAGCCTCTTGTCCTTGAAGGTGTTTGGAACCCAAAACCAAAATAGCTCTGGAGACTCTGGAGACTCTGGAGACTGTCAGACCGTTAAGAGTTTAATGGTAAAACTAAAGGCCCAGGAGGAATACTTACTCTGTTGCTGAGATCTGGGGGGAGCCAGTGGAGTTTAACTTGAACAGCACGTTAGGTTTGGAGTACTCCTAAAACTGGGAAAAAGGGAATTGTGGCCCCGGTACAAAAGACCACATATTCTGGATTGAAACTGATAGACCCCAATCTGGGTCCTCTAAAGGATTCTCAGGGTAATGGGCAAAACAGACCTTTTATTTGCGGTCAACTGGCCATAATATACATGGCAGCTTTTTTTTTTTTTTTTTTGCTTATTATTGCATCAACTTTAGAAACTTCTAAAGGTTGTTTGAAACTTCAAATCAACACTGTTTTTGAATGCCTACTATGTGCAAAGGTCTGAGGTAGTTGCAGAGGGATATAAAGATAAGCATGACATAAGCTTTTCTCCATCTAATATCTAATTTGAAAGGTAAACACAAAATATAAAGAAAGTTTTAAAACAATATAAACAATACAGTGTAAAAGAAAAATACCATAGAACTTGCAAGATAGCACATGATAAGTTCAGAAATCAGTCTCATTCTTTATGGTTTGTATTTTGTGGTCTCCATAGCACTCTGACTACCAACAGGAACAATGTGTGTGTGCTCTATGTGCTATTAAAATAGAATACTAGATTTCAGCTTGGTATCCTGAGATTGGGCCTATGGTCACTTCTGGGTTTTGATTGCCTGTTTCTCCTGTGAAAAACTTAGGTAGACGTATGGTTTGTGTTGGCAATCATTAATTTATTCACTCAATGAATATTCTTTGAGTGCTTGCAATGGGAATGGAAATGCAACTAAATGAGGCATATAAGATTCCTCTTTCTTGGAATTTGCTATCTAAAAGAGAATATGGATGTGGAACAGCTAATTTCAAGTGTAACCTGTGTTACAAAAAGAGATGTACACAATGGTATGTAAGTATATGCCAAAACCTAATCTAGTCTGAAAGTGTTAGAGAAAAGAAATGCCTTTTACATCAGGAGCAAAGTATTAGAAAACTTTGAGGCAGGCATATGAAAGGGGAGATAAGTAAATGGGTTTGAGGGATACTTAAGAGACATAAATTACTAAGACTTGTCAACTAATGACTTTTTTAAAGGGGGTAAGTGAGAGAGAGGGGAGAAGTGTGACACCCAGTCCCCTGGCTTGAAAAATTGGATGGATGATAATTTACAAGATAAGGAGCCTGGGGAGAAGATCAAGATTGGAGTGAGGAGGTGGTAATGGAGGAAAAGAGTAATGAATTCCTTAACTGAGATGTGAGACTTCCATGTAATGATACCAAGCAGGTGGTTAACTACTTGACCTTGAGGTTACAAAGTGGTTTGGGTTGGATATATATGCTTGGAGCCTTATGGATGCCCAAGGAATGACAACATTGAAGAAGAAGGGTAAGACAGCAAGAAAGCAAGAAAGGGATAGAAGAAAAGAAAGGGAAAGAAGTTTTGGAGGAAGAGATGCTTAGTTATAGTAATACTCAGAAAGGTCAAATAAAAGTTGAAAAGATTCTGTATTAATACACAGCACTCTTTCAGATATCCATTGTAATCGACCACCCCAAAACATAGTAATTAAAAGCAATGACTTATTATCTTTCATGGTTTTGGGGTGGATTGGGATCAGCTGCTCTGTAAGCTGCTGAGGCTGAAATCACCTGAAGGCCTGAGCATTAAGGACAGCAGAGAGAACATGTATAAAGGTCACATGGATAAAACCAAAGGCGGGTAGGATCAAGGATGGGAAGTGGGGATGGTTGGGGTGGCGGGGAGTGGTGGTGGGAAAATGGAAACAACTGTACTTGAACAACAATAAAAAAATGTGAAAAGAAAAAAAGAAAGGACAGCAGAGAGAGCTTCTTCCCTCGTGTGTGTGCCCCGGGGCTTCCCACATGGCCTTTCTTCCACAATAGTCCTCTCTGCAGCAGAGTAGTCCATGCTTCTTACATGGCAGCCCAGGGCTCTACAAGAAAGACAGCAGAACTGCTAGGCTAGTTAAGGACTACACCTAAGTATAATACAGTGTTACTTTTGCGGTCATAGGTCTACCTAGGTGCATGGGGTGGCAGGTTGTATGAAGAAATATATTTCTCTTGATGAGATAGAAGGTCTTATTGTGAAGAATGTGTGTGATTGGAGATATTGTTGTCATTAATTTTTAAAGTACATTCTGCTATAAGTTAATGATGAGTTATCATTTATTGCATATTACAAACACTACGCTGTAGCAGGAGCTGTATATGCATTATCTCCAGACCGTACTACAAAACTTTGAAGGTAGATATTGTTATCCTTATATTAGTAAGTGAGAAAACAAGCTCAATGTGGTTAAAAGACTTGTTAAAGGTGTTGTAGTGAATACGTAACAAACACCTACTTATGGTTATTCTTACATTTGGTAGACTACATGATGTTTTCTATAATTATTTTAGAGGAATAATTAGTAAGAAATACTTTCCGTTGTCGGGGAAAACATTTGTGGACAGGGGAGGAGAAGTGGAGGAGGAAGGGAGTGATAGAAAGCTGGAAGAAACAAAGAAATGGAAATTTTATGAAGATAGCAACTTGCCAGTTGTGTTTACTCCCATTTCTCTAGGGCCTAGATTAGTGTTCAATAAGCATTTGTTAGTTTGTTCTTATTTCAAAGGATGCCTTAGTAAGTTCCAGAAATCAACATTTCATATTTCATATTTTTAACCATAATGCAATAGTCATATATTAACAACTATGAAGTACCAGCAAAAATCAACATAAAACCTATGTACAAATGCTAAAATATACAGTAACTCATGAATTTAAAATGGTATTATTAAGTAAAATTCTAAAATATTTGTAACCAACAAAAATGAGAAATCTTCATTATAAATCTGTTAGGTAAACTGAAAGGAAAATGTATGCCTCGCTGCATTAAAAATAAGCATTTGTTAAATGATTTAAAAAAGTAACTATTTACTATTTTTGACAATTATAATTTGTACTCCAAACAATACCTCTATGTGTGTATTATATTTTTCCTTCCAATATTGCTTTATGAAAAATTTTGTAAGCATTCTGTTAATTACCTTGTATTTGATAATTCCAATACCAATACCATCATAATGCACTAAGTAGCTACCTTTTAATATCATTAAGATTCAGTTATCCTCTGAATGCTCATTGTTTCAAATAAACCAGAAATATGTAACAACATTTAGAATCCCCCTAAATATTCATGTCAATCTATAATACAGAGGTTATAAATCAAAAGTTAAGTGTATATGTAAAAAGGTGAGTGGATCATGGAAAGTTTTGTGTTTAAAAAGAGGCTTAGGAAAAATCTTTTGGTTAGTACAATAACATTTCATAGAGTGTCACTGGTTCTTTTGATAAGGAAGAACTTATTTGAATAAGGAAGACACAGTGATCACACCCCGTGCTCCATTATTTCTGAGACTCCAGGAAGGCAAAAATGAAGAGAGGAGGCCACAGATGCTAAGACTTGTGGGAGAACATCGAGTATATGTGACCAAACTTCTCTTTCTAGCTTCAGTGCCAGCCCATACGACCTTTTGGATGTTGCCCTTTTCCTTTTTCAGCATTTTCTCTCTTGCTCTTCTGTGTGGTCTTGCACCTCCAGAATTTAAGTCACTGTGAAGGCATCCAGCCTGGCATGCAAAGTCCTAGTTCAACTCAATGAAAAGTATTTAGGGACTGGTTGTAGAATCCCTGGTAATTTAGGGTCTGCCAAACCTCCCATTGTTTCGAAGAGGACAAATTGCTTTGAACAAGTACAGTGTAGCTATAAGGAGCGGCCTTAGATGAAACATGTATGGTACTGCTCCAAAATTATGTTTAATATCTTTACCACTGATAAGGTAAAAGCCATGAAGAGTTAGGAGTGACAAGTCTGAGTTTTTAAAATCATACAAATCAAGTAAAGTCTATCACTTGAGTCCTAAATAAATCACTGTAATTTTATATTGGTGAGATCTGGTCAAAGGAATTTAGTTAGTTCCAGTTTAAATATAAACTGACACCATAATGCTTTCCAACAAAAAAAACAACAAAAACTGGCATAATTTGAAAGTTTTTCTCATTAGAATTTAATAGTACTATGTCTGGAATAAAGAAATAAAATCACTCTACCTGTTCTGCTTATACCACAGCCGTGACACTGACTTTACTTCTGAGCAACATATTTAGAAGAAAAAGGCAAGTGGAATAATACATGTATGAAAATTATTTAAAATGATAAATATTAGAGATTATTGGAGAAGAGACAGGAAAGGGAATATTAAAAGGAAAAGACATAATATCTAAACTTTCTGAGATTTTCTGTATCAAATCACTGTTCAGCACAGTAGATTAATTTTCTTTGTTAGTGAGGACCTGTATTCATTTATTCATTTAATCATTGAACAGCTCTTGAAGTTCTACTATGTGCCAACAATTGCCCTGTAGACGTGGAAGTGAACAAAACACAAAAAGTCTCATTTTCATGGAACTCTCATTGTGTTTTTGCTGCTGGAAATTTAAATATCCAGAGTAAATTTCTATATTTAACTTTATTTAAAAAATATTTTATTATGCTATTACAGTAGTCCCAATTTTCCCCTTTTGCCCCCTCTATCTGGTAACCCCATTGCCTCCAGCAATCCCCCCTTAGTTCATGTCCATGGATCATGCACATAAGTTCTTTGGCTACTTTATTTCCTATATTGTTCTTAACATCCCCTGCCTATTTTCTACCTACCAATTTGTACTTTTTAATCCCTGCAATCTTTTAAACCATTCCACCCTTCTCCCTCCCAACTGATAACCTTCCAAATGATCTCCATATCTATGATTCTGTTTTGTTCTACTTGTTTGCTTAATTTGTTGTTTTTTTAGATTTAGTTGTTAATAATTGTGAACTTATTGCCATTTTAATGTTGATAGTTTTGATCTTCTTCTTTTTCTTAAATAAGTCCCTTTAACATTTCATATAATAATGGTTTGGTGATGATGAACTCTTTAGTTTTTCTTTGTCTGGTAAATGTCTGCCCTTCAATTCTAAATGATAACTTTGCTGGTTAGAATAATTTAGTTTGTGGCCCTTTTCATCACTTGGAGTACTTCTTGCCAGTCACTTTTAGCCTGCATAGTTTCTTTCCTTTTTTTTTTAACAACTTTTTTTTTATTGTTGTTCAAGTACAGTTGTCTCCATTTCCCCCCACCATTTTTTTGAGAAATCAGCTGAGAGTTTTATGGGAACTCCTTTGTAGGTAACTATCTGCTTTTCACTTGCTGCTTTTAAGGTTCTCTCTTTATGTTTAATCTTTGGCAATTTAATTATGGAGTGTCTTGGTGTGGCTCTCTTTGGGTCCATCTTGTTTAGGACTCCTTGTGCTTCCTGGACTTGTATGTCTATTTCCTTTACCAAATTAGGGAAGTTTTCTTTCATTATTTTTTCAAATAAGTTTTCAATTCCTTGCTCTTCCTCTTCTCCTTCTGGCACCCTTATGATTCAGGTGTTGGTACATTTAAAGATGTTCCAGAGGTTCCTTAGCTTATCCTCATTTTTTAAATTCTTTTTTCTTTCTTGCTGTTCTATTCTGAATACTTTTTTCTTCCTTGTGTTCCAAATCATTTATTTGATTCTTGGCCTCATCCCATCCACTGTAGATTCCCTGTAGATTTTTCTCTGTTTCACATAATGTAGCTTTCATGTCTTCCTGGTTGTTTTTTTTTTTTTTTTATGACATTGAAGTACCCAATGAGTTCCCTGAGCATCCTGATAACCAGTGTTTTGAACTCTGCATCTGATAGGTTGCTTATCTCCATTTCATTTAGTTCTTTTTCTGGAGTTTTATTCTGTTCTTTCATTTGGGCCATATTTCTTTTTCTCCTCAACTTGGCAGCCTCCCTGTGTTTGTTTCTGTGTATTAGGTAGAGATGCTTTGACTCCCTGTCTTAGTAGTGTGGCCTATTATAGAAAAGCACACCAGTAAGTTGGATGGGGCAGAGCCTTAAGTAATTGCTTGGGTGGTGTAACCCATGCCATTGCTTTGTGGCTCTGTGTGGGGAGGGATTGGAGAAGGGACAGTGACACTGCCTGGCCTCTGAAGTTTTGCCCAGGAGGAAGCTGTCTCCCAGCACTCACCCTGTTGCCGGTCACTTCAATTTTTCCTTGTCTGCCACTGGTGTCCTTCCAGGTGTTGCCCTGGTGCTGAACCCCAGAGGGAGTGAGTCTGTGTAAGTCCTAAGTCTGTTGTGGACCCTTTAATGGGAGTTTCCTGAGAATCTTCCAGTTTCTTCCACTTCCCCAAACCCCATTGGTTTGTATAGCCAGAAGTTATGGGGATTTATTTTCCTGGTCCTAGAACCATGGGCTTGATTGTCTGGTCTGGGCTTGGGATCCTTTGCTTCTGAGGTATCCCTCCTGATTTTTCTCCAGCACACATGGATGTGCACCACCCATTCTGTGTCTCCATGCCTCTCCATGTCACTCCGAGTCTCCGTGCCTCTCTGAGCATCTCTGCATCTCTACCCCTTTCTGTGTATCTGGATGAATGTGGCTTCTTTAAATCCTTGGTTGTTGGACTTCTATTTAGCTTGATTTTCTGAAAATTCTGGGTGATTATTGTTTTTTAGTCAAGTTGTAATTTTTGTTTTAGTTATGTGAGGAGCCAAGGTATGTTTATCTACGCCTCCATCTTGACCTCTATCTTTTATTTTAAACCAAGCTAAAAATTTTGGTAGTATTTCAGTTATGACCATCACTGGCTACAAAAATCTTGCAAATCTTATATAGTATGGACCTTTAGATACCCACTATGCAGACATTTCATCTGTCTTTAAAATTAAAAAGAACATAGAATGTATGAGTACATCATCTGGATGTGACTAAAGAAAAAAAAACACATTGCTAACTTTATTCTACAAGAGCTAACAAAAATATTGAGTCTGTAGAGGTTCATCTGAAATCAGACAACCCACCTTTCTCAAACTTTGATTTCAACTTTCACATGTGCATCACACCATGTATTGTATGGTTCAGTGGACTGAAACCACATGGTGTGAAAGGTAGTTAATGGTATCAAAGGAACATCTGGAGGATGTTCAAGGTTAATGAGAATTCCATTCTTGACCATTTTATTGAACATTGGGAGTTCCTTCTAAGACACCTAGTTCAGTACAGTATCATTTTTATCAATATGAGTTAAGATTTGCTTATTACATTAACATTGTCTCTTTTCTCAAATATGTCAGAAATGAATGTGTAACTATCCCAAAGTTTTCCGAGTTAATATGTGAATGCGTGTAGACTAACAAACGACAATATATACCTTTGTAAATAACATAATACAAAAGCCAGTAATATAAATATAGTATCAGAGGAGTTTTCAATAAAATACAGACATTTGGTTATATTGAAGCATTATTACTTAGGTGAAACTCTTTTGAAATATTTTATTCTTTATTTGAAGAATATTTCTTCTGCCCAAATTTGTTCTCTTCTTTTGTTTCATGAGAAAATTCACTAAATAGTCTGTTATAGGTGAGAACACTGAGGCTGAAAACGGAAAGTGACTTTTCTAAAGTCCCAGCTAATAAGGGGATGAGTCAGGATTTCAATGTGTGATTTTCTTTTTTAAAATATATTTTATTGATTATGCTATTACAGTTGTCCCATTTTTTTCTCCTTTGCCCCCTTAAGTATGTGATTTTCTGACTAGATTGCACAGGGGTTTCATTTACTTTTTGATTATCCTCTGACTTCTGGCTTCCCTCATTGTCCTAACTTAATTTGGGTTTCAAAGATATTTTTCTTTTTAATGTGCACCAGCATTAAGTTAGACAATAGGACAAAGAGCTAATTTTTAGGAATTGAGCTCTAATGTGCACACACACACAGACACTGAAAGGCAATTCAAAAGAGTTAGGTCTTTTGTTTTCATTTTTTTAAGGTAAGCAAACAACTAGAACAAGAACAGAATCACAGAAAAGGAGATCACATGGAGGTTTTTCAGTGGGGAGGGGAAGGGGAAGAATGAGGGAAAAGGTACAGGGAGTAAGAAGTGTCACTGGTAGATACAAAATAGACAATGGGAAGTTAAGAATGGTATAGGAAATGGAGAAGCCAAACAACCCATGGACAAAAACTTAGGTGGGGGATGCTGGAGGGTGGGGGTTGCAGGGTGGAGGGGGATAAAGGGGAGAAAAAATTGGGACAACTGTAATAACAACAAATAAAATATAATTAAAAAAAGAGTTAGTTCTTGAAATAAAAATTTAAAAAAACTTCCATGGGAACCTTGCCTTTGAATTGATTTACTCTTTTCACTATTTCCTGGAGTGATTGCAACTGTATTTAATATGGTCCAGACCGTTTTGAAGGGGAAAACTTAATCCATGTAGAAATACAGTACTGATGCTTCCTCAGTTCAAACAGGGCAATAGTTTTTAGTTCCATTATTATGAACATTTACTGAAATATTAACACACAAGCAGAAAAAATGCACAAATTACATGTGTGCAACTTGACTTTTTATAAACGGTCATGTCCACATAAACTGCTCCCAAGTGAAAAGGAGTTTTCATCAGTGCCCAGGAAGCCCTTGTTGTGGTCTCTTTCATTCCTATGTCTTCCCAAGGACAATCACTATCCTGACACAATGGGCTAGTTTTGCCTGGTTTGTAATTTTGGATAAATGGAATCTGCAGTGTGCATGTGTATGGTGTTTTATTTCAACATTGTCTTTGTGAGATGTTTCCATTTTTTGTTGTATGGTTGTAGTTTGTACATTTTCTTTGCTATGTAGTATACTATTGAGTGAATATATTACAACCTATGGTTTCCACTCTTAATGGCCATTTTGGTAGTTTTTCATTTTGTGATTATTACATATGATGCTGATATTAACGTTTTAATTCATGTATTTTGATAGATATACATATACATTTCTGTTGGGTAAATACTTGAGAGTGGTATTGTCCAATATATTTAGAAAGGTCACTCTAATTTTGGTACAAACAAAAAAAATTCCTTGTGTAAAGAAACATCTCTTTATCTTTGTATTTGTAATATTTTAATTACTCCAAGTACATACAAAAATGACCTTTAATAAGTTGTTTTGACAAAACAAAAAATAGAGGAAAAGCAATATAAGACCTCATATTATCTATCACTTTGAGATAATAATCACGTTTAATGTTTTCATAATGTCTTTCACTATGTATAGGCATTGTGCATTTACATAATGCAAATTTAACAATATATTATTAGAATAATCTCATGCTTTAAAAGAAGTATTGTTTGGAATTGTGTGCTAAAGGCAGCCAGTGGTATTAGAGAAGCATAAGGTGGATATTTTAAGATAAGGTCAAACACTGGTCCTGGCTGGTGTGGCTCAGTGGGTTGGGTGTCCTCCTGTAAACTGAAAGGTCACTGCTTTGATTCCTGGTCAGGGCAGATGCCTGGGTCACAGGCCAAGTTCCCGGTTGGGGGCATTTGAGAGTAAACTGATCAATGTTTCTCTTGCACACTGATGTTTTTCTCCCTCACTTCTTCCTCCCTTCCCTTCTCTCTAAAACTAAATATATAAAACATTAAAAAGAAAAAAGAATTCAAACCTTGCAGTGAGGCCAAGAAAGGAAACATTAAAAAGTATACAGTGGATTTATCAACTATATGTCTGGTGACACTAGTGTGATGACTTTAGTGGAATAATGGAGTAGGAGCCATATTTCAGTGGCCTGCTTCCCTTTCCATCTCACTTTTCCTTTCCCATTCTCTTCTCCTTCCTTTCCCTTTATTTTCTTTTTCTTTTCATTGTTTGTCACTTGTATGCAAAATAATTTCATTCTGTTTGCATTTTTTCTTAGATACATTTCTGTATATTTACTGCCATCACATCATCTTGACCACGACACTCTCTTGCTGAATTAGTTTATTTGTATCCTACTATTCCAAGATACATTAATTCTTATCACCCATTATAGTTTTCATTATACATCAGCCAGAGAAAAGTGAATAGAGGAAAAGGTTATTTAAAGTTAAGAGATATGCAGTTTGGTGGGCTCAATTTTCATTTCATTGTACATGAAATTTGGTTTTAAAATGATTCCACTATTATATGTAGGCTGATGCATGAAGTGTGTCATGCAGCTGATACAAATATACAAAAGTTCAGATCATGCAGCTGATCTAAATATAAGGCTCTTTGGCTTATGTTTCTTTATCCTCTCTATAAATAGGATGTTGGTGAAAAATTGTCATAGTACTTCTCGAGAAATCTTTGCCCAAAGTTTGGAAGGAACAATATTGGTCCAGGTAGATTTGAGGAAACAGACTCAGTGTGTGATTTTATTATGATTTTATTCTTTAAAAAAACCCAAATACACATGCATAATAGAAATATGCTGCTTATTTTATTATTAGATATGACATCTCATTGAATGGTCTGGTCAATAAAATAATTTTCATAATTTGGATCCTTGATTTAGTTTTGGAAGTTCAATTATTATTTTAAAATACCAAGAGTGTCAGAGAGAGTCTAATGGAGGTAGGTGATGAGGTGCAAGTGAGATGCATGTATTTCAAAGATGTGTCTCTCCTGCCACAAACTGGAAAGTGTATCTCTGCTCCCTATCACTTGTCAATAAATGAATAAACTTATAAGATATGTTACATATATGACAAACCAACAGCCAACATCATACTCAATGGAAAAAAATTAAAACTGTTTCCACAGGGACATCTGCTCTCACCATTCTTATTCAACATAGTACTGGAAGTCCTGGCCACAGCAACTGGACAAGAAGAAATAACAGGCATCCAAACTGGAAAGCAAGAAGTAAAACTGTCATTATTTGCAGATGACATGACATTTTATATAGAAAACCCTAAAGACTCCACCAAAAAAAGTACCAGAACTGATAAATGAATTAATAAAGTAGCAGGATACAAATTAATATTCAGAAATTGGTGGTATTTTTATACACTAATAAGGAAATATCAGAAATAGAAACTAAAAAAATCACATTTTAATTGCAACAAAAATTAGGTAGTGAAGGAAAAATATAACCAATTTTGTAAAAGACCTGCCTACTGAGAAAACTATAGAATACTAAAGAAAGAAATTGAGGAAGATGTAAATAAGTAGAAGCCTCAGACTGTAGAAGCCTATAGACTGTAAAAATCTCACATGTTTCTTGTATCAGTATTTTTTTTCTGATATGTCTCCTTAGGCAAGAGAAACAAAAGAAAAAAAAATAAACAAATGGGACTACATGAAGCTAAAAAGCTTTTTGAACAGCAAAGGAAACCAGCAACAAAATGAAAGGACAACCTACTAAATGGGACAACATATTTGCAAATGATAATCTGATAAAGGGTTAATTTCCAAAATTTATAAAGAGCTTATATAACTTAACATCAAGAAAATAAACAATCCATTTAAAAATGGGCAGAGGGTCTAAATAGGCACTTCTCAAAAAAGGACATACAGATGTCCAATAGACATATGAAAAGATGCTCAATGTCACTAATCATCAGAGAAATACAAATTAAAACCCCAATAAAGTATCACCTCACACCTGTCAGAATAGCTACCATCAATAAATCAACAATAAGTGTTGGTGAGGATGTGGAGAAAAGGGAACTCTTGTGCACTGTTGCTGGGAATGTAGACTGGTGCAGCCACTATGGAAAATAATTCAGAGTTATCTCAAAAAATTAAAAATGGGACTGCCTTATGACCCAGTAGTTCCAGTTCTGGGAATGTGTAGGAGAAACTGAAACACTAAGTTGAAAGAATATTGCACCCCTATGTTCGTTGTGGTGTTATTTATAATAGCCAAGATTTGGAAGTAGCCCAAGTGCCCATCAATAGATGAGTAGATAAAACAGTTGTGTAACAATGGAATACTACTCGTCTGTAAAAAGATAGAAATCTTACCTTTGTGACAGTATGGGCAGACATGGAGAATATTATACTAAGTGAAAAAGCCAGTCAGGGAAAAACAAATGATTTCATTTATATGTGGAATCTAATGAACAAAATAAACTAACAAAAAGGAAGCATAGATACATAGAAGAGACTGACAGCTGCCAGAGGGGAAGGGGGTTTAGAGGTTGAGTGAAAAAGTTGAAAGAATTAAGAAAAAGAAAAAGAGACACAGACAACAGTATGGTGAGGGCCAGAGGGAAAGAGGGGTGGTGGGAGGTGGAAGGGGACAAGAATGGAATGGATGGTGAGAGAAGGAGACTTGACTTGGGGCAATGAGAGCACAATGCAGTATGTAGATGATGTGTTATAGAATGGTGCACTTGAAACCTGTATGGTTCTTTAACCAATGTCACCCCAATAAATTCAATTAAAAAGTTATAAAGCAGAATTTATTGTGTTAACTTATATTTATCTGGAATTCTATGATTTCTCGTCTTGAAGTTTCTGGATTTTATTAGATGTACAAACATTGATAAATTTACTAAATAATTAAAACTCTTATTCTTGTAAGAATTATACATATTCAAGTCATTTTTAGGGACAATTAATGATGAGATGTGATGAGGTGCTTTCATGCTTTTACAGGTAAAGTCCTTTTGAAAATTGGGAACTAACTTATTTTGAAGCATTATAATGAATGATAAATTACACTTGTAAAAATAATTGCAAGTGTAATGTAATCAGGTGTAAATCATACATGTAGTCATGTATTGATTCAGTAGTCTTTCGCTGTATGTATATTTGTGAGTGTGTGTTATCATTCTGACCCTGAAGGGTTAGTGCATATTTATAAAAAATACTTTTGCTACTAGAAATTAAAAAAAAACTTTATTTAGAAAAGGAGAGAAATGAAAGGATGACATATTAGTGTCTTGTTGCTTCTTTATCAAACTGCCACAATCTTGATAGCTTAAAACAATTTATTCTTTCACAGTTTTGGAGGCCATGTGTCCAAAATCCAGGTGTCAGTAGGGCCATGCTCCTTCCAGTGGTTCTAGGGAATATTCTTTACCTTGACTCTTCCAGCTTTGGTTAGCTCCACGTGTTCCTAGGTGCTTCTGGGCTATAGCCACAACACTCTCATCTCTGTCTTCAAGTTACTCTCTTCTCTCCTCTGTGTCTCTTCTTTGTATGTCTTTTATAGAATATTTGTCATTGAATTTAAGATCCATGTGGATAATCCAAGATGATCTCGTCTATAATATCTCAACTTAAATATATCTGCAAAAATATTTTTCCAAATAATTTTATATTTATATGTGCTAGGGCTTAAAGTATGAATATATCCTTTGGGGAGCCATAATTCAATGTACAATATATGGTTATTAAGACATTTTATTGGGACTTGATTAAGTATTTTAAAGTTAATTTTGATTGCTGCACACAACTTAGGTTTTGACTTATCATTTAGGATTAGTCATATATTTAAAAAACTTGCTGAAATAAATATATAAATCTAGGATTTTAATTTCAAATGTGGCATGAATAAAAACTGGATTTATGTTGTTTCTTTTTAGTGTGTCACTTTAACTGCAAAATAGAAATGCCTACCACTTTTTCCAGTATCATTTGAAACATGCTGTAGCTTACATATATCAAATTCCATAAATGGTTTTGGCAGCTATTGAATATTTCTCGTATCTAATTGTTATAATGTAAAACATTTATAATGTAACATTGCCTATTTGTGTTGTCTTTTATAACTCAAATGGTGGACCACTCTGGTGCTGAAAAATGGGCCTAAAAATAAATTATACTGGAATGGAATTTGATTTGGTTAAACTCTGTGAAGATGGCCAAACAATCATGATTTTATCTATTTTTGGCATTTTGGAGAGAACACTGAGAAATATGAGATAAGGCTGAAAACATAAAAGAAACATATGGTAAAAATATGCCACCATGACTGTAGATGTACATACTCTATAAATCCATCACCCCATTGACATTTATTCCGAGGTGAATAGTTGTCTTGAGTTATGTGTGGTATTCAGGAAATCATCCCTAACATAAAGTACAGTCGCCTTGTATATATAATTTTATATTTTATGACATTATATCATTCACTTTCTTATATTATTTTGAGTAGATACATAATATTTTTCCATTTGGATACGCATAATTTACTTCACCAATTTCCCATGTTCTATTTATGTTCCTTCTACTATTTTTGCAGCTAGATATAACACAATGATAAAAATATTTGTGCATATGGTTTTTCTGTATTTCTCATAATGTAGTTAGGATAGATTCCTTGTGTGATGGAACAAAGGCTTGAATGTTATGACCTTTAGGGAAGACTGTGCTGTCAGAAGGACGCCATAGGGACTGGTCCATTGCTTGGCTAACTGCTGTTCAGTATCTTTATTCCTTGTCTTTAGTAAGACCTGGTTTCCCCGATGGAATGGGTGTAGGGACTCACGAGATGGGTAGATAGATCTGCAGTTAGCAAATTTATACAAAGGTGTTAGTGTCTGCCCTAAATGTTGTATATATTGTTTAACTTCTCATTCATATCCTAAATCTAAAGGGGGTATTCCTAAAAGAGAAACTTGGAAGGTTATCTTACATGTTTTCTGGCATATTTTTGCCAGGGTCTTCTTTATTATGTGGTTCCTTTTCTCAGTCTTCCCCATAGATTGGGATCTTCAAGATGCATGCAGTTTCCATCGAATCTGTAGTGCCTGCCCTATATTCTGACAGATTTCTGAACAATGGGTCATTGTTGCTTTAGATGCTATAAGGCTTCCAGAGATAAACAGTGAATTGAGGGGTATTTCCCAGAGTCTGGACAAGTACCACAAGACTAATTCCTTTCCTTTCATGAACGTATAATTTGAAAGACTTTTATGTGTTCGGCAATCTTAGTGTAAGCACTGAAACTGGTTTTTCCTTCAAGGTATAAAATGCTGCCTGACAGGCTCTTGTCTATTCAAGGGATTCAGAGTGTAGTCCTTTCAAAGGAAAATATAATGGTTTCACTATAAGACCAAAGTTTTGAATTCAAATTTGGCAAAACCCTATAATCCCTAAGAATTCATGAAGCTGCCTTGGGTTCTCTGCAATTTTCCTAGTGCACTGTTTCAGTTGGAATTTCAAGTATGCTTCCTCCTGTTTGCAAATCGAGGCCTTGTGAGGTCATACTTTATATCCTCTTTTTGCCAAATGATTCAGGACTATGATGGTGTCAAGCAAACTGTCTTCATGAGTATTGTTAGCTATTAGTAAGTCATATATATATTGTAGAAGAATTCCCAATTTCAGTGAAATATTCCTAAACCTTTCTGATATTTTCCCAAATATGGGAAACCTTTCTAATATTTTCCCAAATATGGGAATTCTTAAATCCTCGTGGCAACACAGCCCAACAGTTTTGGAGCATGGCTTTAGTTTCTGGGGCCTGCCATTCAAAGGTAAATAGTGGTTGAGGCTTTTCATCCCTTGAGATGCAGGGAAAAAAAGTCTTCTTCAAGTCTAGGACCGAAAACCACCTGCCATCCCCAGCACTGTGGTCAACGAATATGCTAGATGGGTACCGTAGGATGTATGTCCTGGACAACGTCATTTATGGTCCTAAGATCCTGTACAAATTTATATGAATCGGAGTGAGGCTCTTTGGCTGGCAAAATGGGGGTATCATAGGGAGACTGGCATGGTCAAATTAATTCTAATTTTAAGAATTTCTACAATACTGACTGAATTCCCTCTAAATCTTTCTTTTAAAGAGGTTATTGTTCTGTGGAATCCACCTTTTATTTTCATTTAATTATTATGGTTAGATGTTAACTGCCCTACTTGGGGTTCTGTCAGTCCAAAGAGCTAAACTGACCTGCTAGTAGATCTTGGGTGGGAGTCTTTACCTCCAGGTCTTTCCAGGCAACGCAGAAGCACCTGGAGCTGGTGAACATGCTCTTGTGGGACTACTAAATATAATCGCTGCTTTTCAGGAGAAAAAGTTATTTCTGCATGCAATTTATAAAGCAAGTATCAGCCCAAAGATGGAATTGGGCAATCTGGCATGTAGAAAAAAACTATGCCTAGGTTTTTGAAACCCAAGCTTGCAGTCCACAGGTTGAAGGACTGCCAGTTTTTGAAACTGTTTGGTCACTCCAGTGCTCACTCCAGTAGTCAACATCACAGCTGAACTTTTCTTGGTTGCTTTTATATTTAGCACTGAGTATATAGCTTCTGTATCTACAAGAAAGTCAATTAGCTTATTCCACACTGTCAACTGTACCCGGGCTCCTGTGGAGAAATAGTAATAGGTCAGGGGCTGTGTAGGGATCTCCTGGGCTTCCTCATTTGTCATTGAATTTATCATTTCTTTCTTATATTTCTGGGTGAGGGTTTCTATTCTGTTTATTTTCCTTTTTGAGGTCCAGGCAGTCCTTTCTCCAATGGCCTTCCTTTTTGCAATAGGCACATTAATTGGTGCCTAGTGGGTCAGTCCCCCTTTCTTTTGCATCTCACTTCTCCTGGTTTCCTCACAGTGTGTAAAAAAATGGTGGCCTGCTTTAATTTCCTTGTTTCCTGGGCATGGTAAACTTTAAAACAGGGGTGTCCAAACTTTTGGCATCTCTGAGCCATACTGGAAGAAGAAGAGTTGTCTTGGGCTGTATATTAAATACACAAACACTAATGAAAACTGATGAGCAAAAAAAAAAAAAGTCTGTACATAATTTGTGTGATATCTGCCACCACAGATAAGCTAAAAAGTCCTCCCATAATAACCCTAAGTATGAAGTGACCCTTTCAACAACCTTTTAAAATCATTGAGCAGGGCCCAAGTTTGTGATCACTAATATAGAAAATGTACATACCTAGATAATAAAACATCATTGCTTTTAAAAATAATTGTATTTTACAAGTAAAAGAGGGCAACATAACACCAGTGGGGTGTTTGACATTGTATTTGAGAAACCAGTGCATCAATACATGGTTTGACATAAGTAGTTGCAATTCTCAGTGAGTTCTCAAGATGCTCATCAGATATTTTGGTTCTAATTTTACTCTTAATGGGTTTCATTTTTGACAATAGTTGCTCTCAAATGTAGGTGCTGCCAAACAATGATGACATGAATAAGGCGTGATTGTGAAGCAAGGGATATTTGTCTCTGGGAAGATAGGACCTATAAAAGTTCAGTAAAGAGACATGATCACTTTTTAAAAAATTGAATGTCAGATTGCAGCTCTATGCATTCCATTTGAAAATTGGCAGATAACATATTTATGTTGCCTGAAAATGGAGTTGAATGTAGCAAAATATTGATTATTTTCCAAGAAATCTTAAAATCTGTTTTTAAATTCTTGTATCAAGTTGAAATGCAAAGTTGCATATATTCACTCTTCACAGGAATGAGTTTAGCCAGTGTGTCAAAATGCATAGAATTGTGTGCCTTAATTTGAGCTTGCCATAATTTCAGTTTCATTTGGAACGCTGTAATGGTTTGAATGCACATGGTATTGATAAGTTGGTTTTTACCTTGAAGAGAAATGTTTAACTCATTTAAAGGAGCAATGAAATTCACTAAAAATGCTAAATATGTAAGCCAGTTTTCATCATTGAGTTCTGCCACAAATTTGTTTTTTGATACCATAAATGACTTGATAACATGTTGTACATCATAAAATATTTTCAACACTTGGCCTCAACTTACCCATCTCACTTCTCAAAAGCAAATGATGTAGCCATAGTCAGCTTCAGTACTTTAAAGGAATTTGTGGACATGAAATATTTTCAACACTTGGCCTCAACTTACCCATCTCACTTCTCAAAAGCAAATGATGTAGCCATAGTCAGCTTCAGTACTTTAAAGGAATTTGTGGACATGAAATATTTTCAACACTTGGCCTCAACTTACCCATCTCACTTCTCAAAAGCAAATGATGTAGCCATAGTCAGCTTCGGTACTTTAAAGGAATTTGTGGAATTGGTGATGATACAATCACTTACCTCTTATGACATCAACAGTCTTGATGATGATTTGCATGATGTTATCCATTTTTAAAGCTATTGTGCATAAATTTTCTTGATGTACTGTGAAATGATACTTCATCAAATGTGAGTTTTGGGTGGCAATAGCATCATCTTATATTAATTTTATAAGTCCCTCTCTTTTCTCTACCATTGTGGGCAGCATCAGTAACTACCAGATATGTTGACAATGGACAAAGAAAATCTCTTTAACATATTTGTCTAGCGCTTTGTTTAAATCTTTTGATTTAGTTGTGTCTTTTAATGGCACTAAAGAAGCATTTCTTCAGTGACACTATATTCATCATCAATGCCACTAATAAAAATGGCAAGTCAAGCTGTATCTGTAGCTTCTGTGCTATCATCCATCGCCAAAGCATAAACTTTAAAATTAGCAGCTTTACTCTCCAAACTTTTTTCAATAGATTTGCCAGTTTCTTCAGTTCACCTGGTTATAGTCTGGTGAGACAAACTGATTTTAGAAATATCCCCCTTTTTTCAGGGCAAATTATATGTGCCTCACTTTCTATACATCACTTAATAACTTACCATTAGTAAATGGTTTTGATTTTTTTTTGCTGTTAATTATGCTACCACATAACTAACTTTTACAAGGGAATCCACCCGAGTTGTAACTTTTTGAAAAAATTTTTATTGAGAAGACAAACTTTTTTCAGTTTCACTATTTTTTCCTTATGACACATCCTTCATATGCATTGAATTTAGTAGCATGTTTTTGCATATAATGCCTTTTCAAATTATAATCTTTGAAAACTTGCACAAATTCCCTGCAAATTAAGCAGAATGCTTTACTATTTGCAACAACTACCCTATCCACAACAACAAGCAAAGATTGATAAAAGTAGAGAGAGAATTTGGATATTTTAGGAGCAGAAAAAAGAAAGTGACTTGACCATTGACAAGAAAATTGTCAATGATTTTGAGAGGCTTCACAGGGGAGAAATAGTAAGAGTGTGAAATGGAAAAAAGTTGTAGCAAGAGAGAAAACAAAGTTTAAAATGAAAATAATAAGAGGAAAGAGGAAGGTAAAATAGGGTAAAATAAGGGAGGAGCAAAATATGAAAATCGAAATAAACTATAATATAAAATCTAGTGACAATATATACAAACTTGAAGGACAAGAAATGAATATTAAAAAATTATGTAGGAAAGAATATATTGAAAATCATGGAGAAAACCATGGTGGATTTCGTCTTGGTAGCATCTAGTATTTACCGATGTTTTTTTCTTTCTGGATCTGCCTGTGGTGATGTCAGATGGTGTCCCAACCTGACCTTAGGCAGCTTGCTGGAGACTACCAGGAGGGAGACTACCCTGTGTAGCTGACTCTTTCAGTTTTTAATCTAGTCAGTTTGCAATCAGCAGTCAGGCTTAGCTCCACAGGGTTGGGCAGAGTAACTCCCGGGGGGTGGGGCTATAGCCTCTCCTCAGGCTGATGCTACTCAGAGGGGAGTGGTCTGCTTGAGCAAGATGGCTCCTGTAGGATGAGAGATGACTCAGCACCAGGATCCTGGGAGCTGCTCCCTCAGTTCTCTCCCCAAAGCCACCTTCCCCAGTATCTCCTCAAGGGTCTCTAGTCCACTCTTCCCTGCCCCCCTTGCCAGATCCTAGGGTAAGTGGCTGCATATGAAAATGGATACATTATCCCTTTAAACTTCTCTCTGCATCTCCAGCTGTCTGTCCCTGGCAGAGAGAAACTGTCGCTTTTCAAAGCTGAATGTTATATGGGTACTTTTTAGGCTCTGGTGCTGTCTGCTGGGGAGCTCAGCTTGGGATTTAGATCCCACACTTCTCAGGGGGAATCCCCTGGCCACTGAACTATCCCTCCAGCACTTCAGCTGCCACCTGTGGGAGCTCAGCCAGCCTTCTTACATCTCCTCTACACTCTCTTCCAGACAAGTTGTGCTGAAGCTGTTTCTTCTGTCTGTCCATGGGTATAAGGCTTCTCTCCCACTATTGTTCAGTAGTTTATTCTGGATGATTTCTCCACAGTTTAGTTGTAATTCCAGAATGGTCCTGGGAGGGGGTTAGTGTAACTTCTACTCACTCTTCCGCCATCTTGGATGCTTATAATGTTTTAAGTAAATTTACAATTTTGTGTTGGGCCACATTTATAGCCAACCTAGGTCTCATGCCACCCACTGGCCTCACATTAGACAACTCTGCTTTAAAGGCTACATCCACCAGCTGTGAGGGATTTATTCCCAATGCCCTGTATAAATGTTGAAGCTTTTTCCCGATATCTGGAGCACTTTGCCCAGTAGAAGTCATGTTTATCATTTGTACATTTTCTGGTACCTATGGGTCAACATAAGTGTGCTTTCAATAAGCCTGATAGATACTTTCTAAAAATTGAGAAGGATCTTTGTTTTTTGTTGAACTGCCTGTATCATAGTTAGGCTTTGTTTAGGCACCCCTTTCTTATGCCTGTCCAATATGCACCTTTTGCAATGTCTTAGGGAGGCTAAATACTTGACATTTGGGTCCCAGTTGGGATCTGTCTAGGGAATCACTCTGGTTGGTTTGGGGGTCCTGTTGGGATTCTCTTGATGGACTCAATGAGACTATCCTTATGTTCATTGCAGCATTAATTACAATAGTCAAGATATAAAGCAAGCCACATGTGTATCAATAGACAATTGGATAAAGAAAAGTTAGTACTTATAGTTGATGGAATATTATTTGGGTATAAAAAATGAAATCTTACTATTTGTGAATATGAATAAACCTAGACAGTATTATGCTAAGTGAAATAAGTCAGATAGAGAAAGACAAATACAATGTTATTTCATTTATTTGTTGAATCTAAAGAACCAAGTAAATGAAAAAGAAAAATGGAAACAGATTCAGAGATACAGAGAACAAACTGATGGTTGCCAGATGGGAGGGGGCTGGGGATCTTGGTGCAAAGGTAAAGGGATTAAGAAATACAAATTAGTAGTTACAAATAGTCACAGGGATTTAAAGTACAGCATAGGGAATAATATTGTAATAAATATGTATGGTGCCAGGTGGGTACTGGAAATAATGGTGCAAGCACTTTGTGAGTGTATGATTATCTGACCACTGTGCTGTAAATTTAAAACTAATATAAAATAGTATTTAATATTGAGTATAATGGAAAATTAGAATAAAAATAAAATATTTATCACAAGAGTAATGCAATTAACTTTAAAGATTAAATAGGAAGTACAGGAGTTATATTCTAATAGGTTCACCTAAAACCCAGAGCCCCATAGTGGATCATTTCTGTATTAGTAATCATTGCTTAAGTTTATTCCAATCTTAGGGACTCAGTATTGTGGCATTGGATGGTAAAAAACATAACCATTGTGAACATGGAGAGGACTTTGGGTTTCTAAGTAGATATTTTTCAATTCTCCACTTTGGTCTTTGTTAACTGAAAAACAGGTATGTATTAGTTACAACTTCCATTTAGATTTTTTTCTACCCTGCTGCCCTCCCTTCCACTTCCTTCTGTTCACACACAAAGTAAGTCAATTGTTGGGTCTACAACTTCCCTAAAGTCATAGGAAAATAATGGTGGAGAGTAAAGGATTTCCTCTTTGAGTTAGTAAAGGCTCGCTATTCCACCACCGTCTGGACTGATATGGGTGACCAGGCCATATCAGTCTTATTTCTTGTTTGCCCATCTACAAAATGAAAGGCTCTTTTTGGTCGAGAAAAGACCAGAGACCAAAAGACCAAAAAGACCAAAAATTTATTTTTTTAAATGATAGATTTATTTCCATATTTCAAATAAACCTCTCAATTATATATATATATATGATATTTAACCCATACTAGAGTTTTAGTAAAACTGTAAAACACCTCTAGTGGCAAGGGTTTATGTGACAGCTCTGTCCACAGTGACAGAAGTGCCCTCATCTTGCAGCATCCTTAAGAGAGAATACAGATTTTGGAAAAAAAGGACATTCTGGGAAGCGTAGTATCTTAGATGGAAAGTCATGCTTTTGTCATCTCATTACATGCAGGAGTATCTTTATTGCTCCAAAGGACCCATTACTGAAAGTAAGGAGTAGTTTGCATTTTAGAGAACTGATTAGAACATTTAAATCACACTTTTCACTTGTGGTCACTAACAAACTAATAGTCTCTGAGGATCTTGGTAATACCACCTCTCCCTGGCTCCCTACTCTCTGTCTACACAAATGCTTCTCATATTGTTAATATAAAAAGCCTTTCTGGTACCATATTCTCAAATAAAATCTTTCTGTGTTACTAATGATGAAAAATGCACAGAGAGTATTCAAAGATTAAATTTACTCCTAGGTACTTTATTTTTCTTGTGGTTATAGTAAATGGAATTTTTTCCCCTAGTTTTTCTTTCTGATAGTTCATTGTTGGTGTACAAAAAAATCCCATCAATTTCTGAATACTGCCTTTGTATCCCACTATTTTGCTAAATCCACTTATTAGGTTGACTAGTTTTTTGGTAGAGTCTATAGGGTTTTCTATGTGCACTATCATGTCATCAGCAAATAATGACAGTTTTACTTCCTCCTTTCTGATTTGGATGCCTTTTATTTCTTCTTCTTGCCTGATCTCTGTGGCTAGAAATTCCAGTACTATTTTGAATATAAGTGGTGGAAGCAGGCACCCTTGTCTTATTCCTGATCTTAAAAAGAAAGCTTTAACTTTTACCCTTTGAGTAAGATGTTGGCAGTAGGTTTCTCATATATGGCCTTTATTATGTTGAGATATGCTCCCTCTATTCCACTTACTGAGTATTTCCACTTTACTGAGTATTTTTATCATATTGAGTATTCCATTTACTGAGTATTTTTATCATAAATGGGTGCTGGGTTTTATCAAATGCTTTTTCAGCATATATTGATATGATTGTGTGATTTTTGTCTTTTATTTTATTTATGTGGAATATTACATTTATTGATTTGTGAATATTATACCATCCTTGCATCCCTGGGATGAATCCCACTTAATCATGGTGTATGATGTTTTAAATTTATTGCTGTATCTGAATTGCCAATACTTTGTTAAGTACTTTCACAGATAAGTTCATCAAAGATTTTGGCCTGAAATTTTCTTTTTTTGTATCTTTACCTCATCTTGGGATTGGATAATAACTGAACTGTTAAAAGGAGTTTGGGAGTCTTCCATCTTCTTGAATTTTTTGGAATAGTTTGAGAAGGATTGGAATTAGTTCTTTGAATGTTTGGTAAAATGCACCTGTGAAGCCATACGATATTTCTCTAGTTGTTACTGGTCTATTCAGGCTTTCTGCTTCTTAATTCAGTTTTTGAAGATTGTATGTTTCTAGAAATTTATCTATTTTGCCCAGGTTGTCCAATTTCTTGGATTATAGTTGTTAATAGTAATTTCTTACAATCCTTTGTATTTCTGCGGTATCTGTTGTAATTTCTCCTCTTTCATTTCTGATTTTATTTATTTGGGTCTTCTTTTTTTTTTCTTATGAGTTGGATTAAAGGCTTGTCAATTTTTTTTTTTATCTTTTCAAAGAACCAGTTCCTGGATTATTTGATCTTTTGAATTGTTTTTGTCATTGATATTGGAGTTTGCTGCATTTCTTTAATTTTATTCCTTGTTGTTCACTATTTTTAAATTTTATATCTCACATTTTATTGTTCCCCTATACTACTCCATTTCTCCGTCCTCCTGCACTATTTTATTTTCATTTTAAATTTCATTTTTTCCCTTACTTAGCCTGGTTTCTAACTTTTGTTTATTACATCCCTCTATCCTCTCAAATTCATTTTTCTTTCCTTTAAATATCTCACAATGTTTTCTTTTCTTTTTTCTCTCTTAAAATATTATTATTTACTTTCTTAAAATATTATTATTTTCTTTCCACCTTTATTAATCTTTGTTTCTTTGTCATAGATATCACTGACATGGTTGTTTTTCTTCAATTTGGTTCTTTTTTTTCATTGTTTTTCCTTTGAACTTCATATTGTACCCTTCACTTTTCTTACTCCAGTTTAATCTATTCCCTCCTTATTTTATCTATGTTGTAAATTTTATTTTCTCCTGTTCTTCACCTCTTTTCTACTCTCTACTCATTATTTCTCCTCCTCCTACCCTCTTAAAATCATTTTTCTTTGTTAGTCACCTCAAATTCTTTTTTTCTTTCTTATATTATTCTCATTTTTCTCTCCACCTTTATTAATTTTAGCTCATTTGTTGTTGATGTAACAGTAGTCATGGGGATTTTTTTGCTAGTGTGAGTTATTCACTGGGTTATTTTGTTCACTGGGTTATTTTGTTTTGTTCTGGCTGCTGCTGTACAATAGCATACAAGATTTGGTGGGGGTTGTGACTCTCACTCAGCCAGCTGGAGGGGAGAACCAAGCAACAAATGAGCCAACAACAACCAAAACCCAATTACAACAAGAGAGCCCACATAAACTGCATAAATGCTATCCCTTTAGTATCCAGCTCAAGAGTTCAAGGAGACTGCACCATTAAGTCCCACAGGACTATTACCACAGAAGGCTGCCCCACAAAGGCAGGGAGTCAAAGCATATCATTATAACATACAGAAATAAACAAAAGAACAAGCTTGAATGGGAAGACAACAAAATAAACTCCCAATCAAAAGGAAAGGAAGAATCACCAGAAAGAGTACTCAGTGACATTGAGGCAAGCAATTTATCAGAAATAGAGTTTAAAGGAAGCTAAAGGAACTTAGAGAGAACTACATGGATCATAGTGGGAACTACATCAATGTGAAAAGAGAAAAGAGAAATGGAAACTATTAATATGAGTCAAGTGGAAATAAGAATACAATATCTGAAAGGTAGAATACACTAGAAGGAGTTAAAAGCAGGCTACATGAAGCAGAGGATCAAAATAGTGAGTTGGAAGACAAGGTGGAAAAAAACATGCAGTCAGAGCAACAAAATGAAAAAAGACTAAAAAAGAATGAAGATAGTTGAAGGGAGCTGCTGGGCAACGTGGAACGTAAAAATATTCACATCATAAGGATTCTAGAAGTAGAAAAAAAGGATCAAGGGATAAAAAACCTGTTTGCAAAAAATAATGACAGAAAACTTCCCTAACATGGTGACGGAAGAAGTCACACAAGTTTAGGAAGCACAGAGGGCTCCAATCATGATAAACTCAAAGAGGCCCACTTCAAGACACATCATAATTAAAACACCAAAATTTAGACAAAGAGAGAATCTTAAAGGCAGCAAGGGAGAAATAGCTAGTAATATACAAGGGAAATGCAGTAAGGCTAGCAGCTGATTTCTCAACAGAAATACTGAGCCAGAAGGGAATGTCATGAAATATTCAAAGTAATGAAACAGAGTGCTCCAACCAAGACTAGTCTACCCAGCAAGGCTCCCATTTAAATAAGGAGATTCCCAGTCAAAAAAAGCTCTAAAATAGTATATCACCCCCAAACCAGCAATACAAAAGATACTGAAGGGACTGATTTAAGAAGATGAAGAAAGAAAAAAAAGGGAGAGAGAGAGAGAGAAGAACACAGGCACACAGGCAAAATGGCAATTAATAAATACCTATCTATAATAGCCTTAAGTGTAAATGGATTAAATATACAATCAAACACGATAGGGTAGCTGAATGGATAAGCAAACACAACTCACATATATGCTGTCTACAAGAGACCCACCTTAGAACAAAAGATCTACACAGACTGAAATTGAAGGGATGGAAAAAAAATAACAAGCAAATGGACATGAAAAAAAGTGAGGCAGCAATACTTATATCAGATGAAATAAACTTCAAAACAAAGATCATAACAAGAGACAAAGAATGTCAATACATAATACTTTTAGGAGTAGTCCAACCACAGTATAATCCTGTAAACATATAGGCACCCAACATAGAGCACATACATACATAAGGAAAATCTTCAAGGATTTGAAGAAGGAGATCAACAGTAATATAGTTATTGTAGGGGATTTAAACACAACAATATCAACAATGGATAGTTTGTCCAAACAAAAAATCAGCCCTGGCTGCTATAGCTCAGAGGATTGAGCTCTGACCTGCAAACCAAAGGGTTGCCAGTTTGATTCCCAGTCAGGGCACATGCCTGGGTTGCTGGCCAGGTCCACAGTAGGAGTGGGTAAGAGGCAACCACACATTGATGTTTCTCTCCTTCTCTTTCTCCCTCTCCTCCCTTTGGTCTATAAATAAATAAATAAATAAATAAATAAATAAATAAATAAATTTTAAAAAGTCAACAAGGTTTATGTTATTGAAAGATGCCCTAGATCAAATGGACATAAATTTTTCATAAAATTTCACACCAAATAAGCAAAATATATATTCTTTTCAAATACACATGGATTATTATAAAGATAGACAACATTGTAGGACACAAAATAAACCTCTACAAATTCAGGAAAATTGAAATCATATCAAGCATCTTCTCAGATCACAATGGCTTGAAACTAGAAACCAAACTCAAGTTGAAACTAAAAAATATTAAAGTACATGGAGACTAAATAACATGTTATTAAATAATTAATGGGTTAACAATGAGTCAGGGAATAAATCAAAAAGTACCTAGAAACAAATGAAATGAACATGTGACAACCCAAAACCAATGGAGCACAACAAAGGCAGTCTTGACAGGGAAATTCATTGCAATAAAAGCTTACCTAAAATGATTAAAAAATATCAAATAAACAATCTAGCTCTACAACTAGAACTAGAGGAACAACAAGAAACATAGCCCAGAGTGAATAGAAGGACAGAAATAATCAGGATCAGAGAAGAATTAAATGACAGAGACTAAAAAGACAATTAAAGGATCAAAGAATCCAGAAGCTTGTTCTTTGAAAAGATAAACAAAATTGACAACACTTTAACAAGACTCATCAAGAAAAAAGAGAGAGGATCCAAATAAGTGAAATCAGAAATGAAAGAGGAGAAGAAACAGTCAATACCACAGAAATACAAAAGGTTGTAAGAAATTACTATGAACAACAATATGCCAAGAATTGGACAATCTGGGCCATATAGATAAATTTTTTAAAATATTCAATCTCCAATATTTAATCAACAAGACTCAGAAAGCCTGAATAGACTGATAACAGCTAACAAAATCAAAGCAGTGATTGAAAAACTCTCAGTACACAAAAGCTCTGTACTGGATAGCTTCACAGGTGAATTTTACCAAATAGTCAAAGAACTAATTGCTATTCTTCTCCAACTATTCCAAAAATTAAAGAAGAGGGAAGATTCCCAAAACTGTTTTACAAGGACAGTGTTACCCTAATTCCAAAATAAGGTAAAGACACAACAAAGAAAGAAAATACAAGCCAATATCTCTGATGAATTTAGATGAAAAAATCCTAACAAATTATTGGTAATCCAGATCCAGCAACACATTTTAAAAAAAGATCCTTACATCATGATCAATTGGGATTTATCCAAGAGATGCAAAGATGGTATAATATTCACAAATCATTACATGTAATACACCACATAAACAAAATGAAAGACAATAACCACATGATCCTATCAATAGATGCTGAAACAACATTTGATAAAAATCCAGCACCCATTTATGATAAAAACACTCAGCAAAATGGGAATAGAGGGATCATACTTCAGCATAATAAAGTCTGTATATGAGAAACTTACTGACAACATCATACTCAATGGACATATACACTAAAACCCTTTCTGTTGAGATTAGGAACAAGACAAGGGTGTCTGACTTCACCACTCTTACTCAACATAGTATTGGAATTTCTAGGCAAAAACAAACACACAACAAGAAGAAATAAAAGGCATCCAAAAGAAAGAAAGAAGTAAAAGTGTCATTATTTGCAGGTGATGTGATAGTGTACATAGAAAATCTTACAGACTCCACCAATAAACTACTGGACATAGTAAGTGATTATGTCAAAGTAGTGGAATACAATGTCAATTTTCAGAAATCAATGGCATTTTTGTATACCAACAATGAACTATCAGAAAGAGAAAGTAGGAAAAATCTCATTTATTATAGCAACAAGAAATATAAAGTACCTAGAAATAAGTCTGACCAAGGAGGTAAAAGATCTGTTCTTGGAATACCATAGAACACCAGAAAAAAAATTGAGGAAGATCCAAATAATTGGAAACGTACCGTGTTCATAGATTAGGAAAATTAACATCATTAAAATGTCAATACTACCCACAACAATCTACAGATTAAATGCAATACATTTTAAAATACTAATGGCACATTTCACAGATCTAGAACAAATATTTCAAAAACCTACATGTAACCAAAAAGGACCTCTAATAACCCCAGCAATCTTGAGAAAGAAGAACAAAGTAGGAAGGATCACAATACCTGATATCAAACTATACTACAAGTCCACTGTAATCAAAACAGTCTGGTACTGGCATTAAAACAGACACATAATTATTGTGTAAATGTACCACACCACACAATTGAATACTATGCAACAGAAAGAAAGAAGGAATTCCCACTCTTGGACATGGCATGGATGGAATTGGAAAGTATTATGCTAAGTGCAATAAGCCAGGCAATGAAAGACAGATACCATATGATCTCACCTATAAGTCAAACCTGATCAACAGAAGAAACAAATGAGGAAAAAAGAACCAGAGATTTGGAAATAAAGAGCAAACTGTCAGGGACCAGAAGTGATGAGGGAGGGGGATAATGGAGAAAAGAAGAGGAAAATGTACAAAGGACCCATGGAAAAAAACAATGGGGAAGGGACTCTCTTTGGGAGCAGGAGTTGGACGTGGTAAGTGACAGCAAGGTGTGGAAAATGGGGACAACTCTAACTGAGCAACAATAAAAAAAATAAATATAAAAAAACCAGACACATAATGAATGGAATCAGAGAGCCCAGAAATAAACCCATGTCTTTATGACCAATTAGTATTTGACAAAGGTGTCATGAGCATACAATGGAGTGAAAATAGCCTCTTCAATAAATGGTGTTGGGAGGATTGGACTGGTATATGCAAAACAATGAAAATAAACCATTGACTTACACAATACACCAGAATAAACTCAAAATGGATAAAAGACTTAAATATATGTCATGATATCATAAAAATCTTAGAGGAAAGAGATACAGTAAAATTTCAAATATCCCACATAGCAATATTTTTGCTGATATATCTCCTAAGGCAAGGTAAATAAAAGAAAAAATAAACAAGTGGGATTACATCAAATTAAAAAGCTTTTGCATAGCTAAGGAAACCATCGTGAAAATGAAAAGGGAACCAACCATATGGGGAAACATATTTTCCAATGATATATCAGACAAGGGTTTAATCCAAAATGTATAGAGAACTCATATGACTCAACATCAGGAACACCAATGAACCAATTAAAATGTGGGCAAATGACCTGAATAGATGCTTTTCCAAGGAGGACATACAGATGGCCCATAGAAATATGAAAAGATGCTCAACATCAATAGCCATCAGAGAGATGCAAATTAAAACCATTAAAACCTCACATCTGTCAGAATGGCTATCATTAATATTCCAACAAATAATAAGTGCTGATGAGGGTGTGGAGAAAAGGGCTGCACTCTTAGTGGAAATGCAGACTGGTGCAGCCTCTGTGGAAAAACAGTATGGAATTTCCTCAAAAAAATTAAAAATGGAACTGCTTTTTGATCCAGTGATTTCACTGATGGGAATACACCCTAATAATCCTGAAACACCAATTCAAAAGAACTTATGCAACCCTATGTTCATAGTGGTGCTGTTTACAATAACCAAGTGCTGGAAACAGCCTAAGTGTCTATCAGTAAATGAGAGGATCAAAAAACTGTGGCACGTTTACACAATGGAATACTACACAGCAGAAAGAAAGAAGGAACTCCTACTTTTTATGACAATATGGATGGAAATGGAGAATATTTTGCTTAGTGAAGTAAGCCAGTCAGTGAAAGACAGATACCATATGATTTCACCTATAAGAGGAATCTAATGAACAGAATAAACTAGTAAACAAAATAGAACCAGAGGCATGGAAGCATGGAACACATTGACAGCACCCAAAGAGGAGGTAGGAGTGAGATGATGGTGCAAAGAAGGGAAACCTGTGAGAGAACAGATATGCATGACCTATGGACATGGACAATGATGTGAGAATTGACTGTGAGAGTGGTTCTGGGCTGGGTGGAGGAGGGCAAAGGGGGAAATTTGGGATAACTGTAATAGAATAAGACTAAAATTTTTAAAAATGAGTTATTGATACTAGCAACAACATGTATGAATCTCAACATTAATTATGCTGTGAAATAAGCCAAAAAAGAGTACTTCTTTGATTCTATTTATATATAATTCTAGAAAATACAACAAATCTATAGTGAGAGAAGGCCAATCAGTGGCCAGGAATTTCCAGAGGGGAATTACAGTGGGGCAAAGTAAACACTTTGGGGATGATGCATACATTCACTATCTGGGTTGTGGTGATGGTTTCACAGATGTATAGTTCTGTCAAAACATAATGAATGCTACTCTAAATATTGTATGACAGTCTATCTCAATAAGGATGTTTTTTAAAAGAAATAGTGTTCAAAGAGAGTGTTATTTCAGAGATAAAAACACCTTAACAAACATCTACCTACATTTAGAAGTACAAAATATTTCATACAAGTACATTTCCTACTAATAGAGTTCTTGATCATAAGAAAAACGTAAATGAATAAAATATTTTTTCAAAAAAACGCCTGCATATTTTACTTCTTTAAGAAGTAAAGTCCATAAAAAGTCCAGCCATTGTTAATATAATGAGAACAGTTTGTGCAATATCTATGTAACCTGGCAGCCAAGGAGAGTGGACTGGAATGCATATGCATGAACAATGATGACCTCACTGTACTAGTCAATGGGGACAATAGATGCCATTGAGTGAGCACGTGTATTGTGTGGACATCACATTCAAAATGACTTAGCAAGTAGAGCAATGAATCTCCATCAAATTTTGCATTAATCTTGAACATTCCTCCATGGAAACTATTCAGATGATTCAGAAGACCACGCTGTGGGCAACTGGTGATTGGCAGCTTCATCACAACAAGATGTGCCCGCCCATGCATCACATCTTATGCTGAGTTTTTTTAGGAAAACATCAACTCACTCAGGTGACTCAGCATCCCTACAGCTCAGATTTGGCACACTGTAACTTCTGGCTTTTCCCAAAACTAAAATCACCTTTGAAAAGGAAGAGATTTCAGACCATCAATGAGATTCAGGAAAATAGGACAGGCAGCTGATGGCTATTGGGAGAACTGTGTGAGGTCCCAAGGTGCCTACTTTGAAAGGGACTGAGGCATCATTGTCCTATGTACGATGTTTCTTGTGTCTTGTATCTTCTTCAGTAAAGGTCTGTATTTTTCACACTGCTTGGATGGATACCTCCTGAATAGACCTCATATTCCTTCTTTTTATTATGGAATGGAGGAGACATTGCATTTACCTAACCTCTTTAATTGTATTTTGTCAACTCATGCTTTCTTTGGAAGCAGTATTAAACTGTTCATATACTGATGCTTCTAAGGATTAATTTAAAAACAAGATTTGGTAATATATACACATATATCGTAATTTCATAATATAGTTTCATAAGAAAAAGAGGATTTTAATTGAAATAAAAACTAAGTAAAATTAACTGAGTTCATATTTTGTTAAGAAAGGAAGGAAAATGAAGAAAGTAGCTGCAATTGAAACCATCTGGGAAGCTGCTGCTTAGTTAGTGAGGTGCTCTCTGCTGCTGCGTCGCCTGACACATCATTTCCTCACTGACTGTGGGCCTTCCCTTCACCTTCCTGCAGAGCAATTGGAGCCCTTTGATAATTACCCACCAATTGAACATGACAGCCTGGATGGGGTTATTGCTGATGAGAATTTATCTGCGTTATCACTGAAAGGGACAAACAAACTAGTTAAAGAGGGGGGTCCTTCTCCTGGCTTGGTTCCCCATTGCATTTAGCATTGAATTCACACTTCTTGCAATTACACACACAGCTCTCGTTCATCTGCCATTTACTGACTTCCATGTTATTTTTTTCCACTGCTTGTCCTCTTCGCTATTCTCCAGCTACCCTCTCTTCTTTGCTTCCTCAAATATTGTGTGTTCCTTAAGGCCTTTGCGTTTGCTGTTTCCATTGCTTGAAATTCTTTTCACCAAGATATTCCTGCAGTGAATAGGAAGATATTCCTTATTTTCACACAGAAAACAGTCAAAACATCATATCACCTTCTCAGAGATGATTTTACTAAACACTTAGTTTCCCTCACTGCCCTGTAATTTTTCCACATTAGTTTTATTTGTCTTGTATTTTATAGCTTTTCTCATGATCTATACTTACATATTTCTGTGATTGATTTTATAATTCTTTCTCCACAACTATACTATAAATTACACAAAACAGGATGCTTAACTGTCTAATTCACTGTTACTGCTATCCTGTTGCCTAATATATATTGTTGAGTGAGTGCCTTTAAATAGTAATAGCAATAAATCTATTCCTTTCATGATGTCCCAAAGAGATGTGAATTTAAGCTATATTAAAAGGTAACTTTTAATGCACACTTAAGATTTAAATTATGAGTACTCTTTATTAAAGTCTTAGGCAATCCAAGGCACCAAATATACTAATAAATGGTCTTTGGCCTATTGGTTCTCAACACTGTTCCACCATTGAGTAAATAATTTCCATTATAATGACCATTTCTGTAATTTTTATATTGTAAGGGGAAAATTTTCAAGGAATAGATTAAAGGGAAATTATCTAAAGGATATTACTGGCATTAGCTTGCTATGGACTGAGTCACACTGATTATGTTTAAAGTACATACATGTTTTAGATCAGAATATATTGCTTTAAAATAAAATTTATTGTTCTCAACTTCAATGTAATTAAAAAAAATAAAATTTATTAAAAGCATTGTGCTGGTATTCACACAAATGCTTTGACAATATCAGTTAAAGTTTGTTAAGCCAGTTACAAATTAGACCTCTGTTTGTTTTAATAGGGCCTTAAGAGAAAGTAAGCCTCCAAGAGATAAATTCTGCTTGTGATGAGAGGTGAGGGTTCACTGGATGTTCACATGTTCTTCCTCCCTGTTTAGAACCTGAAATTCTCTCAGCATATTATGACTTTCCTATAACTGGAGCTGTGACAAGGATGCAGTTAAGCCAACTAATAGTTCTTGAGGGACCAGTAACACTGAGTCCATTGTCTGTCTCCATTCATCCTAAAACTGAGAATGTCTGGATGGTGAAGTGCCCTTCCCTAGCACCAGGACTGGTGTACAGGAAGAACAGGCCTTGGGGCAACATTAAGATACTATTTTCTGCCTTATTCATTGTGTATAAATAAAACCAAAAGAAAAAGTCAAAAGAAATTATAGTACTTAATGTAATAAATATTTACCAATTCATTTAACTTTTTGAATGTCTATTATATATCAGGATTTTCTCTGACATTTTCACGTGCTTCATCAATTCTAATACCAGCAAATATATATTTGAATGTGAGGCAGTTATACAACACTCGTGTTTTGTCGTGAGTGTTACCCTTCTAAAACTTGTCATAGGAATTTGAAAGAACATGGTGGTGGTGGTGTTTGTTGGAGTTTCTATTAACCATTTATGATTTATTAATTGTTCTCAAAAGTAATTTTTGTTCTTTTAAATTGGACTTAAATCAACATACAGGATCTGGGAGAAGTAACACTTGTTTGAGTGTGGCTGGTAGGGTAATAATATGGGTGTAATAATTTATAGTTTTAATTTGAATATTTCAACTAAAATGTCAAGTGATGTGCTTGAGTGTGATATAGTTATGTTACAGAATTACATGTTTATGATTTTATAATAAATATTTTGTAATAAAAAAGTGGCATTATTGGTGCTGGACCCTATAAACTATTTTGAAAATGCATACAATTATACTTCTGTACTAACTTTTTTGCTATTTCCTAAAAAAACTTAAGACAAATACCTTATAACTTCTCTAGACTTAAATTTTCTAATTTAGGATATTAATGGTTAAAATAAGGTGATGTCTTCAGTCCCAGTTCTAATATTCTATGATTTATCTGTCTTTGACAGATGTATGTCTTTACATACATAGTTCTACACAGGAGTGCTATTTAGAATATTTAAGAATTGAAATTCAGGTCAAGATAGAGGTGTAGGTAAACATGGCTTTCCTTCTCTCACAACCACAGCAAAAATTACAACCAAACTAAAAAAAACTAACATGAAGAATTATCAGAAAATCAAGCTGTATAGAAGTCTGACAACAAAGGAATTAAAGAATTCACATTCATCCAGCCAGGTGAGGAGGAGATACAGAAAGGTGTCCTACAACCTCAGAGGATAGATAAAAATTGGGGGGATACCTCAGGAGTGAGGAATCCCAGCCCAGGGTTCCAATGCCAGGAAGATAAATCCCCATAACTTCTGGCTGTAAAAACCAGCAAGTATAGGGGTGGCAGAAGAAACTGTGGGATTCTAAGGCACCTCCTCTTAAAGGACCCATAGTGGACTTAGGACTTATGCAAACTCATTCCCTCTGGACTCCAGCATGGAGGCAGCAGCTGGAAAGGGCGCCAGTGGAGTATGGGGAGAAACTAAAGTGTCTGGCATCAGGGTGAGGGCCAGGAGACAGCTTCTTTGGGACAAAATTCCAGAGGCCAGGCAGTGGCCATTGCCTCTTTTCTGAGCCCTACCCTACACAGAGCCACAGAGCATAATACCATATCTAAGGCTCCATCAACCTGTTTCACATGAATTGCCCCACCCTGGTGATTCCTGGGCAGATATTCATCATCGCCTGCAGAGCATATCCTCTACCAATCTCAAAGGACAAATTGATCAGCTCCAGCTTGAGCTCCACCAGCAGATCAGTGACATCAAATGCTTAACTGAACAGAAAGTGTCCCAGACTGTCCACGATAATCTACAATGGCTGAACCCTAAGAACTGGTTTGATGGACTGAATTTATGGATTTGGGTCATGGCAGCCCTTGGGTGCCGCCTTGTCTTAATCCTTATTTGTGCTTTATGATGTATATGGAGGTTATTTTCTTGAGACCACATTTGGAAACAGCAAATAGTAGGTTTCACAGGCTTAACAACTACATTTTATTTCACAAATGAAAAAGGAGGAGATGTTGGGATCCGCCCTGCCTGGTTTCAGAAGCTGAAACCCCCATGGCTAAGGCTGAGTCAGAGACCTTGGGACCATAAGCCACTAAGGAGACAAAGCTTATCTCCCTGGCAGGGGCTCCACCTCTGCCCACTTTACTTCACCCTGCTTGGCCTCCAGTGCATGACTGGTTAGCCAATGACGGGTAAGATTCCTCAAGGGAGGGACGACCTAAGACAGGCATGGTCACAAGGGGGCCCTTAGGGAAGGACTTAGGGGGCTATGCAGAAAAGGAGTAATGGATCCTCACTTCACAGCTTTGACGTGACCTGAGTCCTCATTCTGTCTGCAAGAAGTCTCCTAATCTCTTGGCTGCCTCACTTCCCCTGCTGGACCTAAGCCTGAAACAAAGCTGGAGGTGGGTGCACCCCTATGCTGGAAAGGGCAGGTTCCCCAGGGAGACTGGGCCTAAGAAAGAATGCATAAAATCCTGTGAAACCTGCTTTGCTAATACCCTCAATTTAAATGATAAGGATCCAAGCACAAAATGAGTTTGTTCCCCAAAGTTTTATGGTCCTTTAACTATCTGACCCTCAATCAGAATAAGCCCTGAGTTCTTTGAATGTTATATATTATTTGATCATTTCTGCCTGACAATGACTGATGAGCTTTAGGTATACTCCCCGTATTCCTATGCAAATTAAACCCAATAAAAGCCCATTGAGGAACAGGTTCCTAGTCCTTTTCTTTTGAGAGATCAGCCACTTTCCTCCCCAAGCAGATCATGTCTTGGTAGACTTATTCTCATCTGTGGCAGATGGGAGGGCCCTGTGGGTGGAGCCCCCTGACAATTACCTAAGGCTTTGCCACATCCAACTTATGGGTGTGACTTTCTACATTAGGACACATTACTAAGACAAGGAGTTAAGCGTTTCTACCTAATATATAGAAACAAACACAGGGAGCTGCCAAAATGAGAAGGCTGAGAAATATGACCCAAATGAAAAAACAAAACAAAACTCCAGAAAAAGAACTAAAAGAAATGGAGATAAGTAACCTGTCAGATTCAGGGGGCACTCACTGGATACTTCAATGGCATAAAAAAGACTCAGGCAGAAATGCAGTTTACACGAAGTGAAATAAAAAATTTAAGGAATCAATAGCGGAGTGGATGAAGGTGAGAATCAAATCAATAATTTGGAACATAAGGAAGAAATAAACATTCAATCAGAACAGCAAGAAGGAAAAGGAATCCAATAAAATGAAGATCAGGTAAGAAGCCTCTGGGACATCTTCAAACATACCAATATTCAAATCATAAGGGTGCCAGAAGAAGTGGAAGAGCAAGAAATTGAAAGCCTATTTGAAAAATAATAAAAGAAAACTTCTCTAATTTGATGAAGGAAATAGACATACAAGTCAGGAAGCACAGAGAGTCCCAAAGAAGATGGACCCAAAGAGGACCACACCAAGACACATCATAATTAAAATGCCAAATGTTAAATATAAAGAGAGAATCTTAAAACAGCAAGAAAAAAGTAGATAGTTACCTACATAGGAGTTCCCATAAGACTGTCAACTGACTTCTCAAAAAACTTTGCAGGCTAGAAGGGATGGCAAGAAGTATTCAAAGAGATGAAAAGCAAGGACTTAGAGCTTAGATTACTCTATCCAGCAAAGCTATCATTTAGAATTGAAGGGCAGATAAAGTGCTTCCCAGATAAGGTAAAACTAAGGAGTTCATCATCACCAAGCCATTATTATATGAAATGTTAAAGGGACTTACTTAAGAAAAAGAAGATCAAAACTATGGACATTAAAGTGACAATAAATTCACAACTATGGACAATTGAATCTAAAAACAAACAGCAAACAAACAGAATAGAAGCAGAATCATAGATATGGAGGTCATAGGGAGGGTTATCAGCTGGGAGAGAGAAGGGGAAGTATGGGGGAAAAGGTGTGGGGATTAAGAAGTACAAAGTGGTAGGTACAGAATAGACAGGGGGATGTTAAGAACAGCATAGGAATTGAAGTAAGCAAAGAACTTATATGTACGACCCAGGGACATGAACAAAGAGGGGTGATTGCTGGAGGGAACTGGGCATACAGGATTGAGGAGGGCAAAGGGAGAAAAATAGGGATAAGTGTAATAACATAATCAATAAAATATATTAAAATTATTTAAGAACTGACACTGTGAACTGTGGATGCTCAGTTACCACAAACAACCACGTGAGTGTGACTTTGGGGGAGCAGCAGGGGTTGTTGGTAGTGGATATAAGTGGGCACTGGGCACTTACTGTCAGGATTCCTTTACCACTGGCAGACATGGTATACCCTGCTGTGATCTGCTCTGACCAAAGGAAAATTCCCGGATGGGGACTGGAATAGAGGAGTTAAGATGAGTTGGTGGGCAGTTCTGGTGGCTGGAAGACACTGGGGGTGCCATGTAGGTAGCTACCTGTGGCTCTCAAGGGAGCATTGGCCTGAGTCACTGAGGGTGGTGTGACTCAGAAAGCAGCTTTCTTCCAAGTAGCCTGTATTTAATATATGGACTGGTACAGCCATACTCCCACATACCAGCCACATGCTGTCTGAAAATCAGTTCTAGGAGTGACTCTCTACAGCTACTCTCCTTCCTCTGCAATTCAGCTAGGATTTTTTAAAAAACTCTTTTTGAAGCTATTTGATAAAAAATAACATTATCCTTTAAAGGTAAATAAAACCATTAACCTCTTTGTAGGGCTTTTATGAAAACAATATTTGTTGAGAATCTGCGGTGTGTTAATCTGGTAAAGAAGACAAAGTCCTTATTTCTATAGAGTTTATACACCTTCTACAGATGAGGGAGCCGGGGACTAGGCTGTGTGGAATGATCGGCCTATGTGAAAGTTTGAGAGCAAGAATTTCCTCCAAGAGTGACCATGCTAACACTTCTTGTTGATCAGTTTCTAGCCCGCCAGGCTTTTGCTTTGTTTTAGAAATTTATCTAAGGTGTCTATGCACATATGTACGCATCATCTATCATCTATCTCCATCCATCTATCTATCTATCCACCCACCTGCCTACTTACCTACCTACCTACCTATCTGAGGGATAGATCTATCCACCTATCTCACTTTATAACTAGGAACACATATTCACAAAATGAGGTATGCTTATATTCATATGTGCATCAAATTTATGAACATAAGTTTCCTAGCTACATTTTCTAGTCCACACTGATAAGGACAATCAGTGACATACACTGGGAAAGATGAAGGGGAAAAAAACCCACCCCCAGCCACCTGAGGTAGACCTGGGCCCGCTGTGTACACAAGAGAAACAGGAGCTCATCTACAATCACATTGTAAGGGTGCAGTAAAGTCCTCTAACCCAATGTACCTGCCACATTGAAATGTGGTGTCAAGTGGCCTCAACATTAAGTACTTTTCTGGTTAAGTTCCAAGATCCCTGGTAAAAATGAGTTTACTTGAGACTAATCCACATTAAACTATCATTTCTCTTTAATATTTTTGCATAATTTAGCAAATCATTCATCTAACAAAGAAGGACATGGAGTAGGGAAGAGGGTAGAGTATGAAGGAAGAAACAAAAATTTATACATAGTACAAGGACAAATAAACATTCCTACCTACCTTAAGGTTATTGGGAACATTAGGTAAAATAAAATGAAAACAACCTGTAAACAACAGTATAATGTATAAAGTGAGGTTATCATGCTTGTTGCATACTTCAAAGTGTGGCTTATGGTGAATCCATGGCATAATTATATGTTAAGTGAATTTGATTTGTTTTGTTAATGAAAGTATGTGTGTGTGAGAAGCCAGACACTTTAATATAAAGAGTACATCATTTGTATAATTTTTGTATTATTAATACTTTACATTTGAATACTTTTTTATAATTTACAAACCATTTGAAGTAACTATAATGACTAAGTTGAATATAATTTTGAAACCAGTGTTTGAAGGCCAAATATGATGAACAGAATAGATAACAGACAAAATGTAGAATTGTTTTCTGTGATAAATTTAGAAAAATCAAAGAAATATTTATTAATAAATAATTTTCATATATATCTTATTTTTATCTCGATAATCTTTAAATTTTTTGAATTTCCAGGACACAGTTAATTAAAATTATTAAAAATGCCATTTGCTTTATGAGTGTATTAAGTTGGATTTTTAATTACAATTATTTAATTAGGTTCACAGAAAGCAAAAGTTATGAGTTTCTTCCTTTTTTTGTTCCTGGAATTTACTGTATATAAATTGATAGATATGCATAATTATAGCACACATCTTACCATTTGTCTAAGAGTTCAGGGCTCATGGTCACCTTTAAATACTTCATTATAATTTTGGGAAGACAGAAATGATTTCAAAGATCAAATTTTAGCACTTCTGTTTTAAGAATCACTTTTTTCCTACAATTTTTTTATATTTAATCAAATACGTTAAAAAATCTAATGATTTATCATGATTATGTTCATAAGTAATTCAGAGTACTTTGAGAATAAAGGGGAGGAATTATATACTTCATACAATAACTGAAATGTAGTTTAAAAATGTAAGCATATTCTTTTGACTGTATTTTCATAAGGACATACCAGTATGATTAAAAAAGATCAAGGGGAAAAGTGAAAAAAATTAAATTCAATGGTTTAACTGTTTACACAGCTCTCAACATTTTTTATATTTAGATATCTTTTGTTGGCTTTTTATTAAAGCATTTAGTAATATGTTAGAAAACATATTAAATTTTGGTTATTGTGAGTTATATTTCTGTTCTTAAAACAATGCCCAAGGGATATTTTGTTACAACATATTATGTTCCAATTAAGCAGATTTCCATGTAATTGTCTTGTGTATTTTATGTCAACTGTCGAATAAATAAATATCTTAATCTTTTCTCTGAAAGTAATTAAACAAATTATTATGCTACTTTTATATTATATTGTCTTTAATTGGATTTTTATTGGATTGATCATCTTTACTTACAATGTTTCTTGCCTACATTTTCATGGGTTAGAAAAACACAGGAAATGCTGGCCATCGTTAAATAATTCAAGTGATAATGTTTTAATCTATTTTTTTGATAGGAAAATTGCTTTTTCTGTGCACAGTTTTAGTTCTGAAAATTCCAAGTGCTTATTAGTTATTTAATATTCTCAATGATCTTTTATAGATAAATGGTAATTTATTGAAATAATTTTGTGCAATATTATTATTTTATTTCTATTTATATCAAAACAAATTTTAAACAAACTGATACCTTGTCTTTTAAGAAGCAGTTATCACTATAAACAGACCATGTTTGGCTAGTGTTAATTTTGAAAACTTTAAAGTCCATTATGAAATGAAAATTTTATGCAGTTAAGCAAATAAATATTACATCTGTGGATTGAAAATACCAGTAAAATGACATCAAATACACTTCATAAGATAGATGTACCAATGCATTGCAGTTCTTTTCTCATCAGTCTCTTTTATATTTTTAGACAGTCTTTATGTGAATACAATGACTTCAATATCAAACATTTTAAATGATGCTTGAAATATCAGTCACTTGACTTTGATGTCACACACAATTAAATCCAACCCATCTTCTCTCAGTTAATAACAGCAATCTCACCAAGTCTAGTGCCTAATTAATACCAGCTATTTGTCACAAAGAGGTGACACATGTATATCAGAAAGCTTGAAATATTGTTTTGTGCTGAAGTGTAGCCAGCCAGCCCTGCAGTATAGAATCTGTCTTATGTATGATTGGCTTTAAAGATTTCAAAGGCTCAGGAGTTTATTGTGTTCAAGCTGGGATGCGACAGCGCATAGAAGGTGTTACTGATGTGACGGGTCCCTTTAGGCTGCTGAGTAGGAAGATATTTAGAAAAAAATGCAACTCTCATCAAAGGTTCAGACTTGATTATTCACGTAGGTGATGGCCAGAATTAAGAAAGAATAAAGTCCCTATGGTAATTTGTTTAACCTGCAGTTTTTAAGCTACGTGACAGAGCACACAATCATAAATTGCCCTCTTTTTGCTGCAGAAGTATTTCTGTTTCTATTCCACTCAAAAACTCTCTTAACCTATATTATTCTGTATACAATTAAAATACTATCTACCAAAGAAGTAATACTTTTCCTTCTTAAAATCACTTACAGTATGTAATAAGAGAATGACTTAAATTTAAATAGTAATTACCAGTTATCAAATAAGGTGAAAAGGTTTGAAGTAAATACAAGTAGAACATAAACTATACAATTTTATGAAAAAACAGGCAGAAAAGCAAGGGTCATTTGTTGATTAGGTACTTAACAAACATTCATATGCGTGAACATTCAGAATTCAGATCAAAACATACATCATGTTATTAAATTTTATTTTTAAAAAGGTACCTAATCATAACCAAAAGGCTATAGTATTTTGTAGCTTAGATTTTTTGCTCATATCCAGAAACTCTATAGAGATATGAAGAAAAACAAAGTGCTGCTAGAACATTGCATCAAACAAGCATTCCCTGTCTTTCTCTTTCTTAAGAAAGGAAAGAAAACCCCAGAGAAGTTGCCTGATTCAGATTTAACTGTAGCTGCCTACAGTTTTCCTCACACTCTAGTTTTTCCAGGTTATTGGCCTAGAGGGTTTGCTTTCCCCCCTCAAAAGGATATTTGGCTGTGGGTTTACTAGCCACACAGCAATTTTTACTCCAGTTCTCTTACTGAAATCAATGTAAAGAAAGGGCTGATTGTAGTTGCAAAAGACAGGAGAGCAAAACTGTGCTGCACAACAGTGACTGCTAGAAAATAAAGATGATTTAACAGAAGGAAGAGATCCTACTTCCCTCAATAGTTAAAAGTCTCTAAATGTCTACTTATCAAGGCAGCACAGAGCAGCATGGTTGAAAGTAAACAATGCTTGTAGACACCAAAGCGTTCTTTTCAGGCAAGCTCAGTTTTCAAAGGGTGCCAAGTTCATGTTTTTCTGTTTGTTTTATTTTTTTTACCCAGATGGGGTTTTTAGAAATGTATCTTGGGATTTAAATGCAACTGAAAAAAATTCATTTAAAAAAAATCCTGAAGTTTCTTTAGACATGGAGTGCTAAATAAATCATTGGACCATTTTGATTTTTCACTGCTTTCATATATAAATACAGCATCCCTCTTCCCAGTTTGGAGCATTTCTATTTTATATGCCTTTATCTAAATTTAGTGTTCATTTTATTAAATAGTCTCTAAATCTTAGGTTTCAAGTCTGGAAAAAAATAGCAATGTGATTGTGTTTGTATGTCCAAGGGCATACAGCATGGGGTGAAGACTTCTGTGTTATGTCTGACAGGTCCTTGGAGGGGCTGGAAACCAAGAGTTGTCCCACAAAGGTCGGTGGCACACATTTGCAAGTTCCTATCGTGGTTGTTCATAAGAACTCTGCAGCGGCTTTTGTCCATGACCTCCAGTTCTTCCACCAGCCTGTCAAATGCCACGTTCAGCCAGGCCATTTCCAGATACAGAAGCTGCTGCAGCCCTGTGTCCATTCAAGACTGTACATCTTCTGCCAGGTTGGGACCAAGACTCTCTGACCTTGGTTACACAGAGAGAGGGTTAGGGCGCCCCCCGGAGTATTCCAGGGGCAGTTCCAGGTGGCTTGGGCCAGGCAGGCAGGGAATGCAGAAGGGGGAGAAATAAGACACTGAATAATTTTCCTCTTGAGGGAATTTTCTTTTTGTCTGTAACTGCATTTTGGTCCCCTTCTTTCTGTTTTGTTTCTTCTTACTCCAATATAAAAATTCCCTTTGGGATTAAGACAGAATTTATATATATCCGGACAAAGATACTCTGGTAAGTGTCTGTCAGGTGGAAACTGCTAGGCCTCTTCTCCTTTGCTGCCCATGAATCCTGTTTCCTGTGGGAGGCATTTCACTGTATCTTCTATTCTGTTGCTTGCAAAGTGTGGTGATTACCTTGTTTCAAACAAGCACTTTCAAGTAACAGGCATTCCAAGGTTTGTAAGAGGGTACTCTTTCCGAAGAAATTAATGGGTTGAAAAAGGTGAAGATATAATTTGATTTTCATGGACTTAGGGGCTGGTTTGAACCTACATGGAGTTTACCAATATACATAATTTTTATTCTTTGAAGTGTTCACTATGAAAATTCATGTAGGGCTTGCTGACTGATTTCTTCTAAGTTGTAGTTAATTTACTCGGTGTATTGCAGTTTTATGTGATGATGGTACACAATTACCCAGTTCAGTTACTTAACATTAAGTGGAAATTTTTTCATTATATGTATTAAAATCTCAGGAACTTTTAATTTGCAATATGTTAGATAACAAACTTTGACTGATATATAAAGTCTGGTTAGTTATAATTCTTGGCCAAGCACTGGAGTTTTATCTATGCTTTAATTAAAATTTCACAATGTGACACCCTCATCCCACATCATATTTCCCCCAAAAATGCCACATAAAATGAAGTTTAATTATATCTATTTGTAGGAAACTTTTACTTTGTCTTTTCATATACATTTTATAGTTTGATATAAGATAAATAAAAAGAAACTATTTTTGTATGTTTTGAAAATGCACAGATTATTCAACCAGGCTTAGTAGATAGAGAAAATAAAACATTATTTAAAATTTAACTCTTCATGGTGTCTTAAATTTATTGATAAATAGCTGACTATATAAGTCTATATGACATACAGGGTGAGGCAAAAGTAGCTTTACAGATATTCATATGAAAAATAATACAATAATTAATACATAACAATACAAGAATAAACTCTGTGTTTTGTGTACTCAAAACTGTAAACCTATACTTGCCCAACCCTGTATATATGTATATAGAGACATACATAAAAATATAAGATTTATGTATATTTTAAAAATCTAGAAACTGATATACCAATGGAATCTAAAATATGTAAAGTGATAGGTTAGGGTCATTCCTTCTTCTGTTAAATAGATAAATTGGCTGTTTTAACAGGCCTAGTCATAAAAATGCCAAAGCATTAAGCAAAACCAGTGGTAAAGAGTAGATATATTGTTCTGGAAACAGAGAAATTAAGACCTGAGATACCGTAGACAGAGCAAACAGGAAGCAAGATCAAAAACTGAGCAGAACATTAGAATCAGATTGTCAAGTCAAAGTCAGACTTACCACAGAGCAAAGGCAGGCTGGCAAACTAAGGTCAGGAATCCTGGAGGTCAGAGCCACAAGGGCAGTAGGAAGCACCACGATTCAAGCACACAGACTGGGGCAAGGTGGGGCCAGAGAGGCTGATCACCAACTGAGAAGTGATGCCTGGGGTTCCCTAACATCTGGTTACCCCTGCTAACTTCAATTTCTCTTGACCCTACTCATAGCTTAACCCTGCACACCCAGTGTGCTTACTTCCTGCAGAGTTCCAACATTTAATTTTAATATAAAGTTGGGTAACATCAAAGACAAGCTCATGTCCTATGTTTCAGTAACCTTTTGTTTGTGTATTTTTACTGATGAAGTATGAAGGATTGCATCCATATGTAACAAGTTCTAGAAAAATTATTATTTCCAGAAACAAAATGCAAACATCCAAATAACTGAGAGATCTCTTCAAATGCTTAGTATGTGAGAAATAAAGACATACATGCATATTTAAATTGAAGAATGCTAGTGCCTTTAAAAGGGTTGACCATTATAAATGGCTTCTAATTCTAGTTAAAACAACATGTAGCCTTTGCTTGATGTATTCTACAGAGGTGGTGCCTATAATTTTTATAAAAGGAAATGGAAGACCAAGTCTTCTGTGATTTATATAGTGACCTATGAACTTAATTTTCCATAATCCAATGTCTTTGACCACAAGTTAACCTTCTCCTATGGAGACTGAAATATGCATAGACATTTGTTTCTGCAGTGCTTTATGTGCTTATGGTATGTTATTTCATTATATTTTATATTTAGATATGCTGTATAAATGCTTATATTTAATTAACATATAACAAAGCCTTTGCACATTAGCTCAGACTACTTACTATATTATGAACCCAAATAGAATGTATAAAATATATCTATAGAACTTCCTTTGAGAAACTTCTAAAATATTTTTGTGTGTATTTTTTCAACTTTTAATAGAGTTATCTTAATCAACTCTCCTTATTGTCAAATGTTCCAGCACTCAAACTCAATTAGTAATCCAAATAACTTTTTAAGAAATTAATAGAGGAATCTTTCTAAGTTTGCAGACTTATTCATGTGATGAGCTAGAGCAATGGAATAATAAAAGTGGTAATGCCATTTACACACTGAGAACCTACAAGCAAGTAAATAATCTGTGCTGTGTCTACTAAATTTGTCTCAATTCCTCTAATAAAAAAAGAGCTTTGTTTGAAATATAAGTGAAGGATTGCTTTGTTAAATATTCAATTCTAGGAGATTAAAAATATATTTTCTTCTCCTCTTGGTATTTCCTTTATCCTGTTGTATGGCATTCTTGGAAATCACCATTGCATTGTTTATTTTTTTAAATTAAAATACTCTAACAACTGCAGCGTTTTTGCATTGTATAAATATTTTATTGCATGATGAAAAGGAATGATTATGAAAGACTTAAATGTTTATTTTTTCATTTAAATATTTTACAAGGAAACCCTATTGAGATACATCTTCTTTTCATGGGTGCCCTGGTGGGTCTCACAGAAGGGAGATGCAATATATATAGTTCTACAACTCTGTGTGTTTAAATTTCATAAAACGGAGGGACAAAGATGGTTTCTGTTTTAAGTGGAATACCATTGTCTTATCTGAGTGCCACATCTCAAATCCAAGGTTCTGCTCCTTCCATGTAGGTAAAAAAACGACTGATCTGTTCTCTCTTCAAGTTGCCCCAAACCTTCTATTCTGAAGTTATTAAATCAGGCAGAATAATAATGGCCCATGCATTTTGTTTATGCATGTGGGAAGGCTTGATTTATAATATCTTTTATGTCCATGTGCTTCTTTATAAAGGAAAAGTAAATTCATACCTCAGATGAGGCACCCAGGTTCATGCCACTTTTATAGTCATTGAGTAAGTTTGCAATATTATTTTCCTATAAACTTCAAGTAAATTAAAAAATCTGGCATGGAAAATGGTATAATTAAGCTCAATTTTAATTATTCTCTTCCTTTATATTGCAAATATCAGTGGGGTTTTTCATATATTTTGAGTTTAATTATAGTGTTTATAACCATGTGACTATGCTAGTGTTTTATAGGTGTTAAGTACGTATAGGTTTAAAATGCTTTGGATGCAGTACTAATTTTTGATGGATAAATCTTTATAAATTTCAATAATATTTTCCATGGAAAAATTAATTTTACTTAAAACTGAAAGCATATGGTGTTTGGGACTCTGAGATAAAAATAATATGAATTTTACAGGATTAAAAGAAATGGATACAAGGCGAAACTGGTTTAAAAAGAAAACCTTGACCTGTTACTTGGAGGGAACACTAATTTAAAATTTAATGTCTTTTGATTTCACACCTATTTAAAAACCTTTATCATCATGAAATACTAGTAAAACTTATTTAATATATTTGAATTTTAGTAGTGTGACAACAGGAAAAATGGAGAAGATTGTTAGTTTTTATTCATTAGTTTTATGTTGGAAAAAATGTTTAACTTTTATTATTTGTCTACTGTAGAACTCCAGAGATTCACTTGATTGAGTTATTTCAGCCAAAACACAAGTCAAAATATTTAGCAGCCTCAATTCTCCATGTAAGCCACCATAATTTTAGAATCCCCCCCCATCAAAAAGATGCTGTAGACTCTCTGAGACCAAAGAGTTGATTATATGAAGAGGGTTGACTGTTAACGTAGCAAAAAGTCAGACTTCATGTATCACTAGATCTGCTTTTCTAAATTCTAATTTCAAGGTACATATTACATCTTAGTAGCTCTTAATATGATTATGGAAATGGTATTATTTTATTTTAGTACAGTCTTCAGTCTAGTGAATCTCAGTTTGTTAAGAAACTTATAATGAAGTCTTTTAATTTTTGCCAGTATTCATTCAACTCCACCACTTTAATATTTTTCTTATTAGAATAAGGATTTTGTACTGCATTAAAGATGAAATTACATGTCTGATGACCTCAGAATGTTCTTTGGCCAGGCAAAATGCCATCACGATATGGTTATTTTATGACTGTGAGGGACTCCATTGTCCTAGAACCTAAAGGAGCCTTTGTGTCTCCTCAAGATAATCTGCAGAGAGGCATTACCCAGGTTTTTCCGAAAGAGCTTAGAAATCTTCTAACCAGTCAATGGAGCCAGTGGCCATTGCTTTGGATGAGATTTTAGATTCAGCATGCTCATTTTTCTGGCTTATAAGCAAGAATATAATATCACAGTGATCTAATCAGGACAACCAAGGACAAAGTAGTATTCCTTACAATCCCTCCTTTCGTACATTTGTCTTATTTGTGCTTACCCCTCTGATAACTATCACCTGTGCAAGTCTTCACACAGCAGTATGTCCTTTCTTCTTTTTAAAAAAGATTTCATTTATTTATTTTTAGAGAGTGGGGAAGGGAGGGAGGAAGAGAAACATTGATATGAGACAAGAACATCAATCAGTTGCCTCTCATTCACACCCAAACTGGGACTTGCACCATAACTGGGGAAGAACCCGAAACCTGGGCATGTGCATCAGGAATCAAACGAGTGGCCTTTAGTTTTGTGGTGAGATGGCCAACCAACTGAGCCACACCAGTCGGGGCTGTCCTTTCTTTCTAACAGTCTTAAATATTAATTAGGAAACACTGCTTTTCAAACTGATATGCATATGAATCTCTTATGCCTGGGCATATGGAAGAAGCCCATTCTGATTCACTAAGGCTGGAGGGCTGAGATTCTGCATATCTAATAAGCTCCCAGGTGACTCCAATGTTGCTGGCCTTATATGCAGCCGGGCCAATATTCCTGTCTTAGGAAGAATTAGGGAGAGACTTTAGTTCTTAGTAAAATCTAGTTCTCTTATTTTTCATTCGTAGTCTGGATGGCTGAGGAGGAATTGGTGGGTGCTGTGAAGTGTTGATGACCACATGTTCATGTAGAGGGTCTCCTGTAGACTTTTCCTAGCATAGCACTTCTCTTTACCTGAAATAATCTCCCAGGATTAACAAGAGCAGAAGAAGTGATATCATAGAATTCAGCAGCCTATAAAATTTAGATGATGATCACAGGGAGAGAGGGAACAGTGTATAGGTAAAGAAACAGTAAACGCAAGGCTATATGACTTAGGAGTTAGAAGAACTATTCCTGCAGCCTGGCTTGACTCACCACCTCTACCTACTGCTAGAAGACTGGAATTACTTGAAATGCCGGTGCACCATATAGCAACCAGGCACATTGCAGACAACCTGTAGAATACATTCAGATTTAAGTTTTGGATTTCTTGAGTCTCCTATGTACCAGGTAAGTAACTATAGACAAGACTCTACCTCCTCAGATACAACTTATTCATTAGTTAACCAGAGACTATTACTGTTTTATAGAACAAATAGATGCCAAGATCGAACACTAATGTTAGGAGCCAATGGACATAAACAAACAAACACACAAAAAAACAATGGACTCAAAAAAAAAAAAACCCCAACCAACCAGATTAGGGAACACTGAATGTTTGTGGGATGAATTTGCTTTGGCACTTCAAAAGTCTCTCAGACTAGTGAAGCCTACCACTGACAATTGCTACAGCAAACCACTACTCATTTATTTTGGAGTGCTGTTATTTCTTAGATTTAAAGTGGCTTTTCTGTAGATGAGAATCATAGTCCCTCTTCTACATTTCACTACAGCCTTTTCTTTGTTTTCTCAACTTGCTGTTCAGCATGTGCAGAACCTTAGGGTCACTCCATGCTGGAGACCTCCAGTCTTCAGGGATGGCTGCCTCTATCACCCTAATTCTCTTTGTGGGAAGGAGAATAGGTGTGTGTTTATATGGTGAGGTGAATAACAGATTGAATATCAGCTTCACTTTATTCAAGCTCTGCTCATTACATGTGAGGAGACTCACTGATTTTTATTTTTCTGTCTTTCTCTGACAAAATTTCAGTTGGGTAGCAAAATGCCATGACAGGTTACTTATTTGTGACTCAAATTAAGTTTCTGAGTATGTGTTGCTTGGGTCCTTTTTTATGTGGGTTGTTAATCTGTAACATGTTGCTGCTTCTGTGACTTCTGGTGAACTTCCAGGGCAGAGGCATAAAGTGACAGATTCCTATAGTCTTTTCTTTAAGACATGAAAGTGGAGCCCATCAACAGTTTTAGTTTGGGTAAACCTATATTATATATTCCCTGTCTCTGATATTCTATTTTCCTTTGTATTGAATTTATTGCCATGACACTGGTTAACAAAATTAGACAGGTTTCATGTGCACAATTTGATAACACATCCTGTATACACTGCATTGTGTTCACCACCCCCAGTCAAGTCTCCTTACATCACCATTTATTCCCCCTATACCCTCCTCCAGCACTCCTCCTCCTCGTAATTATCTCTCTCTCTCTCTCTCTCTGTATTTTGTTGGAGCCCTCCACACCCCCACCCAGCCCCTTCTGGACAGCTATCAATCTGTTCTCTATCTATGAGTCTGTCTCTATTTTGCTTTTTAATTCATATGGTATTTGTATTTCTCTCACTGGCTTATTCCATTAGCATAATGCTCTCCAGGTCAACCCATGCTGTTGCAAAGGATAAAATTTCCTTTATCCTTTATATGACTGAGTGGTATTCCACTGGGTAAATGTACCACTGCTTTTTTATCTACTCATACTACTGATGGACACTTGAGCTGCTTCCACATATTAGCTCTTGTAAATAGCACTGCAATAAACATAAAGGTGCACATATGCTTTTGAATTAGCATTTCAGATTCCCTCAAATAAATTCCCAGAGGTGGAATTGTTGGGTCATAAGGCAGTTTCTATTTAATTTTTTGAGGTAACTCCATAATAATTTCCACAGTGGCTGCACCAGTCTGCATTCCCACCAACAGTATATGAGGGTTCCCTATTCTCCACATCCTCACCAACACTGGTTGTTTGTTGATTTATTGATATCAGCCATTCCTACAGGTTTAAGGTAATATTGTGGTTTTAATTTGCATTTCTCTGATGATTAGTGATGTCGAGCATCTTTTCATGTGTCTATTAGCCATGTGTAGGTCCTCTTTGCCCTCTTTGAAGAAATATCTTTTCAGGTCTTTGCCCATTTTTTAATGGGTTGGTGTTTTTTTTGGTGTTTTTATAGGTTCTTTATAAATTTTGTAAATTAACCACTTATCAAATATATCATTGGTGAATATGTTCTCTCATTCAATGGGTAGTCTTTTCATTCTGTTGATGGTTTCCTTTGCTGCTCAAAAACTTTTTAGTTTGATGTAGTCCTATTTGTTTATTTTTTCTTTGGTTTCCCTACCCTGAGGAGATAGGTGAGAAAATATATTGGTATGAAAAATATCAGTAATTTTACTGCCTATGTTTTCTTCTAGGGTTCTTAAAGTTCCCAGTCTAACATTTAAGTATTTAATTCATTTTGAGGGTTTTTTTTTTTGTGTATGTGTGTATGTTGTAAGAAGGATGTGTAGTTTCATTTTGCACGTGTCTGTCAATATTTCCAAAACCAATTATCGAATAGACTTCAAAGGCTTTGATATGTTTTGGGGATCTCTATTCTGTTCCATTGATCTATATGTCTATTTTTATTCCAGTACTATGCTGCGTTGGTTACCATGACCTTGTAGTATAGTTTGATATCTGGTAGCATAATTCCTCCAACTTTGTTCTTCTTAGGATTGCTGAGGGTATTTGGGGTCTTTTGTGGTTCCATATAAAATTTTGGAATACTTGTGCATCTGTGAAATATTGCATTACTATCTTGGTAGGAATTGCATTAAATGTATAGATTGCTTTGGGTAGTATAGACATTTTAATGATATTAATTCTTACTATCCATGAACATGGTGTGTGCTTCCACTTCTTTTTATCTTCAAAATTTTTCTTCAGTATCTATAATTTTCTAAGTACAGTTCTTTTACATCCTTCGTTAAATTTATTCCTATGTATATTGTTCTTTTTGAAGCAATTGTTAAAGGGATTGTTTCCTTACTTTTCCTTTTTTATAGTTAATTATTGGTATATAAAAAAGCAACTGAATTTTGGATATTTATTTTATATCCTGATATTTTATTGAATTATTTGATCAATTTTAGAAGAATTTTTTAGTGAAATCTTTGGAGTTCTCTCTATATAGTATCATGTCATTTGCAAATAATGAGAGTTTTAATTCTTGCTTTCCAATTGGATTCCTTTTATATTTTCTTATTTGATTGCTGTGGCTAGAACTTCCAGTACTATGTTGAATAACAGTGCTAAAAATGGATATCCCTGTTTTGTTCCTGATCTGAAGGGAAAGGCTCATAGATTTTGCCATCGAGTATGATGTTGACTGTGGGTTTATCATATATGACCTTTATTACATTGAGGTATGTTTCCTCTATTCCCACTTCGATGAGGATTTTTATTAAAAATGGGTTCTGGATTCTATCCAGAAACACCAAATCAAAAGAACCTACGCACCCCAATGTTCAAAGCAGCACAATTTACAATAGCCAAGTGCTGGAAGCAACCTAAGTGCCCATCAGTAAATGAGTGCGTAAAAAACCTGTGGTACATTTCCACAGTGGAATACTATGCAGCAGAAAGAAAGAAGGAGCTCCTACCCTTCATGACAGCATGGATAGAACTGGAGAGCATCATGCTAAGTGAAGTAAGCCAGGTGGTGAAAGACAAATACCATAGGATCTCATTTGTAAGTGGAACCTAATTAACAAAACAAACAAGCAAGGAAAATATAACCAGAGACATTAAAATTAAGAGAACATGTATAAAGTACCCATGGACAAAGCAAAAAGGGGGTAGGATTGAGGGTGGGAGGTGGGGGTGGGCCGAGTGGGGGAAAGTATTGGTGGGAAAATGGACACAACTGCATTTGAACATCAACAAAAAAGGTAAAAATAAATAAATTAATTAAAAAGTGGTTGCTGGATTCTATCAAATGCTTTTCCTGTATTTATTGATGTAATCATGTGGCTTTGTCCTTCATTTTTTATGTGGTGTATCACCTTTATTGATTTGCAGATATTATATCAAGCTTGAATCTCTAGAAAAAAATCCCACTTTCAATGTATTGCTGGACCAGTTTGCTGATATTTTATTGAGGATTTTAGCCTCTGTGTTTGTTGGGGAGCTTTAACGCAGCCCCCGGGTCAGCCACAATGAAGAATAAGACTATCAAGACATGATCTGCTTGGGGAGGAAAGGTGGCTAATCTCTGAAAGGAGAAGGGCCATGATCCTTTCCCTCCCTGGGCTTTTATTAGGTTCATTCGCATAGGAATGCAGATAAAGCTCATCAATCATTGTCAGCCAGTAAGGGTTAAACAATACAGGATTTACAGAGAACCTTGAGGGCTTATTCTGAGTCACAGCCAATTAGTTAGAGGGCCATAAAACTTTAGGCGCCAAACTCATCTCAGGTCTGGACCCTTATCTTTTAAGATGAGGGTACAAATTAAGTAGGTTTCACAGGAATGTATGTATTTTCCTTAGGCTTGATTCCCCAGGGAATCCACCCCTCCCAGCACAGGACTGCACCGCCCTCTGTTATCGCTTCAGGCTCGAGTCAGACAGGGAAGTAAAGCAGCCAAGAGATTAGGAGACTTCTTGCAGACAGAATGAGGACTCAGGCTATTTCAAAGCCGAGGGGCAAGGGTCCATAACCCCCTTTTGCCACAGCCCCCCGAGTCCTTCCCTGCGAGCTTATCCCTGGTGACCAGAGCATGTCTTAGGTTGATCCTCCCTTGAGGATTCTTACCCGTCATAGGCTAACTGGCCAAGCTTAGGGCCAGGCCGGGTGAAGTGGGCAGAGGTGGCACTTCTGCCAGGGAGATAAGCTTTGTCTCCTTAGTGGCTTATGGTCCCAACTCTGACTCAGCCTTAACCATAGGGGGTTACAGCCTCTGAAACCAGGCAGGGCGGTTCCCAACATGTGTTCATCAGGGATATTGGCCTATAATTTTGTTTTTTAGTAGGGTCTTTACCTGGTTTTGGGATTAAGATAATGGTGGCCACATAAAATGAGCTTGATAGTCTGAGATGGAGAGGTGTTAGTTCTTCTGTGAATGATTGGTAAAATTGGCCTGTGAAGCCATTTGGTCCAGGACTTGTGTTTGCTAGGAACTTTTTGATTACTGCTTCATTTTCACTAGTTGTGATCTATTCAGACTCTCTAATTATTCCTGATTCAGTTTTGGAATATTGTATATTTCTATGAATTTATTCTTGTCATCCAGATTGTCCATTTTTTCCGCATATAGTTGTTTGTAATATTTTCTTAACAATCTTTTTGTATTTCTTTTTGTATTAGTTGTTACTTCTCTCTTATTTATTAGTTTTTCAGTTCTGCTCTTTTTTTCTTGATGAATCTGGTTAAAAGTTTATCAATCATGTTTATCTTTTCAAAGAACTGGTTCCTGGTTTCATTTATCTATGGTTGGCTTTTTAGACTCTATTTCTGTTATTTCTTCCCTGATTTTTACTATATCCTGTCTTCTGCCACGTTGAACTTTTTCCCATGTGTCTTTCAAGTGTAAATTTACATTGTTTATTTGAGATCTTTTGTTTGTTTCATGAGATAGGTCTGTAATGTTATGAATTTCCTTCTCAGGACTGTTTTCTCTGTGTCCCATAGATTGTAGGTTGTTTGTTCTCATGTTTTTTCTTGTTTCAAGGTATCTTTTGATTTCTTTCTTGATCTCATTGTTAACCCATTCATCATTCAGTAACATCTTATTTAGTCTGTATGTCTTTGTGGGTTTTTCAGTTTTTTTGTGATTAACTTCTGGTTTTATAGCATTATGGTCAGAGAGGATGATTGATATGATTTCAATGTTTTTAAATTTGTTGAGACTTGTTTTGTGTCTTAAATTTGGTCTGTTCTATACACTGTTCCATGTGTACTTGAAAAGAATATATATTCTGCTGAAGATATTGAGTCCATCTGATCTAGTGTGTCATTTAAAGTCACTGTTTCCTTGTTGATTTTCTGTCTGCAAGATCTATCCATTGATGTCAATGGGGTTTTAAAATCCATTATTATCTCTGTATTACTATGAATCTCTTCTATGTCCATCAAGATTTGCTTTACATATTTAGGTGCTCCTATGTTGGATGCATAAATGTTTATAAGGGTTATATCTTATTATTAGATTGCTCCCTTTATCATTATGCAGTATCTGTCTTTGTCTATTACTATAGCATTTGTTTTAAAGTCCATTTTGTCAAATATATGAATTGCTACCCCAGCTTTTTATTTTCATTTGCATAAAATACTTTTTCCATCTCTTTAATTTTAGTCTATGTGTATCATTCATTTTGAGGTCAGTCTCTTGTAGACAGCATATACAGGATCTTGTTTTCTTGTCCACTCAGCTACCCGAAGTCTTTTGACTGGAGGATCTAAGTGAGCCATTTACATTTAAAGTGATTATTATTGGGTACATATTTATTGCCATTTTATTTTTTAACTCTTTTCCTCTTCTTTCCTCTTCCTCCTCCTCCTCCTCCTCCTCCTCCTCCTCCTCCTCCTCCTCCTCCTCCTCCTCCTCCTCCTCCTCCTTCTTCTTCTTCTTCTTCTTCTTCTTCTTCTTCTTCTTCTTCTTCTTCTCTCCTTCTTCCTCCCCCTCCTCCTCCTTCTCCTCCTCCTTCCTTCTTCTTGAAGCCCTTTAATATTTCTTTTTATACATTTTTATTGATTATGCTATTACAGTTTTCCCAATTTTTTTTTCCTTTATTCCCCTTTCACACTACCCTCCCAACCCTCTGGCTTCCCCCGCCACCCTGCACTTAGTTCATGTCCATGGGTTGTACATATAAGTTCTTTGAGTCCTCTGTTTCCTATACCATTTTTTATCTCTCCCCATCTATTTTATGCCTACTAATTATGATTCTTCTTCCTTGTACCTTCCACCCCTTTCCTCCCTTCCCCCTCCCCTCTGAACTCCCTCTGTGTGATGTCCGTTTCTCTGATTCTGTTCCTGTTCTGGTCATTTGCTTAGTTTTTGTTTTCGTTGTTTTTCTTTTCTTTTAGGTTCGTTTGTTGATAGTTGTGATTTTGTTGTCATTTTATTGTTCATATTTTTTATCTTCTTTTTCTTAGGTAAGTCTCTTTAACATTTCATATAATAGGGCTTGGTGATCATGAACTCCTTTAACTTGACCTTATCTGGGAAGCACTCTATCTGCCCTTCCATTCTAAATGAAAGCTTTGCTGAATAGAGGAGTCTTGGATGTAGCTCCTTGCCTTTTATGACTTGGAATACTTCTTTCTAGCCCCTTCTTGCTTGTAAGATTTCTTTTGAGAAATCAACTGATAGGCTTATAGTAACTCCTTTGTAGGTAACTGTGTCCTTTTCTCTTGCTGCTTTTAGGATTTTCTCTTTGTCTTTAATCTTGGGTAATTTAGTGATGACGTGCGTTGGTATGTTTCTCTTTGGGTCCAACTTCTTTGGGACTCTCTGGGCTTCCTAGACTTCCTGGAAGTGTATTTCCTTCACGAGATTGGGGAAGTTTTCCTTCATTATTTGTTCAAATAAGTTTTCAATTTCTTGCTGTTCTTCTCCTTCTGGCACCCCTATAATTCAGATATTGGAACGTTTCAGGTTTTTCCAGAGAATCCTCAGCCTCTCTTCATTTTTTTGGATTCCTATCTCTTCGTTCTGATCCAGTTAGATGTTTATTTCTTCATTTTGTCCCAAATCGTTGCTTTGAATCCTGGTTCCTTCTTGTCACTGTTGGTTCCCTGAATATTTTGCTTTATTTCATTTTGGGTATCTTTCATTTGTTCTTTCATTTTTTGACCAAGCTCAATCAGCTCTGTGAGCATTTTGATTACCAGGGCTTTAAATTCTCCATCAGATAGGTTGGCAATCTCCTCATCTCTTAGTTCTGAGGTTTTGCTGTAATCTTTCATTTGGGCCATATTTCTTTGTCTTGGTGCAGCTGATAGGTTGTAAGGGGATGTAGCCTTAGGTATTTACCTAGACAGGGCAACTCTCTGTGCTGTGCTGCAATGCTGCCTGTGGGGGAGGGAACAGAGAGGGAACAGTGCACCTTGCCTGCTCGTCTCTAGCACACTTTCCAACAGACTCTCGTGTCAGACTGGAAGTATCTCCCACTGTGGCAACCCCAGCCTTAGCCCAGAGGCAGCTCTGAGTCTCAGTTTTCCCCTTAAGTCAGTCCCTCTCATGCAGTTCTGCTAAGCTTTGCAGTCATCCCCACCCCTCAGCTGCCTGGCAGTGGTTTTTCTGAGTTGGCCAGCATGGTCTGCCTTACCAGTCTGGATGTTCTGGTTGATTTTTTTCTTTAATTCCTTGGTAGTTGGAGTTCCACACAGTTTGATTTTCTGGCACTTTTGGTTGTTTATTGATTTTAGATTGGTTGTTATCCTCCTTTTGGTTGTGCAAAGAAGCAAAGGGTTTCTACCTATGCCTCCATCTTGTCTGGAACTCCCTCTAATCCTTTTAATATTTCTTGTAATAGTGGTTTGGTGATAACAAACTCCTTTTCTGAGATTCTTAAAAAGCAGTCTTTTCATTTCTGTTAACTCACAAATAGTAAGTGAAAACAATGGTGGAAACCATTAGGTTTCTAAATAGGCCACCAGTTCTGGAATCTCAAATTCTAGCTGTGTGGCTTACAAGTTCTGTGGCCCAGACCCCAGAGAAAGATATTTAATCTTTGTATATCTCAGTTTCTTCATGTTTGAGAGTGTGCAAAAATTTCTCCCTCACAGGGTGGTTGCAAAGTTTAAATGCAACTACAAACATAGACTTGATCACAGTGCTAACCCATGGTAACCATTTCATAAAGGTAGCTGTGATGACTGTTATAATGTCTGTTAACATTTATTTTTTTAAATAAACAAATGTGAGAAAATGTTTTATAATCTCATGTTTCATTGACCATTCATGGTATCAGCTTAACCTGTCCTAATTTTAATCATTTATTTAAGCATTGTTTTCTGTAAGAATTATCCAAGTATACAGATAATGTCTTTATACATGCTTTATTTTGAAATTTGCACTTACAGTTTACAGAGACAACTTTAGGGAGATGCAACCAACCAGAGGAGATGGTACATATGACAAATCATTAAAACTTAGTGCATAGTGTTAGCAGTCCTCTGTATGCATGTGAAGGATGGTTCTTAATGAGAATTTGGAATAATGTGGTCTGGGGATTCTTAATGAGCAAAAGGCTTATTAAGGCTCATCTAAGGGATGATGAGGGTAATACTTGGACATTGGTAAATATACCATCTGTTTGTATATATTCACTTGGGCTATTTTTTTCACTGCATATTAAAATTGGAATCTAAACAACAAACTCCACAAAGCAAGGTGTCTACACCAGCTTTAGCTCAGTGTTGGTCTTAAGTTTGGCCAATAGGCTTAAGTCTCCTAGCTAAGGCTGAAATCACAATGACCTTGGCCAGTGTGGAGGCATAGAACTTGGGTTTTAAAACAAAATATGGTAATGCAGTTCATATTGGTTTCAGCAAATGTATCAGAAATTAATAATTAAAACTCACAAAAATTAATAATTAATAACCCATGAATGTTGGTGTCACCTGAGAGTATATACAACGCATTAGGATACTCAAATTATTCTATGTGGAAGGGTAACCTGGGCTATCTATCTATCTATCTATCTATCTATCTATCTATAAACATGCATGAATTAAAACACATTCGGGTAACAAAAATGGGTAATTACATCAATTGGCCATGATTAGTTTACATAAGAAGATTTCCTTTAATTATTTTCTGATTTTTTGCTAACTGGTATACTTATTGAATAGCATATTGGATCATCAGGTAGTTGATTTATATCAGAACAACTTTACGTTGTCCTGATTTTCTAGTTTTAAGAGTAATTTTTAAAAATAATTTTTATTTTTCAATTACAGTTGACATACACAACATTATATTAGTTTCAGGTAGACAACATAGTGTTACATATTTATATAATTTACAAATGATTGCCACGATAAATGTAATAGCCATTTGACACTATACATTATTACAATATTATTGACTATATTCCCCATGCTGTACTTTACATCCCCATGACTATTTTGTAACTACCAATCTGTACTTCTTAATCCCTTCACCTTTTCACCCATCCATCAAGCCTCCTCCTATTTGGCAACCATCAAAATATTGTCTGTATCTATATGTTTCTGTTTTGTTTATTAACTTACCTTTTTTTTCAGAATCAACATATAAGTGAAACCATGTTGGTTGTCTTTCTCTGACTTGTAATTAGTATAATGCCTTCTGGATCTATCCATGTTGATACCTATAGTAAGATGTTATTTTTTATGGCCGAGTAATATTCTGTTATACACATATGCACTATTTCTTCTTCATCCATTCATCTATTGATAGGCACTTAGGTTGTTTCCCTACCTCAGCTACTGTAAATAATGCTGCAATAAACATAAGAGTGCATGTGTCTTTTTGACTTCGTGTTTTGGGTTTCTTCAAAATAAATACTCAGAAGTAGAATTGCTGGCTCCTTCTTTCTTTTAATCTTTATTTTGAAGTCTTTTTTGTCTGGGATAAGTATTACTATCCCACCTTGTTTGTTCATTTGTGTTTTAATCCTCACCTGAGGAATATATATATATATATAATTTTCCATTTTCATGAAATATCTTTTTCCCATCCCTTTTCTTTCAGTCTGTGTATATCTTTCTATCTACAGTGAGAGTGTTGTAGACAGCATATGTAAGGGTCTTGTTTTTGTGATCCATTCAGCCACACTATGTCTTTTGATTGGAGTACTTAATTCATTTACATTTAAAGTAATTGTTTTTTATTTTTTTTAAGATTTTATGTACTTATTTTTAGAGAGAGGGGAAAGGAGAAAGAAAGAGATGGAGAGAAACATCAATGTGTGGTTGCTTCTCACTAGTCCCCTACTGGGGACTTGGCCTGCAACCCAGGCATGTGCCCTGACTGGGAATTGAACCAGAGACCCTTTGTTTCACAGAGTGGTGCTCAATCCACTAGACCACATCAGTCAGGGTCATTTAAGTAATTGTTATTCCTTCTGAATTTATGATTCATATTTTTGATCTTTTTTTTCTTCTTCTTGAAGAAGTCTCTTAATATTTCTTGAAATTCTGGTTTGGTGATGATGAATTCCTTTAGCTTTTTTCTTGTCTAGGAAGATCTTTATCTATCCTTCAATTCTGAATGATAACTTTGCTGGGTAGAGTAATCCTGATTATAGGTACTTGCTTTTCATCAGTTTGAATATTTCTTGCCAATCCCTTCTGGCCAGCAAAATTTCTGTTAAAAAATCAGCTGACAGCTTTATGAGACCTCCCTTATAGGTAACTCTTTTTCTCTTGCTGCTTTTAAGATTCTCTCCTTAACTCTTGGCATTTTAATTATGATGAGTCTCAATGTGCATGTATTGGGGTTGATCTTATTTGAAACTCTCTGTGCTTCCTGGGCTTGTATGTCTATTTCTTTTGTCAAATTAAGGACGGTTTTTGGTTATTATTTCTTCAAATAGGTTTTTAATTCCTTGTTCTTTTTCTTCTCCTTTTGGTACCTCTATTATGTGAATTTCAGTATGTTTGAAGTTATAACAGAGGCCCCTTAAACTGTTCTAAATTTTTTTTGATATTTGGATGTTTTCTGTAATCTTATTTCTCAAATCATTTATGCTTCATGTAATTTATTTTTGATCCCCTATATTGTATATTTATTTTCCCTATTGCATTCTTTATTTCTGATTGGTTCTTTTTCATCTTTTCTATCTCCAGTTTTATGTTCCTAAGTCTTTGTTGAAGTTCTCACTGAGATCATTGAACACCCTTATAACCAGTGTTTTCAACTCTGCATCTGGTAGATTGATCATCTCCATTTTGTTTATTTTTTTATTGAATTTTTTTCCCTTTACTGGGGACATGTTCCACTGTCTCTTTCTTTTGGCTGCTTTCCTGTGTCTGTTTCTATATATTAGGTAGAGCTATTACCTCTCCCCATCTTGCTGGAGTGGCCTTATATAGTAGGTGTCCTGTGGGGCCTAGTGGTGCAGGCTCCCTGGTCACCTGAGCCTCAAGCTGGTACTCAAGATGTATCCCTTGTGTGGGTTGTGTGTTCCCTCCTGTTTTAGTTGGCACATCAACAGCCTTGGTTGCTGTTGGCACAGCAGTGGAGGGAATTGATTCTCAGGCTGATTGTCTGTGAAGACTCGTCATGACTACATTGAAAAAATCTGTTATTCAGGAACTGACCCTACAGCAGAATTCACTTTAGTGGGGCTCTGGTGCCTGCCAAGTATGCCCATTGGGTGTGTCATTTTTTGAGGAACTCTGGTGGGATGAAGCAGGCCCCTGGGTATGTTAGTTCTAAGGCCTCTTGGAAGGTGCAGACCAGTTTAGCCACTGCCTATGATCTGCACAGTTACTTGGTATGAGCTACAAAATGATCTGCAAATAGTTGGCATTTGTGTTGGGCTTGGAGGTAGGTGCCTGGGAGAGGTTAAGCTGTAAACTGAGGCTGGCTGCCACTATTGCCAAGCTGCTTCACAAGAGGTAAGGGGCATGTGGAGGCTATATGCTGCTTGGCTGGGATTTGTGAAGCTCTGAGAAAATTTAGGAAAGTCCACAGCATGAGCCAAGACAGGCCATTTGTATGGAAAAGGCACTAGAAGTGGCTTGGGTGGCCCTGCAGGCTGGGTGGGGCAGGTGTAAGGGAATCAACAGAACCAGTGGAAGAATGTTAGCCAGGTTGATAGAGACTCAGATATGGCATCCTTCTGCCAGCTCTGTCTGAGGGAGGGCTCAGAAAAGACAATGGCCTTTGTTAGCACTTCTGTATGAGAAAAAGCTGCCTCTCCAGCCCTCACCCTGAAGCCAGACAATTCCATTCTTCCTTGAATGTTCTTGGTGCCTTTTGAGTTGCTGCCCCAGTGCTGGAGCTCGGAGTGAGTGATTCTGAGGAAGTCCCAGTAGCACCTTTAAGAGGGACACCTTGGACTCCAGCAACCCCCCATATGACTTAGCCTTGATCCCCATTTGTTTTCACAGTCAGAAGTTATGGGGAATTTTCTTTCTGGCAATTGGACCCTGGGCTGGGGGATCCTGGTGTAGGTCTGGGACTCCTCACTCCTCAGTGTGGGGCTGTCACAGCCAGATATCCCTCCCAATTTTTGGAGGGTGTGGGACCAGCCAGTTCCATGTTTCTGCCCATCCTATCAGTCTCATTGTGGTTTCTTCTGCATATCTTTAGTTATAGGACTTCTGGTCAACTAGACTTTAGGCAGTTGTTAACACTAGCCATTCTGTAGTGTAGATGTAATCTTGATGTGGTTATGGGAGCAGGTGAGCACAGCTTTTACCTCCCTGTCATCTTGACTGGAGACTCTGAGAGAACATTTTCAGAGTCCTATATTATAAATATAGGAAAAGGTGAAATTAAATCACATGCTGTGTTTTCAATATATCCATTTCTCTTTGTATGAGTAGGAAAGAAGTTTGAGGGACACATAAACCTTTCTTTAAATTAAGTGTCTACTTGTGAGAGTTGTTTAGACACTTATGCAACATGGCCTCACAATGAACAGGGTAAAGTAAGAAACTCTGCCTGAGTAATTAATATACATTTAGAATGTGTAAAAAGATTTAAGTATTGGTAATTACAACAATATTATGGAATGCCAAGTTTTCCTAAGAAATATACCCAATTTAGGGTAAATTTAAAAATCTGTGGCTTAAAAATATTTTGTGAATAGTCAGTCCTATTCTTTAGGAAGTGTTTAGATTAGGTTTCTATTTTATCAACAAAGTGGCTTAGATGCTATTGGAAATATCTATTATACCTTGATTTTTCTTATTAAATATAAGTCAAATAAGATGGTTTTCAGAAATATTACTAGAACCATAGCAAAGCAGAAATCTCACCAACATGTCATTTAATTACATGTGAACATTAAGATAGAATGTCATAATTAATGTAAATGTCTATTATTCTAATTTTATAACCAAGTGGTTAGTTTTAAAGGAATATAAAAATCATCAAAAGGCAAAGCAATAGAACTCTGAGAGATATCATTGTAACAGTAGTGCTTTGATATGTTAATTAATGTAATATTATTGATGGAGGAGAGTTGAAAATTAATATATAACTAAGGCTCAAGTTGCCTCAAACCATAGTAATTGATTAGATGAATCCATTCGTCTAATGGGAGAGCACAGTTACATATCAGAGGATGTCCTCTTTCTTTGGTGGAAACCCGGTAATAAAACCCTAAATTTTTATTATTTCCTTATAGTAGGTCTGATAATTCCACAAGACAATTTTTTTAATTTAAAAAATGTAATTGTTTAATATTTTTGAATTATACCACTTATTTGCTAGAGGTGGTTTAAAAATAAGAATGCATTAACACAAAATTTAGTAATATAAGACATTCTAAATTTGAAAATTGACTGAGTTACTTTTGGACAAGATAATTATTCTGAAGGCATTGTTTTTTATTTTACTGTTTTCACTGATTTCTACTATTTAATAAGTAAACCAACTTAACAAGTTTGACTTGGGGAGCTATTAAATGAGACTTTTGATAAAAATTTCTATTTCTAAATTTTAGAATAAATATCATTTTCATTTAGTGTGATTAAAAAGAAAAAAATCTGCTCCCTTTCTTTGTATGAAGAGGAAGAAAAACCCAGAGACATAGTTGACTTTTTCTTGACAATCGCTTGGGGAAACATTTGTAATAAACAGAGCAAGTTCCCTGTGCAATGGTTGAAAGCCAATTGCTTTGTAGCAAAATAGATTGTAGTTGTGAGTATCCTCAACCATAAGGCCTCGCTTGTAAGATTTCAGCCTCTGAAATGCAACTTCTTCCCCCTCCTTTATTTGCTGGATGAACAGCCTAATGTTCCATGCACTGTACTAGAAGTAGCATTTTATGCAACATTGAAAGAGTCAATTAATTTGCATAATTTCATGAGTATTACCATGACTTTAAGGTAGGCTAGCTGGCCCAGGAGCCTCATCTGCTGAACACTTTTCTTCTATTTTGACAAATTAATCATTTTAAAGAACAATTAATTATACTTATGACAAACTGAACCCTATACCCAAGGGTTCTAAATTTTTATAGCAGAAATATAATATTAATGTGAATAAAATCAGTGATTTAGTGAGTACCTTAAGAGTCAACAATGCCTAAGGCTGAACAAAATTAATATTTTGTTTCCCATCTGGAGGCTTCAGTAAAATTAATGAGGAAGGGTGACTTATTGTAATGTATAATAGATACAAATTTGTTATTTTCAAACTGGGCATTCTGTTTACATCAGAACTCAGATATTTTGTGTACTTTATACCAGAGTGTGTTGGCAGCATCTGTTCTCTTCCTGAAGGAAAATGGGCACTAATTATTTCCAGTGCTGTGCCCCCATTGGCCTAACAAAGAAATTAATTTAGATAATATATTTAGTGATCAATGTGATTTTTAAGTTAAAAATTAAATACACATAGTCTTAAATATTTGAAAAAATCAAATGAAACATTATATATGAAATATTAATTGTATATATTAGTAAATATGCTAACATAAGAAAGAATCTGAAAATTTTTCTTAGAAAGGATTCTTATAGTTACATGGAAATACTTTCTGGAAAAACCTGACATTTCTTTTTTGAGACTTGTATATTTTAGAATATGTTTGGAGATATTTCTAGGGTGGTCCTGGACTAAGATAATATTACTAATTTAGTAAAAACAAATAAGATAAATCTAGTCAAACACATCTGTTAGATGGCTTCCCACACGCGATCAGGCACGTTCAGGGTGGTGTGGCCGTAGACTAGATGACTTTACAGATGCACTAAAGTTGATTTTAAAACTTAGGTTAAGTTCCAATCTAGGAAGAAATAACATCTTACATTTGTGAATATTGTTAAGGAATTAAAAAAATAACCATTTCAATTCTTAGAATTATTTGGCTTTGTTTCATACCAACATTGAGTAGTATTTGTAAAGTTACATTTTTATCTTTTTTCAATTTCTCAATGTTTCATATGTTTCATCTTGGAAAAGAACTGTTGGTAAGTACATAGGCAAGTGCACTGCATGTGCATAAATCCTCAGCACAGCACAAGTAGTATATATGTGCATGTGTGTACATCTTTCTTACATCAAAATACTAGATAAAAATACTCACGGCATTTAAAACAATTATCATCTACCCCATAAGAAGTAGTGTAGCTGAGAATCAATTTTGTGTTGATTTTGTCACCGTATTCATGGCAAATATTCTTATTTTGGGTAGTTAATACACATTTCAATTTAAATAGTCGATCACTTAGTAAATTTCAGGAATTTACACAGTATACTATTTTTTGCATTGTTAAAAATGACAGCCTATAGAAAAAACAGCCTATGGATTTTACATTTTGTAAGCAAACATTTTTCTTCTAAACCTGAAAAAAAACAAAGCACTCTGTGTAAATCTGCATTATTAATTCACTGTAAAATACATCCAGTTGGAGTTCTTGTTTTTGCATTAAATTAGCCTTTGATGTTCTTTAATGCTTTGATTTAGCCTCTAATTTGTCAGAGCACAAATGGACCAGCAGCTGTTGAAAATATCACTTTTGCAGTACTGTTCCTGGCCAGTAAACCCCAACAAGGCATCTTCCTATGTGGCTGCACAAAATAGCATTGAAAAAGTAGTCATTGCTTTGAAGTATCACTCCAATTATAGGTTTTAACCCCATAGGTCACAGTTAGATTATTTATACAATGCCACTATAATTCTGTCTCAATTTCTGTGTGTCCAGAACGTTCACCAGCTCCACTGAAGGAAATTTCAATCAGTTGCTCTGATGGCACTGACCTGTGTTTGATAGGGTTAGATAGCATTTGGCTGATTCCTGTATATTTTGTGCATTAACTTTCTAAAAGACATTTAACAGCAAAAGCAAACTATACTAGGATTACCTTTTCCTTCTTTCAGAATCAAAGAACTGAGATGACTCTTCATCACATGGTGATATCGACTCCATCAGCTATATGATACATATGCATGTGTGTATTATCATACCATGAGCCAGTAAAACATCTTATTTGACAACCACTAGTGATTTGGGGATCTTTTATTGTAAGTTTAGTCATGTTTCTCTTTGTACTTAGGTTAAGTGCCAGTGATGATGCTTGACAGCCAAAATGGACAAATTCACAACACTGGTTAAATTGTTGAAATTTATTACATTAGACATTTCTTGGCAAATGCATCTGCCGGCAGAAAATGTAAATGCTATTTTGTACCAAAGCAACTTTCTCTGTCATTTCTGGCTTTTTGATAACATTCTGAACCACTTTTGGATCAGAAGATTGTGCTAGAAGAATATGTTTTTAATTAGCTGTTGTGCTGACAACCAACAATTAAAAGGAAATTCATATGATGATAAAGAGAAAAATAGAAGAAATCACCTATTCATGGAAGTAGAATATGATTTTTATCCCTAATGATTTTTGAGACACAAATTCCTGTTCATAGAAAACTTTACAAAGTAAAAAAAAACACAGTAGGTTGTTTTACAATCTGCTAAACATATGAAGTCTCCTGATTTTACTGGTACACAAAAAATATATTGATATATATTTTGTTCCTTGTTTTTCCAACCTCCTTCCTTTTAAAAACCCATGCATGTATCAAAGTGAACAAATTTTACATATTTGCCTACTTTGTAAAATTACATAATTTAGGATTCTGGGTTGGGTTTTCACTCATCTACTAATAAACTTTTTTATACAGAATTTTGAGATATTAAGAAAATAAGAACCTTAGTTTTCATTCAAGTTGTTTATTCTTGTTTATAAAATTGAAGATTATGTGGTTTTGAGGACACAAAATTGATCTCTGCATATTTAAAATAAAGAAACAAGAAACAAAAGGAAGTCAACTCTTTCGACTTTGCCCCCCCCCTTATTTTACTTGGTAGTAACACATAACATTCACATTACTTTAAAACTGATGTAGTAACATGGACTTGAATAATACACCGCTGTCCTGACCAGAAGATATTTGCTTACCCACATAAAGTAATTTGCTTCTTAGCACAGCTGGGTTCCCTTTTGCAAGTGTTTTATTTTTTATGAAGTAAAGAGAAAACATTATTTTTATAAACCAATGTTTTAATCTAATTGATGACAAGTCAATGGCCTAGAATAGCAATGGCTGCCTCAAAACGCCTCTCAATTTGCACATTTTAGGGCCTACTAAGCTGGAGAACTGAAGCATGAGGCAAATGAAAAAATATGAAGTTCATAATCTAGGGAGACCTGCATGAATACAGCCATAAAGCCACAACTGCCAGCTCAGGTGGAAAAATGTTGAAGTGAGAAATGTATTCAATAAATAGAAAACACAGCATGGAGCTGAAAAGTGTGCATGAGAAACTGTTAGGAGATCCGAGTAATGGAAAAGGAAGCAGATGGAGCATGAGTGTACATTAAACAGTAGTGTTCATAGCTTGTGACATAAAGTATTCCTCTGGGAGTCTAATTCTTAACTATCTTCAAATTCATTCAATTTAAAATATCATGGTCTTGTTATCATCTAATTTTGCAGAAATTTTATTGAAAATATTATTGTGATGGACTGCACTTCATAGTTGAAAATGCTTACTGATGAAATAGACTAGATCCTGAAAGTTGATTGCTGTACCTTTCCTTTATCAAGTTCTACCTGCCTTGTTGGAAGTCCATGATTTCAGTTCACGAGCTTGCGTCTGTCTTTACTAGGATTTCAAAGGCATGTGAAAGTGTGATCGTGGGTGCTTATAAATAGAACAGGAAGCCATGGAATTTTATGGGTGTATTTAAAAGACACTTCCAATTATATACGTAACATGTCAAGATTCGCAGGACAGAGTGTTGGCTCTATAAAATAAAATGAGAAATGAGATTGGGATTGATTGGTTTTTAAAACTACAGAATTCTTGTTTCACAAAAAAATCAGATTTTTTATTCTAGGTTCTTTTGGTTCATCCATTTGGTTTCTATACTGAGGATATACTGAGAGTGATGGTTGACCTCTATTCACCATTCTCATGCCAAAGTTTAATATTTGGTTATGTTTAATAATCCATAATAGATTTTATTAGTCCATTTTGTATACTGTGAATTTGAATCTTTGTATTATTCATGTATATTTCTTCTGAGTAATGAGTTATATTTTTACTTTCAGGTACAATAATACTTTCTGTTTATCCCAGATGCATTTCTCCATGGAGTGCTAAAAAGCATAAATTTGATAAATACATGCATATTCATGCTTGGCTATTGTGCTTTTATAGGTTAAAACCATATCACATTTCTTCTTATATTCAGGCTCTTTATGCACAAGAATTTCAATTGTTTTCTTTTCCTCACATTTCTTTTTCTGCTTCTTTCCAGCTTCTCCTCCTCCAGTTTGTTTCTTGTGACTACTTCCCATAATACTTTCCATTAATTTCTGATATCTTAGCAAGCTGAATTTATTTTCACTTTATTTTTTATATTTATTTATTTTTATTGTATGTTTCCATTACCATTTAGTCCCCTTATACCTCCTCCCTGACAAAAGGAGAGAAGACTCATGGACATGGACAACAGCGTGGTGATTCCAGGGGCAAGATGAAAAACTAAGTGACTTGCCATTGTTCTCTACCTTATCCAGAAGCAAACAAAAAGAATCTGAGCAGTCTAAACATAGAGATGGATAAAACAAAAACATTGGTTTTCACACACATTAGCTAATCAGCAGTTACTGTTTTTCTATTTTACAAACATCCCTAGTCTTTTTAAAACAAAATCTCATGGAAATTTTTTTTTGCCTAGTGCCCCATTTTACTCAACAAGCATGTGCTCTGCAACCCCTGAAATTTGGTTTCTGTCATCATGAAACTGACAAAATCAAAGGCTCTAACTTACAACTTGCCAATGTCTTTAAAAAAAAAAATTTCTCTTGAATTCTTTGCTCTTTTCCTCTGATCATTTTCTCTATTTTGAAATGCTTCTATTCTTTGGCTACTACATCTCCTTTTCCTTGTTCTATCTCTGCTTATTTTTCTAGTTCTCATTGGCACTCCTCATTGCCTCCCCAGGACTCCTCTTCTGCCAGGTCAGAAGCTCAGGGGACTGGCCAGTGTCTACACAATCCCCGGGATAGTCACTCTTCAAGGGTTTATCAGTGACCACTGCGCTGACTCCTTTGAAATTTCTCAATACAGTTTATTTATTGAGCACCTTTTATATGACAGTTATTTTTTAAATCTTACTATGCTTTTCAAGGCATAATAGTTGTTTGTGTGATTTTATGTCTTCACTGGGAAATTTGTCATTATTCCAAGTTTAATACCTTTATATCATTTTTTAAAAGTTCTCCTTTTTTCCCTTCACTTCTCCTTCTATCAATAGCATCCCCATTATTCTAATTATTTGGATTAGAAATGATGTTACCTCAGCGTCTACCTAACTCCTTTCCCCCTCATGCTTTGCTCGCCATTTGTCAACTTCTGCTGACATTTCTCTTTGTTGAATGGCAATTTTCGCTTTACAATTCCTAATAGATAATCATAGTCCAGCCTTTTGACATCTAAGGCCAAGTTTATTGCAGAAGCCTTTTCACATACCTTTATTTTTTCAACCTGTGTAAGATCCCATGAAAACATTATTTTCACCTCGTGCTACTTTGCTGATCAAAGACTTGCAATACTGTCTCATTGTTTTTAGCAGTGTTTCCCAGTGGGCAACTTTAATTCCAAAAGGTGCTCTGAGAAATAAGATTTTGATGGAAAAGAACCAAAACAACAGTTTTGTATATGCAACGTCAAGGATACTGTCAATGTTTACTAGCATACTAGAGTTTTAGTACAAACATTTAACTCATATGGTCTAAAGATTTTCTTTCCAAGGAACTTTATTCTTTGAGCAAAAACATTTAATATCTAAAAATTAGTGTTCTGAAGAATACAATTTGGAAAATGCTGGCCTATTGGATACTATCTAAACTCCATGCATGCAATAAAAATAATGAAAGGTTGTTAGCATTTATCAAGTTGTTGAAAATCACTTTACAAAGTACTTTAAGTATTGTAAGTTAATCTTTATGATAACTATGAGGTTGATATTATCTTTATTTCCCTAAGGGGACCAGGGAAGTTGAGATCCTTGTCCCAGACCATATATGGGCAAGTAGCATAGAAGGTTAGAAACTCTAGCCCTGAGTCTCCAGAGTCACTGCTCTACTTCTATGTGGCTTCTAATTGAGTACAGGGTTCTCCCCACTCTGCCTCTATTTTCCCTTTCTAACCTAGCCTCCCCGTGGGCCTTTGCTCTAGTTGGGCTGGTTTACCATATAGAGGTATAATTCCCCTCTCACCTTCAAATACCTTTATCTCCTTTCTTTTTGAGCAAATTTTCTTGCTAACCAAATTTCCTTCCCTCTTCATCCTGTTCAAGGAAGTTTCTTAATGTCTTCATTAAAGATGTTAGCAGACCACAATGTCCTGACATAAATTTGTCTTCTCATAAGTCCCCATGTAGATTTATCATTATGCTAGTCATTTGCTATTAGATTATTTGATTAAAAGAGACACTCTTATTTTCTACTTCTTCAATAAAATTATAGTTTTCTTGTGAATGTAACTGTAGTTTTATATTGAAAGGTATGAATATATACATAAGTGACCTGGTCACTGAGCAAAACTTGTAATGACATACTGAAGAATTACCCCTATGTTATTAACCTTTCTCAAATGGGAAGTAAAACATTTTTTTCTTTTTAAAAACAATGCTTAAATTTATTTTAACAATTAGTTAAATAATATATACTGTTATTGTAACAGATCTAAAGAATATTGTAGGTGTAGAGTAAAATTGGAAAATCTTTTCTTTAGTCACTCACCTACTTTGATACGACTCCCTAGAGTTAATCACTATTAAGTTTGATGAATATCTTTTTAAATCTTCACCTAAATTTATATCTAAATCAACAGCTCCAATATCATATGGCCTCACCTAAACATGCTATTCTAAGGAATAATGATCTGACTCCATATGACCTAAGAATATTATAATTATTGATTATTAAAGGGGCAGGTGGATGTTGTACACAGTTCTTCAAAGAAATAAACACACTTCTTAAAACTCCCGTAGACATTTCTCCCTCTCTCATAAGAGTTTCCCCATGAAAACCCCTGACAAAAATCCTAGCTTCATCTTGCTGTCTGAGCTCCCTAACTTCTTTTCCACTCTTCTCTCCCCTAGGCAGGTCATCTTTGCAGGCACTCCTGGTCCTGAGGGAGTGCACTGCTTTCTGTTCTTACTGTTTTTCTCTGCAGAATCAGATCAATACACTTTAAATTTGCCTAGATTTGTAAATCTCCTGTTATAAAGCCTTTCACTGTGTTCTCTTCTAAATTTTAAATTCAGCTTTGCTGTTCTCATTTTTCTTGTACCTATTGTCTTTTTTTAAAATTGTTTTTCAAGTACAGTTGTCTCCATTTTCTCTCATCCCCTCCCTTGCTCCCCCCCCCACCTCCCACCCTCAGTCCTACCATCCTTTGGTTTTGTCCATGGGTCCTTTATACATGTTCCTTGAAAACTCTTCCCCTTCTTTCCCCTGTTATCCTCTTCCTCCCTCCCTCCCGGTTACCATCAGTCTGTTCTTTATATCAACATCTGTTTATATTTTGCTTGTTTGCTTGTTTTGTTAAGTTCCACTTATAGGTGAGATCATATGGTATTGGTCTTTCACCACTTGACTTATTTCACTTAGCATAATGATCTCCAGATCCATCCATCCTTTCATGAAGAATAGGAGCTCCTTCTTTCTTTCTGCTGTGTAGTATTCCATTGTGTAAATGTAGCACAGTTTTTTGTTCCACTCATTTATCCACTCAAATGCCCACTCATATATGGGCATTTAGGTTGCTTCCAGCATTTGGATAGTGTAGATTGTGCTGCTATAAATATTGGGGTGCATTGGTTCTTCTGGATTGGTGTTTCAGGGTTCTTATGGTATAATCCCAGCAGTAGACTCACCAGGTCAAAAGGCAGTTCCATTTTTAGTTTTCTGAGGAAATTCCATACTGTTTTCCACAGTGGCTGCCCCAGTCTGCATTACCACCAACAGTGTACTAGGTTCCTTTTTCTCCACAACCTTGCCAGCACCTGTTTGTTGATTTGGTTATGATAGCCATTCTGACCAGTGTAAGGTGGTATCTCATTGTGGTTTTAATTTGCATCTCTCTGATGACTAGCGATGCTGAGCATCCTTTCATATGTCTCTGGGCCCTCTGTATGTCCTCCTTGAAGAAGAGTCTATTCATGTCCTTTGCCCATTTCTTAACTTGGTTGTTTGTCTTTCTGGAGTGGAGTTATGTGAGTTCTTTATATATTTTGGAGATCAAACCCTTGTCTGAGATATCATTTGCAAATATATTTTCCCATATGGTTGGTTCCATTTTTATTTTGCTGATGTTTTCTTTACCTGTGCAGAAGGTTTTTATTTTGATGAAGTCACATTTGTTTATTCTTTCCTTTATGTACCTTGCTCTAGGGGACATATTGGTGAAAATACTACTGCATGGAATATCTGAGATTTTCCTGCCTATATTCTCTAGGACTTTTATGGTGTCTCAACTTATATTTAAGTCTTTTATCTGCCTTGAGTATATTTAAGTGTATGGTGTTTATTCTTATTTATATTGCCAATTTTTTTTATTGTGTAGGTCTTAAATACTCAGCTTAGTTTTAAGAATCAATTCTGTTTTTTCAATTGTTTTTTGTCTTTATTGATTTATTCTTTATTCATACCAATATTTACTGTATATTTTTTTCTCTCTAGCTTCTTTATTTTTTTCTGTCCCTATAAATATTTTGGCCCTAAAATCCTTTCAAATATTGCTTAGCATTTTATATTCAACATATTTGAAAAACATTACTGTTATTGCCATTCATTCATAATTTAAGTCTAATTTTAGATTTTTTCTCTATTAAAAGGAAAAGGGTGTTGTATAGTATGTATAACTTTGTTTCTTGAAATTTGTCAGGTCTTTTTTTGTAAAAAATAATACATTGTCTTTGAACATTCAATTGATGTTATAAAATTTCCTTATAAAAGAAATATTTAACTTAGATAATAAAAAACATGAGAATTATATTATATCAAATTTATATGAATGAATTTTTTCTGAAATAACACATTTGTCATGTAGCTAAATTTAATTTAACAAAGATTTATTTAGGGTGTAAATAAAAGAATAATTTCGATTATTTAACTGAAATAAAAGTTTTAAAAAATAGGAAAAAATAAACCTGAGTGGCAACATTCAAACATATGCAATAAAACAAACCTTGATCTCAACCTCACATCTTATGCAAAACTTAACTCAAGATGGATCATAGATCTAAAGGTAAAATGTAAAGCCTTCAAACTTTTTGAAGAAACTGTAGGAAAATTTTTCATAAAATGGGGCCAGGTAAGGAATGCTTGACATGACACCTAAAGCATGATCTATAAAAATAAATTGATAACTTGCACTTCAAAAAAGTTTAAAACTTTTGTTCTGTAAAAGCCACTGTGGAAAAAAATGTAAAGAAAAGGTGCAGACTGGGAGAAAATATTTTCAGGTCCCATATCTGACAAAGGACTTATACCTAGAATATGTAAAGGTTTCTCAAAATTCATTAGTAAGAAATCAAACACCCAAATTTAAAATTCTATTTTTTTAAAGATTTTATTTATTTATTTTTAGACAAAGGGGAAGGGAGGGAGAAAGAGAGGGAGAAAAACATCAATGTGTGGTTGCCTCTCACACACTCCCTACTGTGGACCTGGCTCACAACCCAGGCATGTGCTCTCACTGGGAATCGATCCAGTGACCCTTGGTTCACAGGCCAGCACTCAGTTGACTAAGCCACACCAGCCAGGGCTCAAAAAACCTAAATTTAAAAATGAGAAGTTATTTAAACAAACATTACCTTATTTTTAAACTCCTCACTCGATCACACACTTATTGATTTTAGAGAGAGGGAAAAGGAGAGAGGAAGAGAAATATCAATGTGAGAAAGAAATATTGATTGGTTGCCTTTCATACATGCCCCAAGTGTGGACTCACCGAACCTGTAATGTAGGCATGTGCCCTGAACAGTAATCAAATCCACAACCTTTTGGTTTGCAGGACAATTCTGAACCAACTGAGCCACACTGGCCAGGGCAGAATAAACATTAATCTAAAGAGGAGAAATGACAGGTTAATAAGCACACGAAAAATGCTCAACATCATTAGTCAGTAAAAAATACAAATTAAAATGGTGATGAGACACAACTATGTGTATAATATAATTGTCTTAAAAAAGACAGACAACTTTAGGGACTGGCAAAGATGCAGAACTATGGGAACTCTTACAAAATTCTGGTGAGGATGCAAAATGGCACATCCACTCTAGAAAATAGTTTGGCAATGTTTCACAATGTTAAACTCGTATTTACCCTGTTATCTAGCAATCACACTAGCTATTTACCATAGATAAACAGAAACTTAGGTTCATGTAAAACCTGTGTGCAAATTTTTATGGAAACTGCACTCACTTTTGCCAATGCTGAAACCAACACAAATGTCCTTTAATGGGTAATGATGATAAACAAATCATAGTACATTGATACAATGGAATATTACTTAGCAATAAAAATGAATTATTGATATCTCTAATAACTTGGATAAATCGCAAAGACATTTTGCTGAGTAAAAATCTAGTCACAAAATGTTACATCCTATATATTCCATTTATATGATATTCTTAAAAAGACAAAATTATAATGACAGAACAAATTAGTGAGGTTTGGGATTGAGGCTGGAGGAGGGGAGTGGGCCTGCAAAGAGGCAGCACAAGGGAGTTTGGGGGTGGTAGTGATATTTTCTGTATCTATTTGGTGGTAGTGGTTATACAGATATGAACATGTGGCAAAATTCCCATAACTTTATACAAAAGAGCGATTTTTGTACTGCATATTAATTTTAAAAATTAAGAAAAGAACTGGAGAGGTTTTAGGCAAAATTTCTGCTTCTTCAGATGATGTATCTTTATTTTAATTCATATAACACAAGCTTGACACATATTTTTAGAAAAAACGATATAGTACCTATCCTACTTTTGGAAAACTTGGAGATTGAATTTTATTTGGTATAGTACCTATTTTTAATTCACCCTAAATAAATGTCGCACCTGCTTTAGTAATTTGTTAAGAACAGCATATTGATGACTGTACAATTCAGAAATCTCATGTTCCAGCTAATACTTCCACCAGATACTTTAACTAGATACATCTTTTACCTCTTTTCATACCGGCTTTGCCACCTTTAAAATGACAGTAGTTAAAGTATGATCTCTGTTGTCCTTTTTTAAAAACAAACACCCAAATCCATTCTAAAAACTAAAATCTGGTTTCAAAATGGAAATAATACTTGGTAGTTCTCTTCCATCATGAAAATCCACAACGGTTTTTCACATTTCAAAACTTCTAAAGTCTCTGAAGTTTCTTGACACTTGTGCTTTTATGAAGAACAAAGTCATAAAGATGCTAGAAAAGATGACATTATTTTTAAGTCCAATTGTTTGGCATTAATGAATGATATATGTTGGTGATGAGGATCATAGGCAAAGACTTGGGAAAAAATCAACAACCAAGTAACAGGGATCGTATATTGGGGGTTCTCCAAGAACAAATATGATTTGTGTGGCCAGAAAATTGTTCAAACATTAAACAGGTCTGTATATGTAGGTACACGTACTTGAATGTATACAATGCATATATGCAGGGTCTGTATTCTCAGGCTTATGGAAATCCCTTCTCTATTGTTTTGTCAGGTGTGGACTCAGTCATTTGTGATCCCTGCCTGTCCTTTTTGTAATCATTTTAGTTTGAGAATATTGAAAAGTTCTACCAGGTCATAGATATACTCTATGGGTTCTTAGAAAAATAAGAAAATTGTTATAAAACATTTCTTTCTCCAAGAACACTGGGGAGATATGTCATTCCTTTTCTTTTTCTGAAAACTGTTTATTTTTAATCTAATGGAGTTTTGACTGTATGAAAATTAAATTTTCTGCTTCAGTTTGATTGGCAGAGGTTTTGAGCAAAATTTGTGGCCCATCTGTGTGGTATTGTAAATGGCCTCTGTGTTTATCCTTGTTTTAGCTACATTCCAAATTTGTGGTCCTGTTCTGGTCTTTTTCATTATAACTTTTTTCTCTAATTGCTGGATTTTATACAACTCTGTATAATTTTTGTATATTTATTTTATGATGCTATATTTGTAAAAATAATCATGTTCATAAGAGGCCGAAGGACTAGTTGCCAAATGCTGAGTAACTAATGTGTGGTTCAGGACATGAGATTATAGGTGATTTATATTTCTAGGCTGAATTTATTTATATTTTTAACTTCTTGTAGGTTAGAAAAGATGAAAAATAAAATTTTAGAATGAGGACAAGTAGAGATAGGTTGTTACATTTATTTTATCTTTTAAAAAATATATCCTATATTAGAATGTGTTTGGATTGTGTAAGATTTCTTAACAGACATGTGTTCTTTACTTTGTGAGGTGTGGGCTGGTTAATGCTACTGTACTTCCCTCCCCACTGATGATACCGCACTGGCAAGAGCTTGTACAGCTGACATCAATTATTGTGTTTTCCTGGCTTTTTATAGAGTCAGACCAATAAAAAGACTCATTGCCATCCCCCTCCTTGGGCTGGCCCAGGTGAAATTTCCTAAGAGGGGAAGTCTCTATTCCTGAACACAGTTCCTTCCCAGCTCCCTGTGACTGTTGCTCTTTTCTTCTGCCTCTTGCAATCCACTCCAGATTACATTGCTTCTGAAGTGCCCTTTGCTCCTTTCTCTGCCTTTCCTCAAACAAAGTAAGATTCTTACTACTCGTCTTTCAGCTATTTAATTTTATAAATGTTGTATTTATTTCTTAACTGACTTAAGAAGACTATTCAATAACATTGTAGAGACTATTGGCTTACTGAGCAAATAAATTACACAAGATTCTTCCCTAGGTCATATACCAAAACAAAACAAAACAAAAAACCCAGAGATTCTAGGTAAAATATGAAAGCATAATATGAGAGGAAGAATGTATAGGTATGTTAACGATTTCTGGGTGAGTTTCCAAGCATAAAATAATGAATGAATGCATCAAAGAAAGTAATTATAGTTTTGACAATGTGAAAATTGAAGCTACCATACATTACGTTCAAAAGTAATATATACATATACATGTGTGTATATATATGCTACTGTGGATTGGATATTAAACATGGAGGCCAATGGTGAGGGCTGTGAGAAAATGTTGAAAGATTCAGTTCCTGTCTACAACGATTTTGGTAAGGACCCTAATATTTTGAGCCCCTTTAAGAGTCAAACCAAATTATTGAAGAGCCACTTCAAAGATGAATTGCTTACAGTTTTTGTTCTAAAGTTTTTCTTGTAGTCCTATGTTTTCAGAATTCGGAACTGTATATATGGTTTCTTTTGAAGTAATTTTCCCCTCCATTGTCTTCTTTATAATAACACTGGCAGTAGTCTATTTCTCACAAGACAATTAAATTTTATGAAGTTCAGGGATAACATAGGCACAGGAGAGATTTCATTACAGTAGTTGTAGATTATATTGGCATGTGGTACAGAATATGTTTTTATACTCCCTCATTGTTTTCAGAATTGTCATGATATTTGAAGTGTGAAACAGATTTGTGAAAAAGATAGTCTTATTCCCATTTTAGATGTGAAAACTGAGGCTTAGAGAACATTTATGATTTGCCTATTATGATTAAACTTCTGAAAATGGAAATTAAAACAGGATTCTGCTTCTCAGTTATATGCCCATGCCTAGATATATGCTGCTTCTCAATATTGATTGGCAGTTGGTGTTCCTAAGTAACATTTTGTCAGATTTTAATCTTTGGGGCAGACATCTGCTATATATCCACTCTCCTACACTATTCCAGTTAAATTTTGTTTTAATTTTAACATGCTAGTATTTGTAGAACTACTGGATTTGAGATAATATATTTTCTTGTATTCCTGCAATGTCACCATGAATACTGAATAATAGTGAATAACAGAAAATCCTCATATGACATTTGCCATGTGCTGTTTAACCTTTGTAAGTGTCTGTGAAAGGATTATTATTATTCCCATTCTATAGGTGAGAAAATGGAGCCATAGAGAAGTTGCCCTTGGCTATCTAGAAGCAGTTTTCATAATCATACAGATCTTCAGCTCAATCCCCTATATTTTATTTTTAAATTTATTTTTATTTAATCTTTATTATATTTTTTCCATTGTTATTTAGTCTCCTTATACTCTCTCCCCCAGCAATCACCATATTGTTGACCATGTCCATGAGTCCTTTTTCCTTTTTGTTCAATCCTTCCACCCAGAACTTCCCCAGACCACTAGCTGTCATCTGTTCTCCATCTATGAGTCTGTCTCTGTTTTGCTCAGTTGGTTCATCACATTCCATAGATGAGTGAGATCATATGGTATTTGACTTTCTCTGACTGCTTATTTCACTTAGCATAATGTTCTCCATGTCTATCCATACTGTTGCAAAGAGTAAAATTTTCTTCTTTTTTATGGCCAAGTAATATTCCATTGTGTAAATGTCCCATAGTTGTTTTATCCACTTATCTATTGATCGCAACTTGGGCTGCTTCCATATCTTGGTAATTGTAAATAATGGTGCAATGAACATAGGAATGCTTATGTTCTTTTGAATTAGTGTTTTGGGTTCTTTCAATTATATTCCCAGAAGTGGAATCACTGGGTCAAAAGGCAGAAAAACGAATCTAGACCACCTTCTTACACCATACATAAGAATAAATTCAAAATGGATCAAAGACTTAAGTGTTAGACCTGAAACCATAAAAATCCTAGGGAAAAAACATAGGCAGAAAATTCTTGGACATTTTTCATAGCAATTTATTTGTTTATTTTTAGAGAGAGGGGAAGGGAAAGAGAAAGAGGGAGAGAAACATCAAAGTGTGGTTGCGTCTCATGCACCCCCTTCTGGGGACCTGACCTGCAACACAGGCATGATCCCTGACTGGAAATCGAACCAATGACCCTTTGGTTTGTAGGCTGGCACTCAATCCACTGAGCCATACCAGCCAGGGCTGTTCATAGCAATTTTTTATTGGGCATATCTTTCCAGGCAAGGGAAACAAAAGAAAAAAATCAACAAATGGGACTACATGAAACTAAAAAAATTTTGCACAGCAAAGGAAATCATCAACAAAATAAAAAGACAACCCACAGAATGGGAGAACATATTCACTGATACATATGATAAGGGATTAATATCCAAAATTTATAAAGTACTTATGAAAAAATGGACAAAGAATCTGAACAGACACTTCTCCAAAGAGGACATGCACATGGCCAATAGATGCTCAATGAAAAGATGCTCAATGTCACTAATCATCAGAAAAACACAAATTAAAACCACAGTGAGATACCACCTCACACCTGTAAGAATGACTATCATCAATAAACCAACTAAAAACAATGCTGGCGAGGATGTGGAAAAAGGAAAATTCTTTTGCACTGTTGGTGGGAATGCAGAGTGGTGCAACCACTGTGGAAAGCAGTATGGAGATACCTCAAAAAATTAAAAATGGATCTGCCTTTTGATCAATTCCCTATATTTTAATGTGAGGTAAAAGGTACAAGATTTTAAAAAGAAGGTCAAGTTTTCCAGCATGTGTGTTTTACTCAGATGATGTGCTAAATGCTAGTTATATCAAGGAAACGACAGCTGCCAGTAGCTCTGGAGCCTCTCATTTTTTTATCTTTAATTTTAAAAATCGATTTAGAGAGAGAGAAGTGGGGCAGGAGACAGAGATAGCAATTTGTTTTTCCACTTATTGATGAATTCATTCATTGCTTCTTGTACGTGCTCAGACCAGGGATTGAACCTGCAACCTTGGTGTATGGGGATGGCACTCTTACGAACTGACCTACCTGGCCAGGCTGGAGCCTCTTATTTTAATCAAGAAAATATTTTCGAAATTGTTTCACAGTTTATATATACCATGAGAAATACTTTTCAGTTTGGAGAATGTGGGATAAAACAAAACTATGTGCTGCTTCTTAGATATGTAACAAGAAAATATTGTTGTGAATTCCTAGATTGTTGAGTGAAACAGTTTTTCTCCTAAAACCTCCATTTTTTTGTTTATATAAAATGTATGCATATCTGAATGTTATCTGTGAATTATTTTTCCACTTACACTTACAGTATCATCAAACTTCCATATTTAGTGACACATTTTCGATGTCCATGACAATGCGGATGCTTCTTGTCACCTGCAGTAAGGAATAATTAATCAGGAGCCACCACCAGAGGAGGACTGTGGTGTCTGTGTTGGTCTGTAACACAGGCCTGGGTGAGAGGACTCTCAAGCAGACCTACTCACATCACCTGTAATTTTTTACATGCATGTACTTCATCACTAGTGACATTCTGGCTTTCAGATCAGTCAACTCTTAGATCTTAAAATTGATAAATCAGTCTCAACATAAAATGCTATCATTCTGTAGACCAACTGTTTACCAGAGTATAACTCCTCCTGTGTCTCATTTCATCATACTGTTCCACATAGTGATGTTTCAATGTGAAATGTAGTTTTTTCATGCTGTGCCTCTGAGTAGAAAAAAGACAGAAGTACATGTATGATAAATGATGAAGATTCCATGATAACCCTTGCAAAACAATACAATGTGGAAGCATTATACTTGCATTAATAATATAGCACACAAATGTAGCTTTTAAACTATTTTCTGTGCATTTTGTTTTATTTTATTTGAAATAATTTTCATTTTAAAATTCGTAAAAAATAAAATAAAATTACAGTTGACAAACAATATTATATTAGTTTCATATGTAAAGCCCAGTGATTAGACACTTATATAACTTAGGAAGTGATCACCCAGATAAAACTAACATCCACCTGACACCATACATGGCTATTACAAGATTACTGATACATTCTCTGTGCTATACCTTATATCCCCATGACTGTACTGCAACTATCCATTTGTACTTCTTTTTTTTCAAACTGACTGTATTAGAGTGACCAAATACTGTTTAGGTGGCAGTGAGGGGAAGATCAATTATATTTGTTGTGAATCAATTTATCTTCCAAATTATTCAGAAATTAGCAAAAATACCACTGCTGTTGAATTGTAATAGTGACATATTTGTAGAGACTGCACTATTAGTGAAAAATCATGTTTTACAATTGTACATATATTTATTTACAGTTTTGTTAGAGGGGGAATTTATTTAAAATTTTGTTAAATCCCATTCTTTTTTATGTGGAGCTCAGAACCAACATCTAGCTTTCATTAAAAACAGTAGACTTTAGGGGAAACATCTTGTTTAATTCCCTTATTGTTGTCTGAAAGGTGCTCTAGTATTTGTATTTTTTATTTTGCTGTAGAGTGTATTACCTTCGTGGCTCTGAGTGTGGTCTGGCTGTGACATTGGCATCCTGCTGCCTACTAGGGTTGATTCAACTGATTTGGTCCTAGGCTGGGGTTTATGTTCTTCATTCATAACTCTAAAAGCTGTGCATTGGCGGAGGATGATAACACACCCAGGGAGACCAGAACCACTTAATTTTTGTCAAAATGAAATGATGTTTTGCTGTTAGCATGTGTTGATTCAACCTGTGACTAAAGTTCTGATAGACTACTTTAAAATAAAAGCTAAAATTATTTAACCAAATGTGGCTTGAAATTATGTTTTTTATTTGATGTGGCACTGAGCATACTCAGTGTTTTCTCTGAGAAAACATTTTAGCTTGAACTTTTAATTCTTGATTTTCTGTTATGAAAAATCTTTAATATTTGCCTTTTTAGACTGTTGTGGTAAAAGCCAAGGTTTGCTGTAAGATAATAGCCAATCATTAAACTACATCTAGTAGATGTGCAATGGATTATTAATGAACAGTGAATGAATAGAGTGATCCCAAAGAACTATAAAAAAAGTTATGAGAAATAATTCTATAGAAAGATATATTTTATTGAAAATAACTTAACCAACAAAGTAATTATTTCTGTCCTTTGGAAAAGTATGAAAGTCAGCAATAATCAATTGGTTTGATGATTTTTCTCCTGTGTATGTGCACACACATGCAAGAAAATAAATAGTATTAAAATCATTTTCATAAGTGATCTTCATATTTTAGAGATTAAAATTACATTGAGTCCAATTCTCTTCGCAAATGAGGTATTCTAATAATGTTTTAAAATATGGCACATCAAATGGGAACTACTTACCAGAAAATGAAAGGCAAATTAGAAATAATATGCTTCACATTTGTTTGAAAATTCTGTAACATAGCCTTGGCTGGTGTGGCTCAGTGGATTGAGCATTGACTTGCTAATCAAAGGGTCACTGGTTTGATTCCCAGTTAGGGCACATGCCTGGGTTGCGGGCCAGGTCAGGTCTCCAGTAGGGGCCATGAGAGAGGCAACCACACATTGATGCTTCTCTCCCTCTTTCTCCTTCCCTTCCCTTCTCTCTAAAAATAAGTAAAATCTTAAAAAAAATTCTATAACATAAATGAAACAAAATTGACATTGCCGAGATTTTTTTGTTCAATTTTCAAGGTAAACCTCAAACCTAAGGTTAGTTTTGGAAACAGTACTTTTATTAATGTATATGTCAAAAATTATATCCATCACCTGGCTATTATTATTTCAGGAAATTTTCAATAGTAGCTGCATTTTGTAAAGCTCAATTAAAATTGACCTATTTCATTAAAAATAATAGACTATTTAGAGCAGTTTAAGGTTCACAGAAAAATTGAGCAGAAAATACAGAGCACTGCCTAGACCCCCTTCCCCTCTACCCACAGCCTCCACCACTATCACCGTCCCAAACCAGTGGTCCATTTATTGCTACAATCAATGACTCTATTAATAGTAGCTGAATTTTTAATTCTGAAATGGATAAATTAGTGAGTGGGTTTATAATTTAACTGTCTTTGTGAGAACATATTAAGCCAACTAAGGGATTTTCAAATAATCCTGGGGAAATTTAAACAGTTTACTAATTTGTAAAGTCCAACTAAAATCACTATAATGCTTACTGCTAGGCATTTGAAAATTATTTATTGCTAGTATAAATCAATATGTAATTATTAATATGAGGAAGAAAAAAGAAAAGCTCAGTTTTTGTCTTCTAGCCACATAAAAATGAACAGAAGATCCATACACACGAGTGGTTGTGATGCTGGTTAGAACCTTGTGGTATTATGAGAGGCTCAGTAAAAACACCTGGGGAAGCAACCCTGGAAGAAGGTAAGGAAGCGGCAGTCAAGGTTTCAGAGTTGGAAAACATTTGAGTTAGGCCTTGACATTGTAGGTGTGATGACATTGCCAGATAAAATATAAGCTGCTTAGCTAAATTTGAATTACAGATAAATTTGGGAAAATTTTCAGGTAAAATTATTTGTTGTTTATCTGAGATATAGCTCTAAAAGCTGTGCATTGGCGGAGGATGATAACACACCCAGGGAGACCAGAACCATGTAATCCCAGTTAAATTCGTATTATGTGCTAAAGATGGCAATTCTAGGCATGGGGTACATTCTATTCAAAGAAAAAAGTATTCAAAGGTACAGAGGAAAAAATCTCATGGTACCTATGGCAGTGAATGAATCATTGATTACATTGAATATAAGGAATGGCTTGCGTTGTCTGAAATAAGATGCATTAATAATTACACTGGGACAACTAGGCATAAACTGCAACTGTTCTGGGCAAACAGGAAATAATAATGCTGAGACTTCAAAGGGTGGTGAGACCATATCACAGGGGTACCAAAAGGGAAGAGGTATTTACATCTAGGTAGCATAACTACTGAGCTGCTATACAGTAGCTGCCCGTGATAAGAAAATATAATAATTTAGGAAATACCAAAGGGGTCTACTCTTCGAGTATTTCCTCTGTGTTTTCGATCACGTTATTGAGATTGTGAAAACCCAGAGCATGTGCCACAAAAAGTTTTCAAATGCATCTCACTGTTGAATGATAATTGTATTATTATTGAGGTTAGGGACTTCATTCCTAGATGCACACATTTGGCTCCTTTGGAAGAGAGCATTGCAGAGTTCACAGGAGGTTCTCATCATATACTTTTTTTTAATTAAAACTGCAGACAATTGTAACTGAATAGAAATTTTTAAAAATTTAAAAAATTGATTGGAGCATGAATTAACAATATCCTCTACTGCATCTAGAACAACTCTGAGTTTTATAGTGAAAATAGAGGTATTTAAGTAAAATTCTTCCCATGATATAAAATGACTATGTTGTTATATTATGGCTCTTTATTAAGATGTCAAAAATACGTGATACTGAATCAACAGTTAAAACTTTCAATAAACTATTTTTATGATAAAAAGTTTAAACATATACAAAGGCAGAGAGGAGAGTGTAATGAACTACCCTATACTCATGACCCGGTTTTATCAATGATTAAGATTTGCTGTATTTGCTTAGCTTGTTTTTCTTTTGTTGGAAATAAAAAGCAAAACATGTGATTGACACATTAAATTTACAATGGCAAATTGACATGGGTTTAGCAATGGAATTTCCAATGTAATTCATTTATGTGGATTTTATTTGTATAGGTATAGTCTAAGACTGAAAAAAATATATTTATATGTTGAAATAATAATGCATTACTTGAATTAAATCCATGAGTTTGGAGAACTACTGAATTACTAATCTTTTGAATCTACTCTGTTTACTAATCTGTTAACTGTACCCTCACTCTTACCTTACTAGCACTATATGTACAAGAAGCTCTAACAACTTTAAAGAAATCTATTTTACCCTGTTTTAGAGGATAAAAAAATTTAGTGATTCACCAATACACATACAGTATTATAGCCTGAAAAAGAACAGATGTTTTTAGTCTATTAATTTATCATTTGGCCTCATAAAATGGTCTTACTTTATAGAAAATATTTATCCAGGTGATTAAGTAATAGTTAAACTATCTACTTTATCCAGGATCAGCAGAAGTAATCTTTAGCAAAATATAGTTTATGTGTCAGCAAAATAAAGATAAAAGAGCAATATGTATGAATATAAGTCTGGACTGTCAGAACCATGAAAAATGAATCTACTCATATTTCCTCAGGCTTCCACAGTCTGGCCTAAAAATGGGGTCCCTTTGACAGAAATGATCTGTCATTTGGAAGCTCTGTGAATGTAAGATCCCAGTTCTTTGTAAAACCTGCCCCAACCATTTCTGTAAGTATCCGGGGCATCAGTTCAACTTGCTCTCAGTCAAATCTGATGTGCTACTAAATCCGATGTGCCTGACATCCTTGCTATGTCTGCTGGTCCTCCTCTCCTGCCACCCATTCTGGTTAGGCCTCCTGTCTGTCCTGGATGCTGCCACCACTTCCACAGGAATTTTCGTGTTTTCCAGAGGCTTCTATTGCTTCTGCTGGCTGATTCAAAGCCTGCCACACATGCTGTGGACAATGCTGCTGCTGTAGCCTCTTGTCTGGTCCCACCCCCAACTCTGAATTGATAATTTTGATATAAGACTGGAACTGGATTGTATACATCCTCAACCATTAACTTGTTTGATCAACATTTAAAATTAAGTTTGATATTCATCCTAATTACAAATGTATTTCATAAAATTTGGAGCAGACTTAGAAATAACTGAAGAAAAAATTGCAAAAAATCCCAAATCCATATGATCACTATTAGCATTTTGGTGGGTATTCCTCATCAAAATTTTCTCTTTCTTAAAAAAAATTTTTTTTAAATATATATTTTACTGTAATTGGTATTTTCTGAACTTTCTTCTTTGTCCATAAATTTCTTTATACAACAGTTGTTTTTTTAAAGAGCTGGAATGGTATTCTATTATATAGATACAAAATTACTTTCTTGATCTTTTTATTATAAGAGATTACTTTTTTATTTCAGTTCTCTATTAAAAGTAATAACATTCCAATGAACATTTATATGTATATATCTCTTTGCTCAAATCTCTGTTTTTTTTAAGTGTAGATTTTTAGAAGACGAGTTGCTGAACTGGAGAATATGAAAATTAATACTTTTCATTCTGATCAAAGTACCTTTCAGAAAGAATGTGCAATTGTCTCATACAGTATTTTTATGGATACTGCTATTTTTATCTTTGCTAAGGGATAGTGAAAAAGGCATTTCATATTTATATTTTACATAGTTTCAAGTAATAAATAACAAAGTATTTGCTCATATATTTCTAGACAGTTGGATATCTTTTATGAATCATTTATGTCCAATATCCAAATTTTTATTAATTTGCTCATTGGTTTATAAAGTTTATGAGAATACCTTTTATATTAGGGGTACTTTACTTCATCATCCATATTGCAAATACATTTCCATTTTAATTTGAAATGTTTTGCCATGCAGAAGTCTCAGAAGTTTATAAAGTCCTTACATCATTCTTCTATTATCTCATTCCAAAGAATAATACTCAAAGATAATACTCAAATAGGGCATTACTATGTGTGCCCTATTGTCCTGCAGAAATGTTTAACAATGAGATCTTAGTGGTTTCTAATTCTATTCTTCTCTTTCCCTGGGACTCAGGCAAAAGTAAGTGGTGACTCTCCCAAGATCACTGTGATTTAGTTATGCTATCTTAGGATCATTTCCTCTGCAATCCTGACTTTGGGCCCATGTTGACCTCAGAATCAGTTTTTTCCCGGACCTTAGAATGAGTTTTTTCCAGGTCCCTTTTAGATTCTCATGTAATGAGAGTCCTGGAAAGTTTTTTCCATGACCATCTCTTAAGGTTCCTGGGCACAACTAATATGTCTAAGCCTCAGCTTGGCCTGAAGTGGGAGCTCTGCTACATTTGGAAGTTTCCAGTGTAACTGAAAATTTGGAAGCCCTCTTTAAGTAGTACTGGTTTTGATTTAAAGCAGCTAATATTTATTGAGAGAAAAGTATAAGATATAAAAAGTTTGAGAACAATATTTTCATATATTAGATATCAGATATACTGTGTGTTAATATAGACAGGGAGTCACAAATACATGTATTAAAAAGGGTCAGAAATAGAATGTAAATCTGCGTGAAGTGGGGTGGGAGAATGGCATCAGGAGCAGTGGAGTCTGTGTTGAACTATAAAGTACAAGCTCATGCTAAAAGGGTTTTAGCCAATTGTTTTCAAGCATAAATGTTAATCCAGTATTGGTAGAATTTCTAGTACTTCATAAGAATCAAGAAATCGAGATTTAACATAAAGTGCTGACTTTCAAAGGTTGGCAACATACTCAAAGGATTTTTAAATATTCTGAGAGTCAAACAGAATATATTTAATAGGCTGGACTTGATCTGTAGGCTGTCAATTTTTTATTTTGTTCTAATCACTCATTTTGTTGGCTAGGTAAAAATGGTGCAATATTATTTGCAAGATTATAACACAAAAGGAAAGGCAATATTTGGGAATAGGAAGATCAGATAAAATAAGACTTACTGCACTAAAAAATTAGAATTCCAAAATTAATATGAAATTGCACTAAAAAAGAGACTTGACCACTGTTCCTTTGAAACATTCAGATTTGCAAAAAATTTTTCTGATTTGTGAAGTGGAAGGAATGATGAATTGGTGAAAGGATCCAGGAAGGCCAGGAATGAGGAAGCTTGAGTGCAGAGGAAGATCAGCACATTTATTGTGGTCATGGGGCCCTGGAGTCTTCTCTCTGATGCCAAGACTCTGAAACTGAATTTTCCTAATAAATAAGACAGAAACAGACTCTCCTGCATGTGATCAGCTCCGTAGGGTGTCTCTTGAAACAGGATGTGAACAACTGGAATTGAAATAGAGGAACCTTAGAAGGGTAAAGTAAAAGGGGCCTGAGTGGCCATAAATCTAACATTCAGAATACCTTAGGGGACTACTTCAACCACTAAAAATCATTCTTTTCAAACACTTTATTATACTCACTCTTCAAAACATAGACGAGCTAAGGGAAGACAAAAAGGACAAGCAGAGAGCTGAGAGACTCTGCAGTGCATATTTAAAAATATACATGAGTGATCATCACACAGATGTGTAATAACCTGTCTTCAGGAATAGCTTTCCCCTTCCTTTTCATTTGTTTCTGTATTAGTAACTTGGTCATTCCAGGAACCTTTGTCCCTTTTGGAAATGGGCCTGTTTAGGGATTTAAAAACAGTATAAGACTTTTTCTGTTCTAGTTCTTTCCCTTTATATAAGGTACTTTTATTTTTTAATTTTCCTTAATTTTAATATTTATTGTATTTTTTTTGCAGTACCATTTAGTCCTCTTATACCCTCATCCCCCCAGCAATCACCACAGTGTTGTCCATGCCTATGAGTCCTTTTTCCTTTTTGCTCAATCTCTCCACCCACTAATGCCCCACCAAAAAGTTGTCATCTGCTCTCTATCTATGAGCCTGTGTCTATTTTGCTTTTTAATTCAGTTTGTTCATTAGATTCCACATATGAGTGAAATCATATGGTGTTTGTCTTTCTCTCATTGGCTTATTTCATTTAGCATAATGTTCTCCAGATCTTTCTATACTGTTGCAAAGGGTGGAATTTTGTTTTTTACGGCTGAGTAGTATTCCATTGTGTAAATGTCCCATAGTTGTTTTATCCACTTATCTATTGATGGACACTTGGGCTGCTTCCATATCTTGGCAATTGTAAATAATGCTGCAACGAAAATAGGGTTGTTATGTTCTCTCCAAATAGTGTTTTGGGTTCCTACAGATATATACCCAGAAGTGGGATCACTGAGTCAAAAGGCAGATCCATTTTTAATTTTCTGTAGGTTGTCTTTTTATTTTATTGATGTTTCCCTTTGCTGTGTGAAAACTTTTTAGTTAAATGTAGTTCCATTTGTTGTTGTTTTTTTCTTTTGTTTCCCTTGCCTGGGGAGAGATATCTGATAAAAAATTTCTATGAGTAGTATCTGAGATTTTGCTGCCTGTTTTCTTCTAGGATTTTTATGGTGTTGGCTCCGATTTGTAAGTCTTTGATCCATTTTAAATTTATTCTTGTATGTGGTGTATGAAGGTGGCTTACTTTCATTTTTCTGCATTTATCTGTTCACCTTTCCCAACACAATTTATTGAATAAACTATCTTTAGCCCTTTGTACGTGCTAGCTTCCTCTGTTGAATATTAAATTACTTTAAAGGTGTGGGATTACAGAAACATTTCAGGCCAGAAGGGGGCAGTGTGAAATATTCAAGGTGATGAAAACCAGGGACCTACAACCAATCCTACTTTACCCAGTAAGGCTATCACATAAAATTGAGGAGAAATTAGGAGCTTCTCAGAAAAAAAGAAAAACTAAAAGAAAAAACTAAAATTAAACTTGTTAACACCAAACCAGTACTGCAACAAATATCGAAGGGCTTGCTTGAAGAAGAATAAGAAGAAGAAGAAGAAGAAGAAGAAGAAGAAGAAGAAGAAGAAGAAGAAGAAGAAGAAGAAAAATAAAAAAAGAGGAAAACAGTCTAACAATAAAATGACACTATATATGTATGTATCAATAATCATCTTAAATGTAAATGACTTAAACGCCCCAACCAAAAGACATAGGGTAGCTGAATGGATATGAAAATGAGACCCATATACATGCTGCCTCCAAGAGACCCATCTCAGATCAAAAGATACACACAGGCTAAAACTAAAGGGTTGGAAAATTATTTCATGCAAATGGAAAGGAAAAAAAAGATGGGGTAACAGTACTTATATCCAACAAAATAGACTTTAAAACCAAAGCTATAGTAAGAGACAAAGAAGGACACCACATAATGATAAAGGGAACAATTCAACAAGAGGATATAACCCTAGTAAACATTTATGCATCCAACATAGGACCACCTAAATATGTAAACCAAATCCCAATGGACAAAAAGGGAGAGATCAACAGAAATAGAGTCATAGTCAAGGATTTTAACACCCCATTGAATTCCTTGGATAGATCCTCCAGGCAGAAAATCAGTAAGGTGACAGTGGCCTTAAATGATACACTAGATCAAATGGGTTTAATTGATATCTTCACAGCACTTCACCCCAAATCAGCAAATATACATACTTCTCAAGTGCACATGGAACATTTTCTAGGATAGACCACATGTTGGGACACAAAACAAGTCTCAGCAAGTTTAAGAAGACTGAAATCATATCAGGCATCTTCTCTGACCACAATGTTATGAAACTAGAAATCAATCACAAGAAGAACACTGAAAAACATGCACAAACATGGAAGCTAAATCACATGTTATTAAATAATGAATGAGGCAATAACAAGATCAAGGAAAAAATAAAAAGATACCTTGAAACAAATGAAAATAAGGACACAACGATCCAAAATCTGTGGGGCACTGGGTAAGCAATCCTGAGAGGGAAATTCATAGCATTACAGGTCTATCTCAAAAAAACAAGAAAAAGCTCTAATAAACAATCTAACTTCAACTTGAATGAACTTGAGAAGGAAAAACAAACAACCCCAAAGTGATTATAAGGAAGGAAATAATAAAGATTAGAGCAGAAATAAAAATAGCTTATGAAAAATGATATAAAAGATTAATGAATTCAAGTGCTATTTCTTTGAAAAGATAAACAAGATTGACAAGACTTTAATCAGACTCATCAAAAAAAAGAGAAAGGATCCAAATAAATAAAATTAGAAGTGAAAAAGGAGAATAATGACTGACACCAAAGAAACACAAAGGATTGTGAGAAAATATTATGAACAATTATATGCCAACACACTGGACAACCTGAACAAAATGGATAAATGTCTAGAAACATACAATCTTCAAACAAAAAAAAGATCAGGAAGAATCAGAGAATGTGAACATACCTAATGAATTCAAAGCGGTTTCTCTTCTTTGCCTGCCTATCTTTGTGGGGTGGGCTTATTTGGTAGGAGTTCTGTGGGACTCAGTGGTGCAGTCTCTTTGTTCTCCTGATCTGGATGCTCTACAGTTTCCCTTTATTCAGTTTATGTGAGCTATCTTGTGGTACATGGGCTTTGCTTATGGGTGGGTCATTCACTGATGGGTTCTCCCCTCCCGCTGGGTGACTGGCAGTCACAACTTCCACCACATCTTGTATGCTGTTCCACAGGTCCTGGTTAACAAAGCAGTACTACCCAGGAAACCAAGCCCATGCCAGCAAAAATACCCCCCTACCACATCAGCAATAACAACAATTGAACAAAGATTAATAAAGGTGGATGGAGATGAAGAATATTATAAGATAGGAAAAAAGAAATATGAGATGACCAAAGTAGAGAAAAATGATTTTAAATGGGAAGAGAGAGAAGAAATAATAATAGAGAATGGAAACAAGGTGAAGAAAGGGAGAGAAATTAAATTTAAAATGTAAGTAAAACAGGGAAGGGCAATGGCAAAATGGAGTAAGAAAAGGGAAGAGTATAATAGGAGGTTTGAAATAAAATTTTAAAAGTATTGAACCAAAACGAATAAAATGGCAGGAAAACCACAACAGGGTCAACAACAATGGCAGCTGAACAAAGATTAGTAAAGGCGGAAAGGGAGTAAGAATATCATACAAAAAGGAAAAGATAATATGAGATGTCTACAGTAAAGAGAAGTCATTTTAAGAGGATTGGGGAAGAAAAATAATAAGAATGAGAAACAGAATTCAGACTAAGGAAGGGAAAAATAAAATTTCTAACTCAAATAAACAAGGGAAGGAGGAAGGCAAAATGGAGTAAGACTGGGAAAGCAACCTATGAGGTTTGAAAAAAAAATTGAACAACTAGGAATACCATTGAAGAAGAACAGCAATAACTGTAGTATCCATGCCAAACGAGCCACAGTTTATAAAGATGGAAAGGAAATAAGAATATTTTAATAGAAAGGAAGAGAATGTGAGCTGACTAATGGAAGGAAGGATGCTTTTGAGAGAATAGAGGGAGGAAAAATGTTAAGAGTAAGGAATAGGAACAAGATGTAGCATGGGGAAAAATAAAATTTACAATGAAAATAAGAAAGGGCAGGAAGAAGGCAAAATGGAGTAAGACAAAGGAAGCATGCAATTTGAGATTTGAAATAACAATAAAATGAAACATAATATAAAATCTAAATAAAAAGAATAAAAAATAAAAGACCAAGAGTAGTGAGTTAGTTGGAATGCAATTGAAGCAAGAATAGAAATATTAAAGGTTCTGTGAAAGGACGAAAAGAAGAAAGAAAGAAAAAACATGCAAGTTCTGAGGAAGAGAGGTGAAGCTCGTCTCAGCCGTTGCTGTTTGCCTTCTGACTTCTTTCTAGATCCATCTCTGGGTTTCTATCAGCTCAAGGTCCCCTGGTGGGTCTTCTGGAAACACCAACTGTATCTCCTTCACCTGCCTCTAGAGGGAGTGTCTGTTGGATTGAGAAGGTGGAGTCTCTGCATCTCCTCTGGGGGGGCATTGTTCAGTCTTCTGGGAAAATTGTGGGTATGTGTTCCCACTGCTCAGGCACCACCCATCTTTGTCTATCCCAGCTTATTTTCAATAATGTATAGTTTCTGATAAATTACCGTTAGCTGTCCATTTCATGCGAGGGGCCAATCTGTGTGAGACGGTGAGCTCTCTTCTGCTGGGTGTTGATGGCAGCTCTGTGTGCAAGCCAATGCTGGGTGGGCCCTGATTCTCCCTTGCTGCATCAATTTCTGATCTCCCTGCTTTTCTGGCCTCAGTGAAATAGGGCCCTAGGAACCAGTGTATTTTGTCTCCCTGAGAAAGTTCAAAATGGGCTCTTTAGGCATTTCTCTTGCTGTCTTCCTCTTTCGGAAATGCATCATGCAGGGTATTCTTAAGACTGACCTGCCCGTTTTGCAGATCTTCCCCACTGAAGGTGTTTTCCATCCAGCAGGAGGTGCGGGCTGGGTGTGACCTTCCCTTCCGGGAGGTTCTAACTCCTCCAGAGAAGGGGGCTCTGTCAGGCTTTAAATAATCTCAGGTGCTCAACTCCCACCCGTCCAGTTCCCAGCTCACTGCCCTCGCGGCAGAGTCCATTCATCCTGCACAGCCTCTGCCCTGCCAGGTGAGCCAAGCAAGGGCTGAGTAATGCTCTTGCTTTGGAACTTTGTGATCAATCTGCCCAGCTGCATCGAGTGGGAGCAAACCACACCCTCAATCCTTTCCATCTGCTCGCAGGGCAGCTGCACTCAGGGTCCCTGCCCAAGCACGCCTCAGTTTCCTTTTTAAAAAGGTCTCTCTGGGCACTCCCATTGCAGCACTGAGTCACTGTCTAGCTTTATGTAGACACCACCTCTCCAAAAATTGAGAGTCTTTCACAGTCATGGCTTTCTATGGCTAGCCTCCTCCTCCCGATCCAGGCGCAGATAGAATCCCTCTCTCTCTGGTAATCTCCAGGTTGAGGTTTGCCACTGCAGCTGTGGGTATGCTGATCACTGTGTGTGTGAGCCTGGGTCTCCCCGACTTTGTACATCCAAGTCACACCTGGCCTGGGTCTGGGGATCCCTGCCCTGGGAGGGAAGGGAATTGCAGAGCTGCATTTTCTGACCAGGCTTTTCCAGGGCTGCAGGTGCCATGAACGGGGTATTTCCCCTTCCATCTATAAAATCTCCTTACCGCCCATTGTGAAGCATCTTCTTTATTCCCTGGCTTCCAAACTGCACATCAGCTAAGATTCTACTGAATGTTCACTTTATTTTTCAGAAGATCAGACTAGTGTCCGAGTTGGGGCAAGAGCAAGTGGACTCCGCTTCCACCTACTTGGCTACCATCTTCTAAACCCAACTGTGGTAAGTTTTAGTATGTCATTTTATTTACATTCTTACAAGAAGACTAGAAATTATATGCTTTTTCTCTTTTGCAAACAAATGAATTAAGTAAGTAAGAGAATACAATTTAAGTTATCTGTCACATCCGATAACTAGAAAATCCCTTTATTCTCAGAATTTTGGTTTTCAAAATTCACATGTTTAATCACTGTAAAATTATTCCAAATGCTCTTTGCATAGATTCTCAACATCATGAATTCTATAATGAATTGTGAGTGTTATGCTACTCTTTAAAGCTTTTTAAAATTATTTTATTGTTGTTCAATTACAGTTGTCTGCATTTTCTCCCCACCTCTCTACCCCATCCCAGCCAAACCCACCTCCCTCCCTAGCTTCCACCCTCCCCCTTGGTTTTGTCCATGTGTCCTTTATAGTAGTTCTTGAACACCCTTCTCCCCACTATCCCTTCCCCCTTCCCCTCTGGCTATCGTTAGAACTCTTTAAAGCTTTTTAAAAAAATCCTCACTTGAGGACATGCTTATTGATTTTTAGCGAGAAGGAAAGGAAGGGAGAGAGAGAGGGAGAGAAACATCGATCAGTTTCCCCTCACATGCACCCTGTCCATGACTGAACCCATAGTCTAGGCATGTGCCCTGACCAGCTGACCCATAACAGGTCAGGGCAAAGCTTTTTTTTCTTCATGTGGAAGTGAAAAATCTATGGATTTATGATAAAAATTATATTGCCCCTTAGATCTTAGAAAATTCTTTCTTTGAAATGTGGTCATCAGAATACAACTATATCAGGCATATGCTGTAGGGGTTTTATTATTAAATTACTAAATCTTTCCTTGTATATTTTTATATTGATAAGGTACTTTCCTAAAAACATAGCTTATTAGAGTGAAGAGACTAATGATCTGAAAATGGAACCCCCCAAATTGCCAAAATTGAATATTAAGTCAGAGAGAGATCATGGGAGTATTGCTGGAAGATCAGAAACCTAGAGTATCATGGATGCCAAAGGACATGTTCAACCTGTTCTCTGAGGACACAAGAAATAACCTGAGCTTGTAGCTAAAGATGAGGGAAAATACGGGGAATATGGTAAACGAGTGATATATGGGAGAGGGCTCTCCGACCTTTAGAAATTATTTGGACTCTGAATGAAATTCAGGTTATTTAAAATTTTGGTCTCTAGTGCTTTTCTCCATTCAAATTAACTGGGGTTTTTTGAAGAGAAGTTTCAAACTTTTTTAGTAATTTCTAAACTTACAAAACTAAGTAAACTTACTAAAAATACTGTCAACATTAAAGGACATGTTATTCAGGAAAAAGCCTCAGTTTTAAAAGTATGAATATTCTAGGAAAGAAAGGACTGAAAAAATACAATTGGCCTAGCAAATAAACCTGGACTTAATAAATAAAAAGTCTGGCCTGGAGAATATTGGCATGGGGTTGAATCATCTTAGAAGTATCGCTCTAGATCCATGGCTTACCAAGAACCCCTTCTTCCATAATAAATAATAATGATAATAATAATAACAATAATAATAATAATAATAAATAAGCCCTATAACTCAGATAGCTGTAATTTGAGCTTCTTAAAAAATATCTTTTGATTATTGTGAGGTCTAAAGTTAAGAATAAACATGTTTCCAAAATAAATTATATTCTTGGTATTGATATTTTGATGCTAAGTTAAATGCAAGTACAATAATGACTAAGTGATTATCATGATTTGTCAATTTTTTAATTTTAAAATGGCTTGAATATTAAAAATAAACTGATGTGTTGAATTATTGATGTAATTTAGTATTGAATTATTAGTTTTAGTAAGTAAAATTTATGTACTTAGAAACATTTGTGTATTAGATTGATAATTAAGTATCCTTTCTATGCAAGAAAGCATTTTGATAATTCATATAATATCGGATAATATCTACAATCATATGACGTGGCAAGCTGTTTAAGAAGATCTTAACGAAAGTATGATATTCGGCCACGTGCTGGTCAGCCACTTTGACTGGATCGACACCTGGCTATAGAGTAATACTTTCTCTGCGGTAATTGTGGATTGTGTTGTGTTGCCCCGGATATTTTTTATTTTGTCCAAAACAAGATCCATACCAACACAAGAACTGTATTTTTTATTTGAAAATGCAGTTGTATATAAAAGCCAGTTGAGATATTCAGATTTTACCATAGAGTTTTTAAGGAGAGATTACAGCTCTACTTGGATGAATGCTAATAAAAGAGGAGATTAATTGTTAATATTTCTGAAGTTGTTGGTTTTGATGAAAGAATACTATGAATTAATCTTATTCTACTTTTATTTCATATCGTTAAACAAAGATGACTTATCCTTTTTGGAATTTAAGACTTAAAAAAACGCTAATGACAATGCAGATCTGACACCTCTGACAGGACGAAAGGAGGAAGCAGACTTGAGCAGGCAGAGCCTCAGAGGGCAGTGCAGCTGTGAGCGCATCTCTCTGGACTGATAGGGAGCTCCTGAGCAGAGTGTTCATTAGAGGAATCCTGTGACAAGCAGAAGTGCTCTGGCTCTAGTTCCTCTGTCATACTCAGTCACTAGCTAATGCAACTTGGGGAGGGTGTGGCCCTCATATAAATGCTATAGCAGATCCCCACAAAGCAGCAACCAGCAACCGCTGGCTAACTGTACTCCTACCAGAGACTTTTGCGTTTGCTTTCTAAAGAAAAGCTTAGCAGCAATCTTCCATGCTTACTACACCCAGTGAAGGGGGCAGAGCAGGAACTATCGGCACTATTTTAAAGAGATAGTAATAGTGACAGATTCACAGGTTTCACAGTTGTCTTGTTAAGTGGGTTTTTTAAAGGGTTTTATTTATTTATTTATTTTAGAGAGAGGGGAAGGGAAAAAGAAAAAGAGGGAGAGAGACATCAATGTGTGCTTGCCTCTCACATGCCGCCAACTGGTGACCTGGCCTGCAACCCAAGCATGTGCCTTGAACTGGGAATCGAACTGGTGACCCTTTGGTTCGAAGGCCTATGCTCAATCCACTGAGCTACAGCAGCCAGGTTAAGTGGGTTTTTATATTTTTGAAAAATCTAGTCATGGCAGATACTCTACAGGATGGCCACCATTTATTACTTCCTTTCCTGTAGGTCAGTCTGTTCCTCACACCCAAAGTGGGCATCTATGGTCCCTTCCCCTTAAATCTGGGCTGGCCCTATTTCTTACTTTCCCAATGCAGCCGAAATGATGTTCTACAGGCTTTAAGATGGTTGCCATCCTCTCTTCTGTCTTGGAAGCCAGACGTCATGTAACCCAGTCTCACCCGACCCTCACTCTAATTGTGAGAAAACATCAAATGGAAACAAACTGAGAAGGACTCCACAAAACAACTGACTAGTACTTAGGAAGTGTCAAGGTCATGAAAGACAAAACTGAAGCACTGTTAAAGATTGAAGGAAACTAAGCAGAAATAATAACTAAATACAAGGTGGGATCCTGGGTAGGATCTCAAGATAGAAAAAGATCATTAATGGCTCAAGTGGTGCAATTTCATAGAATCTGTGGTATAGTTAATAATATTGTGCCATGGTAATGTCTTAGCCGTAATAATGTGGTAGGCTGTGTAAGAAGTTAATATTCAGGAATCCGGTAATGGGTAGACAGAAACTCTGTGTAGTATTCTGTAACTTTTATTTGTCTAAAATTAGTTCAAAGTAAAAAGGTAAAGAGTAAAATTAATAAAATAAATAAAATATAGCCTTATTGTACCATTACTTCCAGTTTTACTGTCTTGAAGTGAAATCTTAAAGATACTTAATAAACAAGCTGAAATTAAATAAAACAAAAAATAGAAACCCCACTGAGCTGAAATTAAACAAAACCAAAAATAAAAACCCCACTGATTATACGAACTTTAGTATCAAAGATATTTATCATATGACTATTACATGTAAGAGACAAGGCACCTAGGAAGAAACCACAATATTAAAGATATGGTTCCTTAACTTGAAAGCTCAAGAATAAGAAATGAGTTATTCATTATAAAGACAAAAATATGTATAAAGAGTTCAAATAACGGAGCGATGATGACAGCTGCCTTGGCTTCAGGAGCAGGGGAGATTAAACTGGGTCTTCACGGATGCAGAAAAGTCGGTTAACAAAGACCTGGGTGAAGAAACAAAGTTCTGGGTTGTACCTGTCATGAGCAAATGTGAGTGCACGGGAAAATATAGAAATGGTGAGCGGGTTTTTATGTCTCTCAGAGAGTATTGTGTAATATGATATAAAAAATGTCAAAATAATTGTAGATGGTCAAGAATGCCAGGCAAGATGTGAATTAATACATTAGTATAATCCTTCAATATGAAAATATTTTCAGTGGAAAATACACACCGAATGCCTATTATGTTACAGCATTGTACTCTATGCCAAGGGATGCAAAAAAGTACAAGAGTACAAGATGTGCTTTAAGTATAACTTCTCTTCATACGATGGGCGACTGTCTACTTATGCCATTTGAAATCTCGCTCACCCTTCCAGGTTCAGCTCAAGTGCTGTTTCCTCCAGAAGCTGCCCTGTTCTGCAGCAATGTGCTCACAAATGTTCCTCCTTGTGCTATTACTTGTGCACATGCCTCGGAGTGTTCTGTCATAGACTGTGAGTTCTTAGAAGGCAGAGATGTTGTTTTGGCTGATCCATTTTCTAATGGCACAAGAAAGGAACAATGACAGACCTGACTTAATACATGTTATTGAGAAGACTGGAAGAAGAGTTAAAGATTTTGAGGTTATTTGTGGCATTTTCTCCTTTTCTGTGTCAGATACTGCTTTCTAGTTATCTGGTCTGTGCAAATAAGTTTGTGGTATCTGAATCAGGCAGCCTGAACTTTATGAGAGAAAATAAAAATGACTCAAGAATGGTGCTTTTTTACCATTCTTGTACTTGAGTCACTTAAATTTGGACAATGTTTATTAAAGTTATTAGAAAATAAGATTCTGCATGGGTTTTATTGATTTCTGAACTTTAAAACTGCAGCCGACTCAGACTTTAGTTCACTTTCAGTTAATGTTGTATGAGATGTGATATGTCCTATGAACCTCAACTCCAAAAGCATTTCTTAACTACTTTTAGAAATGTAATCCTGTTTTCCCTTTTTTATGGGACACCATATTTCTTACTATCTTAATGATAGAAAAATGTTTCTTTCATAAATGCTTTGCAATCTCATACCATTCTACTTAGTACAAGTTTTGGTTGCTTACAGCTCTTTCTATATAGAAATGAAAGATTAGTAAATATGGTTATTTTTTGCTGTGTACCTGAATCATGTGAAAAACGATGAAGATATTTTAAGCAATAAAACATATAGACAACATTTATCAGTCCTGGAGCCAATTGCTGACCTATTGCAAGTGTAACCATATTGGGGAAAGTCACACTGAGATGATTGATCAGTAGTTCTTAGTGGTATTTTTGTTGATTTCCTGCTGATTTCCCTATTGTTCTTTAAGCTTTTTTCCCCCCTACTACATAGGAGTCTATTCACAGTCTGGCAAAAATTTGCAGAAAAAGTATCCAAGTGATGGGCTCACAGCAGGTGCTGGATCAAACAGGCCTTGTTCTCAGGCCCTTGGGAAGCATGCATGGATCAGAGGAATCCAGGGCTGCCCTTCAGATGACCTGTGGCAAAACTGCAGAGGACATGCTCAGTTTCTTCTCATGGATAAACAAAATGTACATGAAATATTTTTGTTAGCTTGAATAGAGGAATTTATTTTATATACACAGTGCCTATCTATACAGTTGAGTGAAAATGGCATGAAATAAATCTTGTCTAATAGAAGATACTTATAGAAGAATATTATTTAAATATCAAACTGTGTAAAGGTCACTGTTTTACCTTTTGATCTTAGTAGGGATATTCTGGTTTCAGTTGAATATAGGACAAAAAAATCACAAGAAATGGGAGGGCTGGGTAGTGCTTACCCTCTCAATAACACATAGTTTAAGAGGGGTATTGTACTCTTCAAGAGTCAGAAAAAAGTGCCATGTCAATTTTGGATTTTGTCCATAGATTTAGAAATATAGAGACCTAAGTATATGTTTAGCTGAGACTACACTGATATAAATCTTGTCTGTTAATGAAATGTTAAATAGTTTTTTTAATCAGATCTTTACAAAGACTACAATTTGGTAAACATTTGTTGAATATCTTTGGCATTGCTTTAGATTCTAGGAATTTTGAAGAATTGATATAATCCCCTATCTTCACAGAACTTCATATTCAGACAATTTGTAAAAGTTAATCAAGATGAGAGAAATAGAAAACAGACTAAAAATTCATCCTACTGAAAAAGTTATAGTCAGAACAGTATTGCTATGTGAAGAATCTCAGATCCTCTTTATTCTCAGATCCTCCCTATTTTTCACCAAGGTAAAAAGTAGTACTTGATTTTTCTCTGGTCTGGTCATAAGGTATAGTTCTCAATGTAACATATAGTTAGAGTGAAGGTTTTGTTTTTATATTATTATATTAATTAAAAATATTTTATTAAAATTTTAATTTATTTTATTTAAAAGCCTAATGGATAAACATGTAGATCAATGCTTGGGTTAATATAATGAATCTTTTATATTACATGATACTCTTATGGATATCACTTAACATTTATGGTTACAGAATTAAGCTCTAGAGAGACTATATTTTTTAAATCTCCAAATAAACATCCAGCCCTACTTTTCCCAGTAAAGAACATACAATAAAAAAATATTCCATTCCAGATGTAAAAGAAGACTGCGTTGTCATTTAACCATTTTTTCCCTGTGAAATTTGAGATACTTCCCATACTTCTGATATTAGATTGGGAAATTGATGACAATCTATTAGTATCACATGGTTTTATGTTTATGAATTTGCAAGGTCACATAGTTTACACTGTTTTGACATTCAGTCTGTTATGACATAGAGGACAATCAAGACAAAAACAAGGGGGAGAGTAATACCCTGTGAATGGCAGATACAATTTGCCTGTGAGTCCATGTATCTGAAGTAAGTCAAAATACTTGCTTGTTTCTGCATGGCTTCCTGTGGAAGTTATCGTGGCGTCTGGGTCATCACTCTAGCAAACCATTGTGTTTTCAGTTTGTAAGACCAATATTTCCTGGGGAAATCACACATTGATTTTGATGTGACCTGTGCTTACATGAGGAGTACGCTAGTTTAGAATACAGTTTTCTAAGTGAGAATCGTTTCAGGTTAGCCATTCTCATGGTGATACCACCATATTTTTAGTGTCAACACCAGATAAGGGTATCTACTGCACTCCATAAATTTCAGTTCTGCTGTTTTGTCAAGAAAATTTAGATATTTAAGCTATATGTTTTATAAAACTTTAGAATTTTAAGTTTTTCTTTAAGACATTAAGTTTGGAATTTAGTTTTGAAGAACTCTAGCTAATAAAAACATTGAAGTTACAATAGCAAATTTTTAAAAATTCAAATTGTATGCATACATGAAAATATCTAATTTCTTTTTTTGATATATTTATTGATTATGCTATTACAGTTGTCCCATTTCTGCCCCTTCCCTCAACTCCATCCTCCCCACCCCCTCCCTCCCACATTTCCCCCCTATAGTTCATGTCCATGGGTCATACTTATATGTTCTTTGGCTTCTACATTTCCTACACTATTCTTACCCTCCCCCTGTCTATTTTCCACCTATCATTTATGCTATTTATTCTCTGTACCTTCCCCCCTCTCTCCCCCTCCCAATCCTCTATTGATAACCCTCCATGTGATCTCCATTTCTGTGGTTCTGTTTCTGTTCTAGTTGTTTGCTTAGTTTTCTTTTGTTTTTGTTTTAGGTGTGGTTGTTAATAACTGTGAGTTTGCTGTCATTTTTACTGTTCATATTTTTTATCTTCTTTTTCTTAGGTAATTCCCTTTAACATTTCATATAATAAGGTATTGGTGATGATGAACTCCTTTAACTTGATATCTAATTTCTTGAAGTAAGTTAGCAACTGATTTAAAAATAGAAATGTTTTAACTCACCTATTGTTGAGAACTGCATGTGAGTGAAATTTCCTGCTAAGTACTTTATGAACTTGCTCTTTTTGTTTCCTGGAGCTACGTCAGGTATTAGAAATCAGAGGACCACTTGCAGATTGAAGAGAAGGTATAAAGATGTTAGTTACTCTTATAAAGAATGAGGAGAAAACTTGTTAGCAAACAAGAAGTTTCTGGAAAAATTATCTGATGCTTAACTCTCTGCTCTTCTGAACAATGTCTGCCTTGCTTCATAGATTCAATCAACATTCTGGAATGGATTTCTAAGAAGATAGTTTTCATCAAGGCATTTTTTCCCTTTTACCCTCAATATGATTCTGATGCATGTTCGGATCTGATAACCACTGCTACACTTAATGGATTTGGGCCATGAAATGCCATTTGTCACGAAAACATTGAGTGAATGGACCCATTTTGCTAGTACGTGGTAAGGGAATTTTTATACGGGTGAAATGCTAATCCAGAGAACACCGTATTTCCTTTAACTTTCCTCTGGAGTGGAGAGTAAATGTGTTGATTCCCAAGTGGTTTTCAGGCAGTAATGATTGAATAGTATTTACATATATTCTCAATATCATGAACAAATGTTAAAATCTGATTAAGATATGCTTCATGATATCTAAAAACTGACATTTCAAAAGAAAAATCACGAAGCAGAAATTTGACCAATGTACTATCTTCCAGATGTTTTGTGTACCCTTTGGCATGTAGGTTATTTGAAGGTCTAGACACTAGGAACAAATTACACATTTAAACAGCCAATGGCTAACTGAATTCTTTTAAGAACAGTATTAGACTTTTATGTATGAGCATGTTCTGTGTTCTGCTACTTTTGAAATGAAACATCAACAATGAGATCTTAGTAGCAATAGAACTGTACTTTTACCACATGGGTTATACAACTTAGGGCTGTGTCCTTTGGCTGCATTTAAAAGCTCCAGCTTAGGAAGATGATGAATGAGGTCAATTTGAACTGGCTGCAGACTGCATCATAGATTAAACATTTTCCTTCAGCTTGATTGGCACTATTTTAAGGAAACATATTGGAGAAAAGCTATTTAGTCACAGTAGTTAACTATTAAAATGTACACAGAATTCAAGAAATACTGCTAATGTGCCAACCAAACTTTGATTTATAAACATGAAGTAAATGTTGTTAGCTTCATAGTCTATATTCAATAAAAGTCTTTGTTAACTTGATGTATATTTGATGAGAAACTTTATTTTTTGTTAGTTTTATATATTGACTTCCCTTAAAGAAGTCAAAGAACTATAAAAAGATCACTCAAAGAAAAAGTATTTACTGTAATACTCATAACTTTCTGGGAGTAGAAAGTGGGAGTTCTAAAATGGGTAAACAGAAAAAAGGGAAAGAAGTGGGAGGTAAGGTGAATCAGAATGATTTTGGCTGGTGATAGACAATAAGTAACAGTCTGTTCTAGGTCTGATGCAGCGGAAAACTTTACTTTAGTTGGAGTGTAAGGGTTTATTCAGTGTGAATTCATGTTGCTGTTGAACATCTGTTCATTCTGAAAGCAATTGACCAGTAACCAGGTATTTGGTTATTAAATGAAACTTGATTTTTAAAAAGACTAAATCTAACCTAGACATCAAGTAAATACAACCTCATACAATGGTCATTTTGTATAAAACACAAACATTTGTCATAATTTTGAGAAGGGTATTGCTTGCAAGAAAAACCACTGATGTTATCACCAGAAAGAGGGAAAATCTGGACCTTATTTCCTTTTTTAAAAAAAGATTTTATTTATTTTATTTTAGACAGAGGGGAAGGGAGGGAGAAATAGAGGGAGAGAAGCATCAATGTATGGTTGCCTCTCATGTACCTCCTACTGGGGACCTGGCCTGCAACCAAGGCATGTGCCCTGACTGGGAATTGAACCAGCAACACTTTGGTTTGCAGGCCGGCACTCAATCCACTGAGCCACACCAGCCAGAGCATATTATAAAAATTTAAATAAAAATTTCAGCTGGCATTAAATAAATTAACTGGCAAACTATGAGAACATATTTAAGAAGTAAATTATACCTCAATGAAGATAATAAAAAATAATAAAAATATGTATAAGAATTTACAGTTATCCAGTAATCAAAATGCTGCTGGGAGAATGGAATTCCAGTAGTACACCCAAATGGAACTTCTAGTCAAGATGGAAGTGTAAGTAAACATGCCTCACTTCATTGCAGAACTACAACAAAAAGTATAACTAGACTAAAACAAATTATCACCCAGAACTGTCAGAAAATAGGGCTGTATGGAAATCCAACAACCAAAGAGTTGAACAAGCCACATTCATCCAGATGGGTAACAGGGGCAGAGATGTGGAGACATGCAGAGAGGTGGAAGGCACAGAGAGGCAGAGTGGAGAGGTGGAGAAGCATGGAGAGGTGCAGAGACTTGGAGTGGCACAGAGAGGCATGGATACATGGAACAGGTGGTCTGATATCCACATGTGGTAGATAAAAATCAGGAAGGATACCTGGGGAGTTAGAGACCCAACCCCACACAAGACCACCCAGCCCAGAGTTCCAGAATCTGGAAGATAAGTCCCCATAACTTCTGGCTATTAAAACCAGTGGCGGGCCGACACGCTGGAGGAAAGGAATGAGGCAGGCAGAAAACTTGGAAAGAAAAGAGCAGTGATCCCTTCCACCGAGAACGTGCTTTTTTCTGAGGAGCCACAGTTTTGTGGATGTGGTTAGACTTTTTACACAGGGACAAGTTCTTCCAGCATTTTTACCTGCACATTCGGAGACAGTCGGGCGCATTGGTCCTTTCAGCAGAACCTGCCTTAGGCACTTAACCTTTCGTGGCTTCGGCACCCCAAGACAAAAAAAATGGCTCAAAGCTCCAGAAAAAATACAACTAAGCGATGAAGAGATAGCCAACCTATCAGATGCACAGTTCTAAACACTGGTAATCAGGATGCTCACAGAATTGGTTGAATTTGGTCACAAATTAGATGAAAAAATGAAGGCTATGCTGAGTGAAATGAAGGAAATGTACAGGGAACCAACAGTGATGGGAAGGAAACTGGGACTCAGATCAATGGTGTGGACCAGAAGGAAGAAAGAAACATTCAACCAGAAAGAATGAAGAAACAAGAATTCAAAAACATGAGAAGAGGCTTAGGAACCTCCAGGACATCTTTAAACATTCCAACATCCTCATCATAGGGGTACCAGAAGGAGAAAAGGAAGAGCAACAAATTGAAAACTTACGTGAACAAATAATGAAGGAGAACTTTCCCAATCTGGCAAAGGAAATAGACTTCCAGGAAGTCCAGGAAGCTCAGAGACTACCAAAGAAGCTGGACCCAAGGAGGAACACACCAAGACACATCATAATTACATTAGACAAGATTAAAGATAAGGAGAGAATCTTAAAAGCCACAAGAGACAAGGGGACAGTTACATACAAAGGAGTTCCCATAGGACTGTCAGCTGCTTTCTTAAAAGAAACTTTGCAGGCAAGAAGGGGCAGGAAAGAAGTATTCTAAGTCATGAAAGGCAAGGACCTACATCCAAGATTGCTCTATCCTGCAAAGCTTTCATTTAGAATGAAAGGGCAGATAAAGTGCTTCCCAGATAAGGTCAAGTTCAAGGAGTTCATCATCACCAAGCCCTTATTATATGAAATGTTGAAGGGATTTGTCTAAGAAAAAGAAGATAAAAAATATGAACAGTAAAAATGACAGCAAACTCACAGTTATTAACAACTACACCTAAAACAAAAACAAAAGCAAACAACTAGAACAGGAAAGAATCACAGAAATGCAGATCACATGGAGGGTTATCAGCAGGGGAGTGGGAGAGGAGAGAGAGGGGAAAGATACAGAGAATAGGTAGCATAAATGGTAGGTAGAAAATAGACAGGAGGAGGTTAAGAATAGTATAGGAAATGTAGAAGCCAAAGAACTTATCTGTATGACCCATGGACATGAACTAAAGGGGGGAGGATGTGGGTGGGAGGGGGTGTGCAGGGTGGAGGGGAATAGAGGGGGGAAAATGGGACAACTAATAGCATAATCAATAAATTATATTATTAAAAAAATAAAAAAATAAAAACCAGTGGCGATTGGTTGGAGCAGCAGAAGATACTGTGAGATTCTCAAGAGATTCCTCTTAAAGGGCCCGCAACTGACTTAGGACTCATGCAGACTCACCCCCTCTGGGATTCAGCACCAAGGCAACAGCTGGAAGGGAACTAGTGGCCTACGGGGAGAATTGAAATGACTGGTAACAAGGCAAGCACTGGGAGACAGCTTCCTCCTGGGCAAAACTCGGGGTCAGTCTGCAGCATTGTCCTTTCTGCAAGTCCTCCTTTACACAGAGCCATGGAACAGTGACATGGGTTGCCCTGCCCTGGTGGTTACCTAAGCAGGGGTGTCCAAACTTTTGGTGTCTGTCAGCCACACTGGAAGAAGAACAGTTGTCTTGGACCACACATTAAATACACAAACACTAACAAAAACAAAAAAAATCTTATAATGTTTCAAGTAAACTTACAATTTTGTATTGGACACCTCTGACTGGCTCTGCCCCATACAACTTACAGGTGCACTTTCCTACAATAGGCCATGCTACTAACACAGGGAATCAAAGCGGTTCTACCTAATACACCAAAACAAACACAGGGAGGCTGCCATAATCAGGAGACAAAGAAATATGGCCCTGATGAAAGAACAAAACAAAATTCCAGAAAACAAACTAAACAAAATGGAAATAAGCAATCTATCAGATGCACAGTTCAAAACACTGGTGAGCTAGATGCTCAAGGAACACTTTGGGTAATTCAACAGCATAAAAAAAACCCAGGCAGAAATAAAGGCTACATTAAGTGAAATAAAGAAAAAATCTACAGGAAACCAACAATGGAGGGGATGAAGCCAAGAATCAGATAAATGATTTGGAACACATAGAAGAAAACACCATTCAATCAGAACAGCAAGAAGGAAAAAGAATTTAAAAAAAAAAAATGAGGATAGGCTAAGGAGCCTCTGGGACACCTTCAAACTTACCAACATCCAAATCGTAGTGCTGCCAGAAGGAGAAGAGGAAGAGTGAGAAATTGAAAACTTACTTGAAAAATAATGAAATAAAACTTCCTTAATTTGGTGAAGGAAATAGACATGCAAGTCCCAGAAGAAGAGAGTTGCAAACAAGATTTACACAAAGAAGACCACACCAAGAAACACACTTAATAATTAAAATGCCAAAGGTTAAAGATAAAGAACCTTGAAACCAGCAAGAGAAGTGCAGAGTTACCTCCAAAAGAGTTCCCATAAGACTATCAGCTGATCTCAAAAGAATCTTTGCAGGCTAGAAGGGACTGGCAAGATGTATTCAAAGTGATGAAAAGCAAGGACCTTCTACAATCTAAATTACTCTATCCAGCCAAGCTATGGTTTAGAATTGAAGGGCAGATAAAGTGCTTTCATACACTTTTGAAAAGGGTAAAGGTAAAGGTAAATATATCGACAAATACAGGATCCTGTAATACTGTTATGGGGGTGCATAAATTACTTTTAATTCTTATATGAATTAAAGACAAAAGCATAAACAGTAATTACAAAATTCTGTTAGTAAACACAAAATATAAAAAGATGCAATTTGTGACATTGATGTTATAAAGTGGAGGGGATATAAGGAAGAGGTTTTGTATGCAATTGAAATAATGCTGTTATCAGGTTAAAATAACTTGCTATCACTATAAGACATTTTATATAATCCCCATGACAACTACCAAGAAATATCCATAAAAGATACACAAAAGAAAATGAGAAATGAATCAAAATACCTCACCACAAAAAAAAAATAATGAAACAATAAAGAATGCAGCAAGAGAGAGAAAGAGGAAGAAAATAACTAGAAGACATACAGAAAACAATCAAATGGCAATAGTAAGTTCTTCTCTATTAGTAATTACTTTAAATGTAGTTGAATTAAACTCCACAATCAAAAGACTAAATGGAGTGTCTGAATGGTTAAAAAACAAACTCAACTATAGGCTCTTTACTACGAAGGATCATGAGACTACTATGAACAATAATACACCATTGCATGAGATAACCTGTGAGAAATAGATAAATATCCATAAGCACACAACTGACTATGACAGAATCATGGAGCAACAGAAAATCTAAAAAGACTTACAACTAGAAAAGAGATTGAATCAGTAGTCAAAAACCCTCCTAGCAAAGTAAAACCCAGAACTGTATAACTTTACTGTTGTATTTTACCAAACATTTAAAGAAGAATTAACATCAGTCTCTTTCAAATAATTCAAAAAAAATTAAGAAGAGGGAACACTTTCAAACTTTTCTCTTTTTAAATGAGGACGGCCTTACTCTTGATACCAAAATTAGGCAAAAGGTAATATACAAAAACAAAATTAGAGGCCATGTATCCATTATGAACATAGATGGAAAATCCTCAACAAAATACTAGTGAACCAAATTCAACAATTCATTAAAAGGATTATACAAAATGACAAAGTGGGATTTCTTCCTGCATTGTAAGGATGAACTAATATATGAAAATCATCAAATACACAACTTTGAAGAATGATGGACTAAAACAATGTGTTCATCTTAATTGGTGGAGGGAAAATGTTTGACAAAATTCAACATCCTATCATAGTAAAAAGATTCAACAGAATAGAAACAGGAGAAATTGTATCACCATAAAAATCTGATATAAAAAGCCCATAACAAATCTTATACTCACTGGTTAAAAACAGAAATCTGATCCTCTAAATTGAGAACTAAAACTTAAGTGCCCATTAAAAGAGGAATGAAGAAAATATATATCACATTTTATTTATCCATTCACCTGTATGTATGTATATAGGTCTGTCCCGAAAGTATCTAGCCATGTACTATGAAAAATTGAAACATTTATTGAAGAAGATACAAGAAACATTGTACACAGGACAATGACGCCTCAGTCCCCTTCAAAGTAGGCACCTTGGGGCCTCACCCAGTTCTCCTAATCACTAATTGGCTGCCCTGTCATATTTTCCTGAATCTCTTTGACAGTCTGAAATCTCTTCCCTTTCAAAGGTGATTTTAGTTTTAATGAAAGCCAGAAGTCGCAGGGCACCAAATCTGGGCTGTAGGGATGCAGAGTCACCTAGGTGAGTTGATGTTTTCCCAAAAAACTCCACATGAGATGTGGTGCATGAGTCATGCATCACATTGTCATGATGAAGCTGCCAATCACCAGTTGCCTACAGTTGTAGACTTCTGAATCCCTGGATAGTTTCTGTGGAGGAATGCTCAAGCTTAACACAAAATTTGATGCAAATTCACTGCTCTACTTGCTCAGTCATTTTGAATGCAACAGCTACACACTACAGAGGCTCACTCAATGTGCATCTACCTCTGCCACTGACTAGTACAGTGAAGTCATCATTGTTCACGTGTGTACATTCCAGCCCACTCTCCTTGGCTGCCAGGTTACATCCATGTCACATAAACTATTCTCATTATATTAACAATGGTTGGACTTTTTCTGGACATACTATACACACACACTCACGCACACATATACAATGGAATATTATTCACATTTAAAAAAAATTCCTGTCAAAGTGGAATAACTGAGTAACAAAAGAAAGGGAAACTATATGATTTGGGAGGATGGGGAAAGGAGAGTTGTTCAATGAATTCAATCTTTCAGTTTTGCAAGATGAGAAGGTTGTAAGGATCTGCTGCACAACCATATTCATATAGGTAACACTGCTGTACTATATACCTAAACTTTTTATGGTAAATTTATATTATGTACTCTTTACCACAATAAAAATTACCTATAAGAAAGAACAGTCACATTCATAACATATTTTGTAAACAAAATTATTAACATAGAAGTTGCAAAGACTTACAATTTCCTTTTAAGTTGTGAATGTAATTCATCTTTAAAAAATGTTTTCTGACTTAGGTTTTGGTTCTACTTAATAAAATTTTAAAGAGGCATGCATTTAGATTCTTTTTGTGGTAGAAACCGTGTTTTGTAAACCTGTATACTGTATGAAATCACATTTCTGTTTTGGTAGGTGTTACTGCCTCACGTATTTGCCTCGAATTTGGGTGTGTGGAGGGGACGCTCTGATTTAAAATATAGACATGCGGAAAATGTATTCTAAGAGGCAATTTAAGGATCCTGTAATGAAAAGGGGGATAGTTCTACAGATGTGGACTTGTGGTTTATAAGAAGCAACTCTGTGGACGGCAGCACTGAATAGTAGCAAGCTTTGTTTAAAGTTGGTTAATAATTTTCTGGAGTGATGCTAGGGAGACTAGTTATTTCCCAGAACTGTTTTAAATATATGACCCAGAGAGAAAATTATAAATCTTTTCTTCTCATTGTGGGGCTTTTTTTTGTTGAAATTTCTTCTTGGAGAGATGCTATCATGTTGCTATTTCAATGAAAAGAAAGAGAAGCGATCAAATTTTTAAAAAAACCAGCCTCCAAATCTGGTAGGAGTCATGGCGCAAGTCCTCTTTGACTTGCACCATAGGTAACAATTCCATTCCTAGTTTCTCTTTCTTTTCTATGATTTATTCTTGCCATGGAAGTTGGAGTGCTGGAGGAAGTCCAAAGAGGAGGTAAAAAAAATGGAGAAATGGAATGGGTATGACTGCATTGGATTGACGGACACTCTTGTAGGCCTTGTCCTTGTCCCATTTAATCAAGGACTGCAATCTATCAGACAACAAGAATTTTAGTACTGGTTCTGCCATGAAGTACTATGACAGGGTATTTCTTCTGAGCTGAATGTCATGATTTCATATTCCCGTGTTAATTCCATTCAGCTTGCTAGTTCGCTAGAATTGTCTACTGAAGTTAACTGAATTATAAGTGTCTTATTTATTGTTTTGCATATGGTATGTCTTCAAAAGATGTCCTTTTAGAAGTCTGTAAGACTGAAATATCTGTTTATCAAATTTATCACTTTTTTTTGGCCCCACCAGGGCTGGGGCCATATTAGCTTCGTTTGCAGTTATCTCCCCAGGAGTACAACAGCACTGTGCCTGAAACAGAGCCTATGCTCAATAACTGTTTTTTTAAAAAATAAATACATGAATAAGTTATAGGTATCTATGGAGAATGCTTCTTCTTTTCTAAGCTGTTCAAGACTTGCAGGTAAGGGATATAAATCTAAGAAACCTTATGAGAAGGTGGTAACCAAACAAAAACTTAAATTTCAGAAGTTTGTGTAAAAGTATTTTTAAATGAGAATGAGGCTCTTTATGGCCAATTATTATTTTTTTACTTATAAAATAAAGATGTAGAAAACTACCTTAAATGAGCACTCAAGACCTGAGGGTGGCAGCTGGAGGCTAAACCAGTGAGCTTATTGTGGAGTACTTTATAGAGAATGGATGCTAGAAATGTATTACAGAGTAAAGTCATTAAAGTTATAGTACAAACTGAATAGACACTGCTGGCTGGCAAAGGTCAAAGATCTGCTTACTATTGCTGGCTTCTTCTAAGTTTCATCTGTAACAGCTCTAGTTTCTTGCTACCAAAGAGCCACAAGAAGGGTAAATACAGGAGATGTCAACTTCTTGGATTTGTTATTAATACCTCAAATTGGTAAGCATTAGTGATTCTGTAAGACCATGTATGGATTGTTCGTTAGTTTACCCAAATCCAAGTTAAATTATTTATTATCTTCATAACCCTTCAAAACAGAAATCTGATCTCATCTTACAGAGCCAACATTGCCAAAATTGGAAATGACGCTCCTCAGCTATTGATCATTCAACTAGAAGGTGCATGTGCAAAATAGAAATAATTCTTAGAAACACAATTTTAATGAATTTTAATTTATGGAAGAACAATTATAGAAAGTAGGCTAGGGCAATATCAGTTAGTAAATACATATCAAAATCCACTGCCTTAAAGACTACATTTTTCAAGAGAAGAAAGTAGGACCTTTCTGTTGAGCTATTATAACAGCTTTTAGAGTTAGAGTGCAGTCCAGTAATGGAACAACAAACATCAGATATTCCACATATAGGTGAGATCATGTTGTATTTTTCTTTCACCAATTGGCTTAGCTAACTTAGCATAATTTTCTCCAGGTCCATCCAGGCTGTTACAAAATGTAAGAGTTTCTTCTTTTTTACTGCTGCAGAGTATTCCATTGTGTAAATGACCACAGCTTTTCTATCCATTTATCCAATGATGTGCACTTAGTCTGTTTCCAAATTTTGGTGATTGTAAATAGCGTTGCTATAAACATAGGGGTGTATATATTTTATTGTGTTGGTATTTCAGAAGTGGGTATATATTCAGAAGTGGAATCACTGGGCCATGATAGTAACAGAAGCTTAGATACATAGAACAGACTGACAGGCACTGGAAAAGAGGGGTGGGGGAATGGGATGAAAGATGGTGAAGGGATTAACCAAAGAATATTTATGCAGAACCCAAGGGCTTAAACAATAATATGGGGATTGTCTTTGGGTAGGGAGAGGGTTGGGCTGGGAGAGGAAGGGGAGAAAAGTGGAAACAACTGTAACAGCTTAAACAACAAAAAAGTTAAAAAAAAAAAAAAGAACAATAAGCAGGGTCATCTAGTTACAAGTCATACAGGTACCGGAACTGTAGGGAGCAGAGAAATCAGCAACAATGAGTACAGGGTTGGGAGGGAAGGAAGAAGCCATAGGTTAGAGCCACAGAGTGGAAGAGGGAATTGGGACCCAAATAAAAGGTTTTAACACCTGATGGCACCTTCTGGCTTCTTCTTTTCCAAACTAGTTATATTGTGATGATTTTGAATCCCAGGTATTTTTCAAAGCTATGTTCCAGCTTTTGCTTAATACTTAAAAAATCCATTACAAGGAGATACCTTGAGTAAACTGCAAGTATTTAGTTTATTATTAGCAATGGGGTGAAAAATAAGTGTCAAAGAAGAAAAGATAGGTTTTTGTTCTAACCCATACATAGTGCTTCTGTGAGGGCTAGAAAAAAATGGCCCTTCCACCTAGACTAATGAGCAGAGTATATTAGTCAGATTTTTCCAAAGAAATAGGACTAATAGGATGTATACTTGTAGACACATAGGGAGATTTACTTGAAGGGACTAGCTCACATAGTTATAGAGCCCTGGTGAGTTCAAAATATGATGTGACAAGCCAGTGGAATTGATACTTAGGGAAGGGTTGCAGTTCAAGTCCAAAGACAGTCTGCTGGTGGAATTTCTTTCTTGGGGGTTCTCCATCTTTGATCTATTCAGGCTTCAGCTGATTGGATGAAGCTCATTCACATTTTGCAGAGTAGTCTGTTTGACTCAAAGTCTACCAATTTAAATGTTAATTTAATCAAGAAAACACCTTCACTCCAACATTCAGAATAATATTCGACCAAATATCTGGGCATCATGGCTCAGCCAACTTGATGCATAATATGAACCATCACACAGAACACAGGCTGGACTGCAGCTCGCCGTTACTCTGGCCTTCAGGTGCCCATGTGCAGAGCCAGACAGCACAACTACTCTCAGTGTGCTGGGTTTTGGTAGCACCCTTTCAGGCCTGTACCTGTACCAGTACCTGTGGAGACCACAGCCAAATCATTTTGTGACTAGTAGACTGATCAGTGGCCAGGAGGCTTTGCAACTGGCCCTGATCAACTGCCCCTTTCAGAGAGGAGGAGCAGAATAGATTATGGTTGGTCACAGGGTGCCGATAATGCTGGATTTTAATTCTGGCTCTGCCGTCACCTTGCTACGGGATGCTGTATAAATCACTTTATTTCTCAGGGTTTGGGTTTTCTTGCTTGAAAACCACAGGTTTATAATATGAAAAGTCCCTTCCATATCTAATATGATGCATCAAACATTTTGATCTTGACGTAATCGATTTTGGTCCTTAACTGGTACTGACAATAACTAGGAAAAGATTCTTCTATTGAAATTAAATATAAACAAAAGCCTATTTTTATTTTTATCTATTTTATTGGGGGATATTATTTAATAAAATTGTATAAGTTTCAGGTGTATAGTTCTATAATACATCACCTATATATTGTACTGTGTGTTCACCACAGCAAGTGAAGTGTCCCTCCAATACCATTTACCCCCCCTTTACTCTCTTGTACTTCCTCCCACCCCCCTTTCCCTCTGGTAATCACCATACTGTTATCTGTTTCTATGAGAATTTTTTTTGTTTAATCCCTTTACCTTTTCACCCAGCCCCCTAAATCCCCTCTCCTCTGAAAGCTGTAACTCTGTTCTCTGTATCTATGAGTCTCTTTCTATTTTGTTAATTTATTTTGTTATTAGATTCCACATATGAGAGAAATTATATTGTACTTGTCTTTCTCTGCCTGGCTTCTTTCACTTAGCACAATACTACAGGTACATTTGATGCCCTTCTTCACTTAAACGACAACTTTAATGAGACTATCAGCAGTGAATGTGAAAAACTTGGTAGAAAGATGGAGAAATGATATTAAAGTGTGATTTTATCATATGTAAAAAATTTAATGAGGCCCATCTTCTGCCTACGATAAAAAATGCAGTGTTCCCCGGACAGGTGGCTCAGTTGGTTAGAGCATCATCCCATACACCAAGGGGTTTCGGGTTTTATCTTCAGGTTGAGGTGAGTACAGGCTGATTGATGATTCTGCCTTACATCAATGTTCCTCCCTCTCTCTCCGCCTTCCTCTCTCTGAGGTCAGTGACTATATCCTCAGGTAAGGATTAAACAAAAAAGTGCAATGCCTCCTTCCGTAGTTAGATCAGTATCAATTTTGATTTAAGGTTTAGCTCCTAAAATTTAAAGGAGTTATGAAATAATACTTTGAATTTTTAATATACAATTGAGTTGAAGTACTTCAGAACGTAGGTAGCAATCAGGAAGAAGATGTTATTTTCTTTTTCCTCATGTGTAGTTATTGTTTGAAAACCTTACATACTAAGATTCTCCTTGGTCCATTGATACTTCTTGATGGATCCTATTCCATTTCCTTCTCAGGTTACTTAAAATGTTTTACAGAAAATAACTATTCATACTCCTGATATTAAGATTAGATAAAAAGGACAAGTATACCCTTTTATGGAACCTCACCAGAATATGTTATAACAGGCTATATACATATACAAATAATCGTGTGAAAAATACCTGAGGCTGTAAGGCATTTCAAAGAACTTTATGATGAGTTTGCTGTGGAATTTCAGAAAGATTAGCTCCAAAATGATTTCATAAAATGAGACTTTTAGGAGGGTATATTTTTTACAAACATATGCAAATGTTAATATCCAAATGTGTGCTGCACCTTTTGCCCTAGACTCGGGAAGCTGTTATGCTGATTTCTGTGGGGTTGCCACTGCTCAGAGCATTTTTGGAACTCCATTCATGGAAGTGACTTTAGAGCTAGTTTATGAACCACACAAGTAAATTAGTTTCATTACTTTATTGTCACACCTCATATATTTCCATTCTCACGTTCCTCACAGTAGGGTATCTTCTCCATCTCAGAGAGATTTTGCATTTCCCCCATTTCATACTGCCCTTGCAAATATGTCTCTGAAAGAATGAATGTTCGCTGTAGATATATTCACAGCTATATGCAAGTAGATAAAATATGGTGCAACCGCAAATAGAATATACGGTACATTACCTGGCAGAATACTCTATTATACAAAATAGCTTCTCTAATTGAGGTGGACAGAAAATGTCATTTTTCTAAATTTAAAACCCACTGAAGAATTTTTATGCTAACATTGTTTTAACCTGTTGGCGTGGTTGTCAGCTCTTGAGAAAATCAAATTTTCTCTGAAACACTAACCAAAAAGAAAAATTCAAAACTTGTTATTGATTCAAAACATCATAGGAAAATGTAGCTTTTTAATATAAGTATTACTGTTAAAATATAGTAATAATATATATGCACATATTATTTTTTAAGAGAGAGGGAAAAGGGGGGAGAAAGAGAGGGAGAAAAACATTGATGGGAGAGAGAAACATCGATTGGCTGCCTCTTGTATGTACCCCGACTCGGGACTGAACCTACAGTCCAGGCATGTGCCCAGACTAGAATTGACCAGGCAACCTTTAGCTTTGTGGGATGATGCCCAGCCAACTGAATCACACTGGTCATGGCATTATAACATGTTTTAATTGCATGATTAAGGAATGTGGATGAAGAAATAGGAGTTTGCAAAAATGTGAGATAATTTATAATAAAAAAAAGTTTTCTTATTTTAACTTCGATTTTCCTAGTGCCTGTTTCAAAAATCTCTTATTAGCTTTATAAAGAACAAAATCATCAGCAGGGGGAAGTGCTAACTGTTTTATTTTATACATACCCAGGCTGTTTATTTCCCTGTCTTTGGTTCATTGAGGTAATATCATAGCATGACCTCTGGATAAAATAAGCAAACGTAGCACGGAATACTCCAAAGTGAGTAAGCCAGTTACAAAAATTTATTACCAAGCTATTAAAGCTCAGTAGTTTTTTTCCTTTTCATGAGTCTGTGTACAGTATTCAGTGGAGAGTTTGCATCTTGAATCTATTCTTTCCCCAACATGTCATTTATTGGAAATGCCTCAGAAAACTTGGAGAAGAATAAGAAGTGACCAAACAAATTATTGTGAAATTTTCTCATGTTACCAGTGAATAAATGTTTTCATTGAAGTGAGTCCTAATTCTATGATGAGTTAAAAGAAAAAAAATCATGATATCAATGCACCAAACAATAAGACAATGACTCTGAAAATGGTGCATCAAAAATAGGACCCTTTGGAGAGCTGAAGCTTTATTAATAATGGACCAATTCTATAGTGAGCCTAGGTGGGGAAACTGCTGTCTGGAAGCAGACTGTTCAGTCATCGGAGTGAGTTGACACTTCCTGGGCACCAGGGTCCTCTCAGTTGCATTGAAACAACTAATTTACTGTGGACATCCTGGTGCCCTTGCACGCCTGGCATCTCTATAGGATCAGTTGTAATGAAATTATATGGTGCCAAGAAGCCAGACCTTACAAGTCTTAGTGACCCAGTTAAGTGTTAGGGACTCGCGGTAGTTAAATGTTCCTGTCTCAACACAGCAGTAATTTATTTTCAGTCTCTGTAAAGCAAAAAATATCAGAGCAAGCAAATCAGCTCTGATGACAATTTACCCAAACTTTCCTTTTCATGTGATATTTGCAAGCTCTCTTCTTGCTCACTGTGGGGAAGGGATGGGTGGCGGAAGGATAAAACAAGGATTTCCTTCATTCCTTTAAGCAAAGAACCAGGGAGAAAGTTGACATCGATAACTGAAACACTTATGATAATGGTTATCATGGGCTGCTTAAAAAACATAGCTGGATTCATAGCTTGGCGAAAAAGGAAGCAACAAAGCTTCATAAAAATAGGGATTATAGTCTTAAAACAAACGATCTCCCCACTACAATCCACAAATTAAGCAGGATGTGTTATACCTAACAAAGCTGATTATATTGGAAAATAAATTTATTTTTATATTTTTTTAGTATGGAGAGAATTTTTTTGTAACAAAAGTCACGTAGAAACAGATTAAATCAGTTATGAAAAAAATGAATGCTTCTTTAATTGGCTGTTTGGACGTTAGATAATATTTGTGCCTTTTGTGATTTTTATTCTTTTTTAAACTGGAATTTAAAACCTACTCAACTATTAATTCCAAAGACTTCCTGTAATGTAATAACTGACTGAGAGTGAACCAGGTTTCACTGGAGTTCTGGGACTGACTATAAAGAAACACAAACGTATATAATTTTTACCCAGCAATTAAGTGTCCCCAGTGACAATGCTCTGTTGCATCAAGTGATATTATATTAGCATTATTTTGCTTTCTAATTTAAGAGGCCTTTGCCCATTTAATTCCATGATTTTATATGTGATTTTTTAAATGAATATGGGACCTTATATCTCAAACTAAAGCAGTATCCACATTTCCTTTTTTAACAAGGAAAACATTCATTTATTCCACTCACCCTTGAAATATAGTAGAAGACTTAGGGCAGTGATCACACGATACACGGTACAGATGATGTGTTGTAGAATTGTGCACCTGAAACCTGTACAATTTTGTTAACCAGTGTTATCCCAATAAATTCAATAAAAAGTAAAAGAAAGTAATAAAATAAAATAAATTAAAATGTTGGCTAAAATACGAAATGAACACGTTGGGTTTTTAAAAGCTGGGACGTGTTAGGAGTAGTCATCTTGATTTTCTGCTCAGCACCAGTCATGCTAATTTCTGCCATCAACATATCTGCCATTAGCAAATTCCAAGAGGGTAAATATTTTTTTCTAACTTGCAACATTGTTAATGTTTAGAAACAGAAAATATGTCAATCAGAAATGGGCTTTCCTAATATAAAATTGAAACTATATCTTTTTTAAAAAACCCAAATCAAACAAAATGAACATTCTTACATTCCCTTTATTTCCAGGAGTGTGGTGCTGATCATGTGTTTTTTATTGTTCAGATGAAACGGGTAAGCTCCTCACTCCCAAGGATAATTTCACCCCTCTCGTCCACATCATTTCTGAATCTAAAGCCAGTGCCAAAACATCTGGTCTGGAAAGTTAAAAAAATTCAGTTTCTATGCTTGTCAAATCTGAATAAATTGACAGAATATTTGGTCTGATGTTTGAAAATTAAATTGATAAGTTAATTTTGCAACATTTCACTCTGATATTTAAGAATGTTTATCCTCAAAACCAAAACTATATATTACTCAGTTAATGTTCATTCAGTAAAGAATATGTTGAAGACATACAGGTATCTGGAAGGCCCCAACATGTGCTGCTGTTCAGTAAAAAGTCGCTGTGATAGGCTCACCGAGGCGCTCTTGGAGACTGAATGTGGAAGATGGAGTTTCTAGAACGAAATGATTTGGGACTTGCTGTCATCCTGCGGTACATGCCGGGAAGAAATCTCCCAGTTAAATGTTCTCAAATGATGCCCATAGATAATTTAATTTAGATTTTTATATCTACCATTGACACTAAAGCGAATATAGACTTCCATGGTTGACATTTATCAAAATGCAAATGACCAGAATTTGGAGTTACAACTAGGGAAAAGATAACAAAAATTATATTTAAAAATCCATCTTGCAAAATTAATATCGAGGTAACTTACTAGTTAAGTTTTAAAAATAGTAGTTTATCATTTCAGAATCAACACCAAAACAGATGCCACATTCTCATAAAATAAACATGCAGTGAAAGGGTAACACATGCATTAGCCACAAACTGAGTCTGTAGCCAATACAGTATGATGAGAAGGAATTCTCAGTATGGTGTGATGCGCGATCGAAGCCATTAGCCATATGGTGCAGCGTGAAGAGGGCCTCTGTGACTGAATAACAGTTGTATGTTTTATGGTTTATTAAATAATTATGCAATGGCAAGCAATGCTTTTATAATTATTGGCTGTTTTAAAATATTTTTGTTAATCTAGCTCCATTTACCAGGTTGAAGGATATGTGTTCCATCGGGTCTCCAAGTTTTATATCTGCTTTGTGTATGAAATGGAGATCAGCTGCCATACTGAAGATTTAGGGCGCATTTCTTGTATCATACTGTGTATCATCAAGGTATGCTACAGGACATTTAGAAATAGAGGGGCACCTTGCTTTTAGAGTTGCCTTCCCACCTGCCACCTGTCAGTGCAGACACTGTATGTGGGATAGAGAATGTGCTATTTTATGTAATTTCTACAGAACAAGATGGGGAAGCATTAAGACATCCAAAGGAAAAGCAAAACATTCAATAAAATATCTGGATATTTTGCAATGTGATGCTGTACTAGTACCTATTCGGATCCTTTTTTTTTTTAAACTGCAAACATTATCCTAACTTGTTTCTACTTATAATAATTTTTTGTCTAAATAAATTTGTACTGCATTCATTTGTTTACCTACAACCTATATGGCTTTGTCAGTTTGATTACACTTTATTAACCAGTCAGAGTACTCTGACCTACACTAAATAATCACTTCAATGTAGCATGCTGGTTCTGTAAGGCAGGGTCATTGGAGGACTGGTGACAATATCCTGGTGAAAGCCGTGAAAAGGCTGTGATTGTTCTATGCCCGCCATAAGTCCATGGGACAGCCGCATCTGCCACTTAGAGACATGGTGTGCTCAGTGAAATGCATTTGGAGCAATAGCGTACTTTTGCTTGCGCGAACCTACTCTTAGCTGAGGAAGTTACAAAATCTTTAAGAAGTGGGTGTGGGCTTTTATGCACAATTGTGTTAAAGACATCTTAGACTTTTGAAAATCTAATTTAGAGTTTGTAGATAATAGTTGGGTGAAAACACTGAAAAGCAAAGCTAATCCAGGTACAATATTGACATTGCAAATAAAGCCCCAGATTTTATTGCAAAGTTACTTCAACATTTCTCTGCCTCTGTTATTAGTGGCTGAAATAGCATTATTATATTCTGAATATCTTTTATAAAAATGATTTTATTAGTTTTGATAGGCTAACATTTTTACATAATCCTTTATGTAAGGTCTCTATCACATTCAAAGAAGAAAAATAAAAGGAAATAAAGAGTAATCAGTAAGGCTGTTTGTCCGTATTTCAGTCCCCTCCTGTCTGGCACATAGTTAAGAGTGCATTTCCTCACAGCCTGATGAGTATCATGTCCATGAAAGTTGGGGCAGAAGTCTTTGCTAAGGAACATTGAATTCACCACAGTGTCTTCCTGCTAACATAGTGATCAGGGATACTCCATTTGGAGGGGCTCCTTCAGCCTCAGTCCCTGGTGAGGTCAACATGGAGCAGAGGCTCTGGAGAACATTCCAGCCCTCTGCGGACGTGCAGCACAAGTAATACATTCACGCGTGTTAAACCACCAAGGTTATTAAGGTTGTTTATTGCTTGGTGCTGACTAACAAAAACTAGATCATACTAGCTGTGATTTCACAAATACTAGTACTTAGGATAAGATTAACTCTAAACATGGTATTTAAAGTCATTTTAATAAATAGTAGGTGAATCATTTTTCAGAGCCTCCTGCTCCATTTGTGAGGCTGAAGTGCTGTGATTGGTTAGCAATGATCTCCTGACGTCACTGGGGCCCTGGGTGCATTTAGGGCAGTGGTGGTTCTTTCTTCTTCACTTGCTTCTGCTCTTGAGCAGCCTGGTGAGTAAACCCAAGTGACTCTGTTATCTGTTGGAATAAAGTTCAGGAAGCACTGATGTATAAAATCTGTGATATGGCAAAAATCATTCAGATGATATTGAGGAAGAATGAAAGCTTGGAAATATTAAGTATAACTTGGTAAATTTACCAAACAATTGCTAGTTTCCCACTTCACTTTGCTTGTGTATACATTTACTAATCCATGCATTCATCCAGGCAGCCAACCAATCAGAAGTTTTGAATGCCCATAGAATGTTACCTGGACTTTGCAAAATGGTGAGAATAACACAACGAACTGCCTCTTTATTCCTCCAGTAACCAACATTTCTATGGGAATAAATAATTAATTGCAATAAAAACATATAAGCCATATTACAAGTAAATATTATGTTCCAAGCACTGTCCTCGGTATTTAATTTTATTTAATTCTCAAAGGAACTCAATGAGGAGGATGATATTACTTTCACTACATATACAGAAAGATGGGTTTTCAGAGAGCTTAAACAATTTTTAAAAGTCCTAGTACTAAAATGTATTTTAAAAAGGATTTGAATCCAGTAGTTTAGAGAGAAATATGTACACATGTAAGAAGAGTACTTTTGCTTATACTGTTATCAAAGATTTCCTGCTTATCTTCAGGCCATATACATAATATTAGGATTCAGTCCATTGTTAGGATTTTCTGAATTTGTGATGATATTTAAGTTCCCTTGCAAAGAGTACATCTTTCCCCACAGGGGATGTACACACACACACATACGCATACATATATACATACACACACACATAAAAATTTTCAAAGAAAACAACTATTCTGATGCAGTATTTTTTCTTTGTTCAGATGGCATTGAGTTCAGTAAAGGAGATTGAAATGTGATTTGGTAATTCAAGGGAGTTTAGCCTTATATGAAAAAGGGTTTGTTTTTCAATAATAATATACTTAGATACTAGTTATGCATTTAAGATTTTTTAAAAAGTTAGTCGTGTTCATTTGTTTAGACACCTTAATTTAGGTGTGAAACTTGATGCTACTGTTTTTAGTCATTTTGGTTCAGAGGACCCTTGATGCAGAATTGCTTAGCAATGGATTTCTCCTCCTTGCATCATGAATCCCGGCCCTTTATTCTTCATTTGTGAACTGAAAGCAGGGATCACACCATATTCTGTGTAAGATTTTTGTGGCCCTAACATTGTATGATTTCTTTAGCTTTTGGAACAGTTGGGACTGCTAACTAGTCTCATACCATGTTTGAGGGGCATGCACATGAAAACTGAAAATGTTACAGTAAACATCAAGATCACATAACCAATGACAAAATCATAAGCGGAAACCTGTCTATGTCTCTCTTTCAGAGATATCTTTTGTAATGCGTTGAGCAATCTGTCATTTGCCAAAGTACTTACAGGACACATGGGTTTTTTGCTGCGTCTGATGTACTGTTTTAACTGATTTGAATCAGTGGTATCTGGAATAAAATATGACACTTAATATTTGTATTTATTGCAGATTTTTTGCAGTACTGGATTCCAAACTTTTTTCTCAGTATGGTGTTTCTGCTTCTGTATGTGTGCGTGCACACACATGTGCTGAGTGACAGAAAAATACTGGATAACAACTGTTTTGTTATTTCCATTTCCTCTCCCACCGTAAAGAAATAGAGACCCCTTAAAACAGCGTGGCAACACAGGAAACTAACATTTCTCACTTTGGTGACTAAATAGTGATGGAAGACAAAGGGGAAGAATAGTGCCATGGGGATGTTTATGAGAAATTCTGGGTGTAATAAATTAAGATTGTATACATTGCATCTATATCTTACATTTCCTAGTAGTAGCTTTATATGAGCGCCCAGGAATAATATTTGGTGTGACACACAAAGAGGTGTCTTAATTGTACAAATATATACCTAAATATTAAATATAGAAATAAGAAAAATTTTAATTGAGTTTAGAGTCAAAAGTTCATGGCAAGTCCTATAAAGCTTCTCACAATGGCCAACATTTACATGTTAAGCCTCTCTCCTCCATTATAAACAACCTGCATTTCACCAATGAAAGACACTGGCAGAGACTGCTGAGCCAGTTATTTTGTTTTATCAGGTATGCTAGCAGAGATACCACTTTCATTTTTGCCAGCATTTGTAGTGTAAATGAGGAGCAACGTATCACAAAATAATGTGAAGGGGATCAAAGGAAGCCACCCCTGCTACCAAGCTAAAATAATTCTCAGAAAATGTTTTTGATTATGGTTAATAATATAATCAAGCCAGAAAACCACCTAGAAGTTAGAGTTATTGCAAAATTGCCACTCATATTACAGGGTACCTAATCAGCAGTAATATGGCAATAAAGTTTTGGACATATGAAAAGAGGCTAATAAAATATTTACTAAAAGCTATATAGTTTGGCTTAGAGTAGTATGTATATTATCCTCAAATAAAAAAAAAACAAACCAACAAACCCGTGGTGCAACTGAAGGTTTAGAATCAAGGTAGGAAGCGGAAAGCATAAAAGAAAGAATACCAAAACCAAAAGGATCTTTTTTAAAAAAAAAATCTTTGATTTCATTCTTTAAAGACCAATTACTTTTCTGTCCCCTGTGGGAGAAAAAAAAAAATCTTCTTTTTAATAGCAATATCATTCTAAGACTTTTCTGATTCATTTTATATTTAGCAGATTACAGCTTTAGTCATCAGTTAAAAAGAACCTCATAAAGTGACAGACCTGAAATCATGTCCTTTGATTGTAATTGACAGAGAAAGCATTTAAGGTAAAGAAAAAAAATATTTTATTCATCTTTGATTACACTGTGATGTGATTTGGTGACATAATACATCTGGGAACTGAGGCAAAAAGGGCAATAATTCCTTCTTGAGAGTTTGACATGATGTAGCCCTTTAGTTGTCTTCCCACTGACGCCTCCAGCTACAATAGTCTCCTTGATGGCGGCTAGACAAATAGATATACACTGCTAGAATGTGAAAGGCAAACAGCTCTAAAATACAGTTTCTTCGGGCAATGCATTAAATGCTTGACAACTACACATTTGACTGGATGCAAAATTAAATCTATTCAATTTAAACATTTTATGGCACAAAAATACCCCCATTTAAGCAACACTTTCTTAAAATAATGGGAAATAAATGGCTTATACACAATAGCTCTCTAAAGAGATGCATTTTTTGGATATCACTGACTAAGTGTTTACTTCATATATTCATCCCTATAAATTAGAGTTTTATTTCTGTCATTTATTTGATATTTCTGTTCACTTCCTTTCTCTGACTCATGCACTTTACAGATAGGATGTTGCCATATGCATTTTGAACATTTAACAAAAGAAGTATATGCAAATATGACAGTAAATAATGTGAGACAGTTGGTAAAGTCACATGTAGAAAATAACACCTATTTCCCTGAAAAATATTTAGTTCATGAAATAAATTTATATTCTAGGATTTGAATAAAGACCAAGTTTGATTTAATATCTTTATTTTTGGTGCCATATTAAAAATAATGTCACAAGTGACTTGCCAATATTCAGATTTTGAAACATCTAACACATAAGCTAGTGAAAAGTGCATGTTTGGTGAGAAAATGAAAAGATGTTAAAGAATGTGCAAAAGAAATCTATAAAATAAAATTAATTTGGTAGTTTTTAAGAGATTTCAAGAGTTTATGTTTATATCTTAAAGTCACATAAAATCTGTGAGACTACTAGACTAGGAAACCTATTGCTTAGCAATATTTTTAATGATTCAGAAAAGATCTCCTGAATGTCACAAATATGTGTGTGTAGCTATAAGGAGATTAAATGAATATCTACCAAAGAATGACTTGTGATGAAGCTACATTTTCCAAAGGAAGATTAAGAATTGTCAGTGCCGAATGATATTTATATATGTAAATCAAGTATTTAAATCTGCAAGTTAATTGTGTCTAGAAATGTCAGACTAATTATAAACTCATGCTGTATTTACCTGAATGCCCCCAAAGCTATTTGAAACGAAAAATTTCAATTTATAGAAGGTTGTTTTAGTGATTACAAATGGACTCTATTAATCATAACTTTACGTGTAATGGAGTTATCAACTACAGGTGCAGACCCGAAAGTTGTTCCGTCTCCCATTAAACCTAAGTAATGCTCTAGTTCAGCTCAGAGTTATGGATTACCTTTTTGCCAGTGAGATCCAAGAGCATATGCCTCATCAGAAGAATAATTTAAATTATTATCCAAAGTAGCTTATAAAAAAGTTCCAAGATAAGTAATAATTATAGAAATTGCTGCATATATTATTCCCCATCCCCATGGAGATCAAGTTATATTTCATCCTGTGCCAATATTTGCTCTCAGCTCCACATAGGTAACCTTTGAATCATTTTATATTTCCTTTTTGGGCTTGTTTTCCTCAAAGTCTTATTTTGGTCTTTTTTTTACTATGAGGCCAGAGGAAACTTACAAGACATAATCAAGTTGCATGTGATAGCAGTTCATGTCCAGCATTAGGCTAGATGGTTTCCATCCTTTTACATAAAACAAAGAATGTTAGTTTTCTGGGGGGTTTTAAAAGATTTTATTTACTTATTTTTAGAGAGGGGGAAGTAAAGGAGAAAGAGGGGGCAAGAACATCACTGTGTGGTTGCATGTCACGTGCCCCCTACTGGGGACCTGGCTCACAACCCAGGCATGTGCCCTGACTGGTAATTGAACCAGTGACCCTTTGGTTAATAGGCTGGTGCTCAATCCACTGAGCCACACCAGTCAGGGCACTAGTTTTCTTGTTAATGCTCATTTACATACATACATGTATATCCTGTGTGTATTTGTGCTTCCAAACATTTTTTTAAAAATATTTATTGTTATTCAATTACAGTTGTATGCCTTTTCTCCCCATCCCTCCACCCCACCCCTGTGCTTCCAAACATTTTGAAAGCAAAAGAAAAATGAATAGTGGTTTACCTGTTGGAAACCCAATTTTCCATTTTAGCCTTGATCAAGTTCTTAATCATTTAAGTATGGATGATTCTGATAAAACTACTTGAAGTTTCATTTTTCCTTGTTTAATCATCTAGATTTTTAGTTTTCTATTCCATGTGCTTAGTACAATAAATAATTTGACCAAGAGGGCAATTCAATGGCAGTCTCTTTGCAGACATTTTTGCAAGTAGCATTGGGAACTTTTTATACCATGCACACTTATTGCACATTTATACTTCAGTTCATCATCCACAAGGCAGTTATTAATCATCGGCTTAGATTAATCATTTTGGGACAACCAAGGAGGCTTAGATTGCTGGCTGTTTTAATTATTTAGGGGAATCACAAAATATTTTGTCTTTATTTTCCAAATTGATTCATGTAAAAAGACATTTTATCAAAACATTTTATTCAGTATCACCATTTCCACATAGCACCAAAGTCTAATCATAGGAAAATATTAAAAGTTTACTGAGTTACTTGCATAAAATTTCAATATATTTCTTTGACAAATCTTTAACTAGTATAGATAAAACAACATGGAAGAGAAAGAAGAAATTTACCTACTGTCATACCTGAAATGTCCAGTTATCCACCTTAATTTAATTTTAAGTTATGGAATATAGTCTTAATGCTTTCATTATATTCATTTTTGCTTTTTACAGATGGGCAGTGTTTTTTTTTCTTGAAAATTCCCTCCAAGGTAGAACTCGCACTTTTCAATAAGAATATTAAAAAAAAATTTTTATATGACAGATCTAACTACATCAAGAAATGAACCCTAATGTATATTACTTAACTCTTTTCCACAAGATTTTTATGCTTCTGGAAATCTAAAAGATATATTGATTTATGTACAGTAAATACTGACATTCAGTATTTGTTATTGAAATGACTCCTACTAATTAATTATACATTGAAAATATTTTGTTATTAACAGTAAGCCAAAATTAATTGAATAAAAAATTTCTCATGAGATTTTTCTTTTAAATAACTGCATTGGAAGTAAAAAGAAAATAACCTTAACAGTAATTGTTTAAATTTGGTATATTGGATTTGTTAAGATGTGTTTCTATGCACTCACGGGGTGTGATTCCCAGAAATGCCAGGCCCTCAGAGCTCAGAGACATTATCTGCGCCACTAAGTAGCTCATTCTCTTTACTTTCATGCAACCACATATGTGTAGTCTTTGCCAAAGTATCAATAAGATAGTTTTTTGAAAAATTAGATTCTCACACTCAAAGCTAGAATATACTTTTAAACAAATGGGAATCTTTTACATTACTATTCCCAATGGTTCACCTCTCTAAATAATAATTTTAACATATATGAATTCTAAATATATTAAATAATGTCTTAACTGTGCTTATGGTCAAATTTCAGGGAAACATAAAGTAGAGAATGAAAATATTTTGAACTAAGGCAAAATTATGATTTAAAACACTTTGCAACAAGTGTGCTACTTAACATGAAATTAAATATAGTGGTACTTGCAAATGTAGAAGAGCATGTGTATAGGAAAGGGGCAAACTATTTATCACTTTGGACCAATTAATATAGAGGTATGTTTTAATATGTCTGGAAAATGATATTTCTATTTTTAGATATATTAAATTTCATAGTACTATTTATTTCTAAAAATATACAATATTGTACATGCTCACTAATAAACTCAGTTCTCAGTAATATTTTAACACAAAAGGCAGTTTGTTTCACCTCTAAAGCACTATATTGTAATAAAGTAATGCTAATAATTCATACTGGAGTCCAAAAGTGATATATTAGTGTAAGTTTATACTGTTAAGTTATTATTAAATTTACTGTGACATTAGTGTATTATTAGGATATATTAACATATATTATTGAATTTTTTAAAGAAGTTATGGCTATAAAAATGAAATCCTCAAAATTAACATTTGAATGATAAGCAATTTTGGAAATAATTATAGTTTGTACTCTATATTCAGTGCATTTTAATGTATGGATAATTACTCCGAGTAATATCCTTTAGCTGGATTTTTTAACAACAATAACAATTTATTGCAAAATTAATTCCTTGGCACAATTTAACATTTAGTGATGTGAAGTCAGTGACTTGATTTTACTGCAGACCTCTTGTGCTCTAGCATTTTGTACATTCAAGTACTAGTTGGTTATTAGAGATCACTTTAAAACTTAGTTTTAAATAAAGATTATTGCAAGGTTCACTTAGTAGAAATAGTTGGATATTTTCAGCTCATGGGGTTTTATTTAAATAAAAAATGGTAAAGTAATGCAATCATCTTTGGTTATAAAAGTGATGGATGAATTGAAAACATTTTTGAATCAGGTCAATGGTACTGATGATTAGTACATTGTTAATCAAGTTCTTCAGATTGCTATCAAATGCTTTAGCTCTTTTGCTTAGGCTGGTGAGAGGATCATGAATATTAAAGGGATTCAAATAGATGTGCTCTCATGTAATATGGAGTACCACAAATGAAAAGACTAAATGAGAACAGACTCTAACTCTATGTACTGATATATCTCTTAAATAAAGAGGAATGTGTAATCAATTTCTTTTCTCACATATAGCAACCAAATAAAATTTATCCTTTCCTTTTACTTTTTTCTTTTTTTGTAATATATATCTTAATCACATTGACAAACCAGTGGACAAAGTACATAAAAGTATATTTCTAAAAGAAGAGATTTACATAAGAGTTAATAAGGTGTGGTAGGAGATAATTAAAATGTAAAATTAAAAAAGGACATTGATAAAAGATTAGGATATAATGCATTTATTTTCTTTTTATTTTTTATGGAATTTATTGGGGTGACAATTGTTAATAAAGTTTTATAGGATTTAGGTGTAAAATTCTATAATATATCATCTGTATATTATATTGTATGTTCACCACCCTAGTCAAGTCTCCTTCCATCACCCTTTATCCCACCTTTACCCTCTTCTACCTCCCCTCACCCTGTTTTCCCTCCTGTAATCACTATACTGATGTCTGTGTCTATGAGGGGTTTTTTTTTTTTTTGCTTAATCCCTTTGCCATTTTCACCCAGCCTCACACCCTCATCCCCCCTGACAGCTGTCAGTCTGTTCTCTATTTATGAGTCTGTTGCTATTTTGTTTGTTAGTTTCTTTTGTTTAGATTCAAGATATGAGTGAAATCATGTGTACTTTTTTTTCTGAATGGTTTATTTCATTTAGCATAATGCTCTCCAGGTCCATCCATGCTTTCTTTAAATTAGGGTATGTTTTAGAGGCAAAGAATGGAAAGTGTGTTGAGAAATATCCTCTTCAAAGAGATATGAAAATATAGTTCATCTTTTATTTAACAACAATCTCCTTTGTTTTATAATCCATATTATTAGAAATATAATATGATTGTACATGTTATAAAGATATTAATTTTGCTGATTACTAAAAGCAAAATTTTGTTCTCTAAATCAAAATGAAGAAAAATAAGTTCCATTAATAGATATGCAGCTGGAATGAATTCGAGACTGAAAAGGACAGGTCAGGGCATTGGGCAGGCAGTGAGCTAAGGTCTTCGAGATCTGCCCCACTGCTGGCTTGGCCCCACCACCCAGGCTGCAACCCCATTGTCTTCTTGTGGGACATGTGGGGCATCTTCACTGCTTGCTGGTAAGTTTGGTCCTGGGATCAGTGGCCCCTACTGGACCCTCAGTCCTGGCCGCAGACCCAATAGAGAAGGCTGGGTGGTGTTCTCATTTTAGAAACCCCCCTTTCCTCCTGGGGTGTTACCCATATGGCTGAACTGGGTGGGCTGCCCCTCTGGGGAGACCCCAGAGGCCTCATGGGGCTGTCCCTTAGGGCCCCCCAGACAGCCCTGGCCCAACAGGTGCAAAAGCAACAGCACCCCATGGGAATGGGTAGAGGAGCCCCTCACACCTGTTCCTGGGGAGATGCCCACCACCGTGTGCCCGGGATGCAGCCAGGGACTTCTGGTCAAGGTTGCAGCATAGGCAGACATGGCTTATGTCTTTGCACAGCCAAATCAAAGTTACAACTAAAATATAGAATGACACCACTCAGAACTATCAGAAATTGAGTTGAATGGAAGTCTGACAATTATGGAATTAAAGAAACCACATCCATCCAGTCTGAGCCACAGACCTGGCAAGCTAGTGCCATATATGAGAGTCCATTGACATGACTAACACTGTTTGACCTCCCTGGAGCTCCCCAGAGACTCTGCTCCACCCAACTTATGGGACTACCCAAGCTGCTTGTCCACAGGAAAGGCTGGTCTTGGCTCATGCTGGACAACTTCCTAAATCCTTCAAAACCAGCAACAGCTGAAGTCAGCCAGCCCCAGGACCAGCACTAACAGCTGCCACCCTGAATTCACAGCTTGGCTTTGCCTGGGAATCTCTAAGCCCAGCACAAGTAGCAGCCATCTCAGATTGTTTTATAGCTTAGGCCGGGTAACCCTGGGCAAAACAGAGGTTGGGACAGACCTTGGCTTACACCACCAAGGAAACCTCCAGGCTAGCACACTCAGTGGACAGCTAAAGACCACAATGAAGCATACCACACTGCCCCTGCACAGCTAAGCCTCCACCGAGTGTGGAGGTTAGTGGTAAGTGGTCACAGCCAATCCTTGCAGCTGACTAGCCTGACTAAATTCCTCCCACTGAATTGCCAACAGCAACAAAAGCTCAACTACAAAAGGAGGGTGTACTCAGCCCACAAAAAGTGTGTACATTGAGTACCCAACTTGGGTGATAGGGGAAGCTGTGCCACAGGACCCTATAGGACATCTACTACATTAGGCCATGCTACCAAGACATGGAAGTTCTGCCTAATACATAGAAACAAACACAGGGAGGCTGCCAAAATGAGGAGGCAAAGAGACATGGCCCAAATGAAAGAACAAATCAAAACTCAAAAAAAGAGCTAAATGAAATGGAGATAAGAAATCTACCAGAGGCAGACTTCGAAATACTGGTTATAAGGAAACTCAAGGAACTTAGTGAGGACCTCAGCAGCATATAAAAGATCCAGTCAGATATGAAGGATACACTAATAGGAAGAAAGAACAATTTACAGGGAAACAACAATAGAGTGGATTAAGTCAAGAATCAAATCAATGATTTGGAACATAAGGAAACAAAAAACAAGTAAGCAGAACAAGAAGAAAAAAGAATCCCCCAAAATGAGTATAATATAAGCAGCCTATGGGACAACTTCAAAAGATCCAACATAAGGGTGCCAGAGGTGAAGACAAAGAGCAAGAAATTGCAAATCTATTTGAAAAAATAATGAAATGAAACTTCCTTAATTTGGTGAAGGAAATAAACATGCAAGTCCAGGAAGCACAGGGAGCCCCAAACAAGATGGATGCAAAGAGGCCCACTCCAAGACACATCTTAAGTAAAGTGACAAAGGGTAAAGATAAAGAGAGAATCTTAAAAGCAGAAAGAGAAAAGCAGAGAGTTACCTACAAAGCTGTTCCCATAAGACTATCAGCTGATTTCTCAAAAGAAACTTTGCAGGCTAGAAGGGATTGGCAAAAAATATTCAAATTCATGAAAAGTAGGAATCCACAACCAAGATTTCTCTATACAGGAAAGCTATCATTTAGAATCAAACGGCAGAGAAAGAGCTTCCTAGATAAGAAAAACCTAAAGGAGTTCAATATCACCAAATCATCATTATATGAAATGTTAAAGGGACTTATTTAAGAAAAAGAAGAAGATGAAAAATATGAACAGTTAAATGCCAAAAATACATATGTTTCAACATTGAATCTAAAAAACAGAGTAGGCAAACAAGAGCAGAGACAGAATCGTGGATACAGAGTGTTTTGATGGTTTTCAGATGGGAGGGGCTTGTAGGAGAAATGGATGAAGAGGTGAGGGGATTAAGAAGTACAAATAAGTAGTTATCAAATAACTTTGGGGATGTAAAGTAGAGTATAGGAAATAGAGTAGCCCAAAATTTTATATGCATGAGCCATGGGCATGAACAATGGTGGGGGGATTGCCTGAGGGAGTAGGGGGTGCTGGGTGGACAGGGGCAAAGGGTGAAAAATCAGGAAAAGTGTAATAGCATAATCAATAACATGTAAAAAAAAATAAAGTTTTCTTATGAAAAGAGGAAAAAATAAAAATAATAACAAAGAATTTCCATCAATATCACTAAATGTTTAATTTAGATTTTGAATTTTTCAGTATGAATAAGTTTGTAAGAGATTATTTATAAAGAACAATCTAAGAATAGCCAGAGCGGGGGCGGGGGGGGGGGCGGGCGGGGGGGGCGGGGACAGTGGGAAGAGGGGATTACAGGAACTACTATAGAGGATACATGGACAAAACCAAGGGGGAGGGTGGAGGTGGGGGAGGGAGGTGGGTTCACCTGGGGTGGGGTGGAGGGATGGGGAGAAAAGGCATACATCTGTAATTGAATAACAATAATAAAAAAAAAGAAATTATTTATATAATTAAAGCACTATTTATATATAAATAGAACTAAAATAATATTACATTTATAAATGACTAACTTTTAATAAAATAAAATCTAATAAAACAATGGTATGCCATATTTTTATAGTTTAAATTAACATAATATATTGTTAAATTGAATATAGACAAATAAAAATATTTATATAATAGAAACATTCTATTTGGAAAAAAAACATATTAACTTTAGGCTTTACCATCCCAGCATAGAGTAATTTTCTGTGTTAGCTGATTGTTTATTTTGAAAGATTATTGGATTTATGATATAGTGAGATTTTAGGAGAATAGGATTCTAAGGAAAAATGGCTTTTGGCTGAGAGAAGTCTGACATTTCAGAAAGATCCAGACTTTAAAAGATTATCTGAATGACCCCAAATAGTTTGAGTATGGGCAGAGGGTACAAGCTATCTAGGGGTTTGGGGTTGAAAATGGAAATGAAAAAATAAGGAAAATGGGTGAGTTTTGTGAGGCAAAGATTTAAAATTTTCCTGGGTCCAGATTTATGAATAAAGTCCATCTGTTAGTACATTTATACATATATCTTCATAATAATGAAAAACTACTGAATATAGCAGTATTAATAATGTCCGTATCTCAAGTTTTTATTACTTGCCCAAATGAAGTAGGAAAATGGTTGATTATTTCTTAAATTTGAGAGTATTTATAGGATCATAGAATGGCTGAATTTTTCTGAATCACAGTAAAATTTGGGAGGCCACTTTCTCCAAATAAATCATTTTTTTCAGTTGAGAACAATTAGACCCCAACCAATAAACCATCCTGTTCAAGTTATTTAATGGTAGGGTCAAGGTTAGGATTTTGTTATTTTGATTTGTAATCCAATTGAAGCTTTTTTCTTAATATTTAACCACTATAACTTCAGAACAAATCTAGTTTAAAATACATAAACATATAGTAATTACAAATTACTCTATATAATCTGAGGAAGATTGGATTATGGGAGAGAATATAATAGAAGGACTAATTTTACAAGGGTAGTAGTTTCATTATTAGAAAATACCTCACTAAGGAAATGATGTTTAATTTAAAGCTGGAAGATGTAAGACAAGGTCAGGAGATGAAGTATGAAGAAAAAGAATGTCCCAGATCATGGGAATGATGTGTTGGAGGATCTATATAAGTGGTATTTTTGAGAAAAAAAGGATTTCAGAATATACTGAGGAAGTCTTGGAAATTGGTGAGAAATAGAATACTTGGACTTTTATTCCATATACATTGGAAAGCTCTAGAAAGATTTTTAACCAGCCTTGTTAAATGTTTTGATATATTTTTCAAATTTAAGCTCATTGTAGAAAAAATGAATTGTAAGGACATAAAAATGTAGAAAGCAAAATCACTTAGCAAGGCCTTTCAGTTTTCCAAATAATAAATATTTGAGATTTGAACTAAATTTATGCCAGGAGAAATGATGTGAAGTGAATGGAATTGAAATGCATATTAAAAGTTCAAGCAACATATCTTGGTCATTACTTGTGATGGATTGGGGAAAGTGCTAAGGAAAGGGGAAAAGTCAATATTTCCAAGGTTTCTGCCATTAAAATCCCTGAGTGAATGGAAGTTCATTTTATTGAGAAATCAAAGAAATGAGAGAGAACAAAGTAGAAAATCAGAGGTTAGTGTAGATACATTGTCTGAGAAACATGAGTCATTGAATAGGGATGGCATCCATATAGGTAGACTGAAAGAGTGGTCTGAAGCGTAGAAGAAATATCTGGATAAAAATAGAAATTTGAGGTACTTTCCAATTTTGATTTAAATGCGATTGCCTAGGAAGTAAATATAGTTGGAGAACAGAAGTGGCTCAGTGTGGAACTCTGGTCTCAAGAAATAGAGATGTTAGGTAGAGGAAAAATGAACCCCTAAACAAGACTAGAGGGTAGTCAGGAAGAAAAATCAGGTGAGTCTAATGTGCCAGAAGCCAAAAAGTAGGAGTATAATTTAAGGACAGCTTCAAATTTGTTGAATGCTGTTAAGTTGTAGTAAGTTGAACTGTGTTCTCCAAAAATATCTTTTTGGAGAGATATTCTCCAAAAAAGATATTTTTGGAGAACACAATTCAACCTCTCTGTACCTGTGAATATTACAGGGTCTTTATAGGTGTACTCAAGTTAAGATGAGGTCATGTACAATTTGGGTGGGCTTTAAATTCAATGACTGGCATCCTTAAAAGAAGAGAAGAGAACACAGAAAAATGCAAAGAGAAGTCATGTGAAGACAAAGGCAGAGACTGGAGTGATGCCTCTGCAAGTCAAGGAACACAAAGGATTTCTGGAGGCCACTAGAAGCTAGGTACAGGCATAGGATGGTTTCTCCTTCAGATCCGCTATGACGAGCCAACCTTGTGCCAACACCTTCATTTTGGACTCTTGGCCTCCTGAACTGTGGATGAATAAATTTCTCTCATGTTTAGCTACCCAGTTTGTGGTAATTTGTTATGGCAAACCTAAGAAACTAATGCAGAAATCAAACAAGGCGAGGACTGGGAAACATCTATGTGTTAGGCAACAAAAGATAATTTTCACCCTTAGCAAAAGCAGAAGAGTCTCATGAATTGTGCAGTGTGGAACTCACATTAGAGGGGGCTGAAGAATTTACAAAAGGTGATGAGGAGGAGGTACTGATTGTAAATAGTGGTTTACTTGGACTGCATGATTTTTAAGAAAAGAGAGCTGCAGAGATAATATGTAGATATAGATATTGATACCGATATGTACATATGTGGATATGCATTGATGCTGATGGCAGGGACACAAAAATAGAGCAGTGGATTAAAAGTTGAAGATCTTTAGAGAGAGATGATTGGCAAAAGCAAGTCTCTGCAAAGACCATAGGGGAAGGGGTTCAGGTTACAGGTGCTCTCTCTATTTTAATTAGAAAAAGGGAGAGAAATTGTGAACCTGGATTTGTATGGTGGAGAGATGAAGGGTGGCATATCTAGCTTAATTTTCTTGATTAAGAATGTTGCAAGATCACCTAAGTTATGGAGATAAAGGGAAGTTAGGTATATCAGAAATGAAGAAGGTATGAAATTATAGGTATGAAGAGGGGAAAAACAAACTGGATATGTAGTATCAGTTTGAGGGTAGTGGTCATAAATTGATAGTGAAACCAACCTGCTCAGCTGGGGATCAAAACCTAGGATTTGAAGAGATTTTTGAGAGTCTGATACTACTTCATATATCCTTTTATGTTTAATCGGATAGTTCTTTTTCTCTTTTATGGGTGATTATCTTTTCGCGTCCTGGTTCTCTAAAATGTAAGTGAAGATTCTGCAGACACAAAGATAAAATGGAGAAAAATAGCTCTTCTATTGCCATTAACTGAGCTCTCAATGACCCAGTTTGTACCTATTAAAATAGAGTTAATACAGTAATACCCAATAGTCAAAGCATAAGAGAAAATAACCCAGGGACTAATGAATATTGAATAGAAAGCTATAGCCATAATCCGGAGTACTAATAGTGTGGCTTGTAGGTTATTTCTGCTTTTATTGGTTTTGTAAGTAGTTTGGTTGATATTTGGGAAGGGATGGTAAAAATCAAGAAGCTCTGAAATTCCTAAAAATATTTGGAAAGTTAATATCTTGAAAATATTTCAAAAGATGCAATTGAAAGTGACTTAAGAGTATACTACTTCTACAATGTGGTGTACCCCAACAATAATTTATTTTGAAGTTGTAATTCACTTTAGACATTATCATTTGAAGCATCAGATGTTTTAACTGTAAATAATTGGCTCAGAGCTGCACTGGAAGATATCCTGGAAACATTACTTCTTAAAACAGCAGTCAGAAATGTGTGGAGTTAAAGTCCAAAGCACCCAATAATATAAATCAGAATAGCAATTTATTATTAAAATTTTTGTAATCTTTGGGCTACAAATGAATAAGGGAATAAAAATTTTTACATGAAATAACTATGAGATTGTACTATTTTAAATGTTTTAAAGTGTCAAGTGCCTTAGGCAAACACTGCGGAACAGAAAAAAGGAAAAAAGAAAATGACATGTAAATCCTTTGTCTTGAGTGTTTAGCTGGCATTCATTAAAGTTTCTAGGCTGTTTTAACTGAGTCTAGTATGTAAATTTGGAATTTAGGATGGGGATTCTTTTAACCTAGGGGTTCACAAAAATAGAGATCTAACCTAAAGATGTTAATGTCGCCCATTTCTTAACTCACAATAGTATCCTCAAACAGTACTAACGATTATGTGGGAATAAAAAGATTTCAATTTTATTTTCCTATTTTCAACATGATTGTTTCATTAGAGGATTTATACCATAAAAGGCCTTCAGGATTGTCTGTATACTTCTGCAGGTGACAGGGAATAGGAATTGAATACTTAATAGCAGATAAAGCTCCACGTGTGCCCCATTCCTAGTGATAGCCGGTTGAATTTGGAATATGTAGAATTAACATATGCTACTTTGCCAGAAGGACTTCTGTTGAAGAAGTTTTTAGAGCAATTCTGCAAAACAAAAGGCTCATTACTTTTGCCTAATTAAAACGGGGAAGCAAACAGTGGAAACTAAAATAGCAGGGTGGTGTCACATGACAAAACCTTAACAGGTCCTTAAATTTGTTTCCACCTCTCTGGAGAGCATCTCCCCACTGCTGAGGTCAGGTTCCATGAGATTCCACTCATCACAGTTGCACCTGGCATAGAATATGTGTCTAGTGTTTACCAGGCTGTATGTTGGACCATAATCTCCCCAAGATTTTAGATAGAAGAAAAAATAAGTAACTGCTTAAGTGAGAATTGAATATTCCACATAAGGGTTAAGAAAACTAAAGCTATTTAAGGGGAGATTTGTGAACTGATAGGAAAATTTGAAATGAATGCTGCTAATGACATCTTTTTCTTGCAGCACCAGGATGTTAAGAGCTCGGAAGGAGGAAAATAAAATGACTTGCAGTAGCAGTAGGAGGAAGGGAAAAAGAGGAGAAAGCTCAATAGAAAGTGAGTGTGTTGGGGTTTGAGGGATAGGAAAGAAAGGAAGAGAGAGCAGAAAACTGAGGAGGGAATGCAGTAAAGAACGATGATGAAAGCTTGGGTCGTCAACCTACCATTTAAAAATCTGTTGTTTAAATGAACTTTAACCACAGGATCTTTAGGTACCGCAAAGCAGGATAAAAGAGTTTGTTAAAATTTAATATTGTATAGCTTATAAATCTTTCTCCTGATAAAATAAATGCCTAATATGTACAATAAATACCTCAATTTTGTTATTCAGGAATGTACATATATATATATGTATACCATATAATATATTATATATGTTTATATTCATATAAATAATTTTTTCCTTGTTCAAAACAATGAACATTGACTTCCAGATATATGTACTTAGTAGATCAACAAAAACAAACAAAAAAACCCCTCAGTTGATTAAGGAGATTAATGATCAGTTTGGAAGGAATATCTGTTTTGATAATTTAAAATATTTCCTGATGAATCTTTGTACATATTTAATATATTGGAAGGTTGCATGGCCTTAGTTATGAAACGTATTTAGACCTCAGGGGAACCAATGGAGGGAGGCTTGCGTGATCATTTCATTGCAGAAGATTAGGGCTAGATTTGATTGGTGCACATTGTTCTCATATTTTAAATGCTTCCTGAATGTCTTCTTTAAGTTTAGGCAGTTTAATAACTTAATAGATTTTTATCATGTGAAAAATGTAATTTTCTGTTTAAATTAGAGCATGCTTTTCTTCTCTCTGACATGTTTTCCTTACATGTGGTTTCTTTTACTTGGTGTAATCATCTGCAAAAATGTTTCATTATAGAAAAAGTCCATGAAGTTCCAGTGAAGTATCAGATCTGGGTGTATTGTGCTATTGATATTTGAATTATTAAAAAAGTAAATTAGATCACATAGGAGTCTGTTCTCAAATTAGACTGAGTTCTCTTTGTGCTTTACCCCTTTGTTAGCCTCAGGTCCAGAAACTGTAGTACTAAAGTGCCATGTTTTCTAGAAGCATTTATGTTATTCTGTGGAGAAAAGGGAACTCTAGAGCACTGTTGGTGGAAAGTCAGACTGGTGTAGCTACTATTCAACAGCGTGGAGATTCCTCTAAATATTACAAATGGAACTGCTTTATGATCCAGCAATTCCACCTCTAGGAATATAACCCAAGAAAACTGAAACACTAATTCAAAAAATTATATGGCCCCTATGTTCACTGCAGTGCTATTTACAATGGCCAAGATGTGGAAACAACCCAAGTGTCCATCAGTAGATGAGTGGGTAAAAATGTTGTGGTATATTTACATAATGAAATACTACTTGACCATAAATAAAGAAGGAAATCTTAGTTTTTGTGACAGTATGGATGGATGTGAAAAACATTATGATAAGTGAAATAAGCCAGTCAGAGGAAGACAAATACCATATGATTTCACTTCTTTGTGGAATCTAATGAACAAAATAAACTAACAAACAAAATAGGAACAGACTCATAGATACAGAGAATAGATTGACAGCTGTCAGAGGGAAGGGGGTTAGGGGATGGGTCAAAAAGGTGAAGGATTGAATGGTACAGATTGGTAGTTGCAGAACAGCCACAAGGATGTGGATTGCAGCATGGGGAAAATAGTCAACAAAGTCGACATAGCTGGGTATGGGGCCAGGTAGGTGCTTCGGGCAGCAGGAAACCACTCAGTAGAATACATGGTTTTCCAGCCATGTTGCTGTACATCTGAAACTGGTGCAGAATGGTATTAAATGTGAACTGGATGGGAAAAAAAGGAATACAAATTTTTTAAAAAATTGAATACATTAAAATAAAGTCAAATGTGTCATGGGAACAGAATACGAAACTTTTAAAATATAGTTTTTTGATTATGCTGTTACATTTGTCCCATTTTCCCTTCTTCACTCCCCTCCACCCTGCACACCCCCTTGCCCACATTCTCCCCCCTTAGTTCATGTCCATGGGTCCTACACATGAGTTCTTTGGCTTCTACATTTCCCATACAATTCCTAACCTCCCCCTGTCTGTTCTCTACCTACCATCCATGCTACCTATTCTCTATACCTTCCCCCCTCTCTCCCTCTCCCACTCCCCTGTTGATAACCCTCCATGTGATCTCCATTTCTGTGTTTCTGTTCCTGTTCTAGTGTTTGATTAGTTTGCTTTTGTTTTTGTTTTAGGTGTGGTTGTTAATAACTGTGAGTTTGCTGTCATTTTTACTGTTCATATTTTTTATCTTCTTTTTCTTAGATAAGTCCCTTTAACATTTCATATAATAATGGCTTGGTGATGATGAACTCCTTTAACTTGACCTTATCTGAGAAGCACTTTACCTTCCGTTCCATTCTAAATGATAGCTTTGCTGGATAGAGCAATCTTGGATATAGGTCCTTGCCTTTCATGACTTGGAATACTTCTTGCCAGTCACTTCTTGCCTTGTAAGGTCTTTTGGAGAAATCAGCTGACAGTCTTATGGGAACTTCTTTGTAGGTAACTGTGTCCTTTTTTCTTGCTGCTTCTAAGATTCTCTCCTTATCTTTAATCTTGGGTAATGTAATTATGACGTGCCTTGGTGTGTTCCTGCTTGGGTCCAGCTTCTTTGGGACTCTCTGAGCTTCTTGCACTTCCTGGAAGTCTATTTCCTTTGCCAGATGAGGGAAGTTCTCCTTCATTATTTGTTCAAGTAAGTTTTCAATTTTTTGTTCTTCCTCTTCTCCTTCTGGCACCCCTATAATTCAGATGTTGGAACATTTAAAGGTGTCCTGGAAGTGCCTAAGCTTCTCTTCATTTTTTGAATTCTTATTTCTTCATTCTTTTCTGGTTGGATTTTTCTTTCTTCCTTCTGGTCCACATTGTTGATTTGAATCCCTGTTTCCTTCCCATAATTATTGGTTCCCTGTAAGTTTTCTTTTATTTCACTTAGCATAGCCTTCATTTTTTCATCTAATTTGTGACCAAATTCAACCAATTCTGTGAGCATCCTGATTACCAGTGTTTTGAACTGTGCATCTGAAAGGTTGGCTATCTCTTTGTCACTTGGTTGTATTTTTTTTACAGCTTTGATCTGTTCTTTCACTTGGGCCTTTTTTTTTTTTTTTGTCTGGACATGCCTGTTACATAGTGAGGGGCAGAGCCTAAGTATTCACCAGGGTGGGGTAATCCACATCACTGCATTGTGGTGCTGAATATGGGGGAGGGGTCCCAGAGGGAACAATGGCATTTGCTCAGCTCTCTGCTGGATTTCAATAACTTCCCCCACTACTTACAAGCAAAGTAGGCCCTTCTGGTGCTGATTCCCAGGTGGGTGGTTTGTGTACATTCTCGGACCCTGTGGGCCTCTCCAATGAACTCTCCTGTGAGGCAGGGAGTTTCTCCTGCTACCAAAACCCCCACAGGTTTTTACAGCCTGAGGTTTTGAGGCTTTATTTCCCCAGCTGGAGCCCTTAGTTGTGCGGGCTGTTTCGCTCCCCAGTTGTTCTTCCCGGTTTATCTGCACACAAATGTGGGTCTACCCGCTCCACCAGCCGTTGCCTCGCTGGGTCCTCCAGCTGCTGTCTTGCTGGCCAGTTGCAGCCTTGCCCATCCCTGTCCTCCAGCCACCACCTTCCCTGGAGTCCTCTCACACCGGCCTCCCATCTCCACCCCTCCTACAGGTCTGGATGAATGTGTCTTCTTTAACTCCTTCGTTTTCGGACTTCCGTACAGTTTGATTTTCTGTCAGTTCTGGTTGGTTTTTGTTTTTAAATTGTTGTCCCTCCATGGGTCATACTTATAAGTTCTTTGGCTGCTACATTTCCTACACTATTCTTACCCTCCCCCTGTCTATTTTCCGCCTATCATCTATGCTACTTATTCTCTGTACCTTTCCCCCCCCCACCCCCTCCCACTCCCCTATTGACAACCCTCCATGTGATCTCCATCTCTATGGTTCTGTTCCTGTTCTAGTTGTTTGCCTAGTTTGCTCTTGTTTTTGTTTTAGGTGTGGTCGTTAATAACTGTGAGTTTGCTGTCATTTTTACTGTTCATATTTTTTTATCTTCTTTTTCTTAGGTAACTCCCTTTAACATTTCATATAATAAGGGCTTGGTGATGATGAACTTCTTTAACTCGACCTTATCTGAGAAGCACTTTATCTTCCCTTCCATTCTAAATGATAGCTTTGCTGGATAGAGTAATCTTGGATGTAGGTCCTTGCGTTTAATATTGGGTAATGTAATTATGACGTGCCTTGGTGTGTTCCTCCTTGGGTCCAGCTTCTTTGGGACTCTCTGAGCTTCCTGGACTTCCCAGAAGTCTATTTCCTTTGCCAGATGAGGGAAGTTCTCCTTCATTATTTGTTCAAATAAGTTTTCAATATTTTGTTCTTCCTCTTCTCCTTCTGGCACCCCTATAATTCGGATGTTGGAATGTTTCAAGATGTCCTGGAGGTTCCTGAGCCTCTCCTCATTTTTCCAAATTCTTGTTTCTTCATTCTTTTCTGGTTTGATGTTTCTTTCTTCCTTCTGGTCCACACCGTTGATTTGAGTCCCAGTTATAGGGGGTGAATTTGGGAGGGAGGGGGTGGGCAGGATGGAGTGGAGTGAGGGGGAGGGGGAAATGGGACAACTGTAATAGCATAATTAATAAATATATTTAAAAACAAGAACTAAAAAAAAATTGTTGTCCCTCTTTTGGTTGTGTGAGGAGGCACAGTGTGTCTACCTATGCCTCCATCTTGGCTGGAAGTACCCTGAACCTTTTCAAAATAGTATTTGAGACATCAAAGAAATATTTGGGTTGCGACGGACACTAACTCTTGTCTGTGTTTATGCATGTATGTCCAAAAAAGTAAGGTAAGAAATACTGCAGGGTGTAATAATTGAACTTGTAAGTACCTTCTAGGTAACTAGATTATGCTGATACTCTGAAAGAGTCATCATCATTCAGGGACAAACATTTCCCAATTGAAAAAGAAGTTTGCAGTTGATTAGTCAGATAAGTAGATTTAGAAAACAAAACAGTGTCCTTAGTAACTTAAATAATACAAGGAGACAGCTAATAGATTATTATAACATTGATGTCCTGAACTAAAAGCACTATTCGCATTGATTACTCTGAATCCAATTTCCTAGTATTTGTCTTCTCTGCTTATTACCAGCTGACTCAGGCAGACAGTATGGGGAGATAGGAAACATGGGATTAAGTAGACTTGACATTTTTTAATAATTATAATACATATGATTTTCTAGTATCTTTTTATTTCACTGTATACATATAAAATATAAGCAACAAAACAATTCACTGGAATTCCTAAAAGGAAGTGATAATGATGTATAAAACAGACAATAAACTTAGATTTTTGCAAAGGCAGTAGACACTCTATTGATTTTTTTGTAGCCCCTGCTAGTAGACTCTAAGTACATTAATAAAGAATGGGGAATAACAACCCTTTAAAATCTATCAAATTCTTGCAAATATTTAAAAAATTCTTTCTCTTTCCTACACTCCTAGTTAAAAATAAATGTATTTTGTCATTTAAATATATTTAAAGCAAATGGGTCCCTCAGAAAATTAATACTAGTTTCCTTTTTTAAAATATTAGGACTTTCTTAATCCTTTCAAAACAAAATGCATTTAAACCTTTCTAAATTTAATAGGGTTATTATTTTTCATTGTAAGCAACTCATGTAAGTAATCCTTAGCCTGACAGGCTGCACCATTAGAGCCTGGATAAATCAAATATTTGCGTGACCTATAATTTTGAGAGCAGAAGAATTCTAGTTCTGATTTACAAGCTTTCTTGTATCTTGCCTTCTAGGTAATTTTCAACTCACAAAACCAATGTCAGTTCCTGTCAAGTCTTTTCTTTTTAATATAATCTTTCAGAATTTATATGTATTCTCTGAACTAGAATCTGTTATTAAAGTGCTTTCTTCTTATTCCAAAGCATTATGTGGATTTTTTTCTGCTCTTAACCATTGGTGTTTAGGGGGATGTTTAGTCACATGACATACCAATCCTTTCATATCTCCCCTCCTTTTCTCTGAAGCTGCAAAGGAATGTGAAATGATACACAGCTTACATCTGGTCTCCATGCCTCACCACCTCTCAGCTTCCCAGACCACATGCTTTTGTTCTTCCTCCTAATTTCTGAGTACTCGAGTTTATAGCATTCTCTCACACATTTGTCATTCTATCTCTTTCATATTGATATTTCCATTTTCCCTTCAAACTTCAAAGCAATTCCCTTACACTTTGTGCTCATCAGAGTAATATTAAATAAAACTAAATGAGTTTTTCTACCTATAAAATATGTTGAAGGTCTTACTCTGCTTAGAGATGAGACTATCTTCCTTTCTTGTGTTTATTTTCAATTATCAGCTTTTGTGGGGAGTAGAGAAATGCCTGCCTAGCTAGTTAGAAGACATTCCATTGTCCTGTGCATTCTTTTCCATTATAATTTTTTTATCACAGTTCCTGGGGGATCTCTGATCCCAAAGCCAGAAAATCATTAAGAGTCAAATGTGCTCTTTAAGGCTCTGGTATCTCTCTTTATTCAATGAGATTCTCCAATTCTAGAGTGGCTTCTCTTCTCTTCCTGAAATTGCTCCAGCAGAAGTTACTGGTGTCTTTTACCTACAAAGTGCATGGCTTCTCCCTTGATCGTCAACCTGACTGTCATTGACATTTGACAATGTCGCTCACATTGAAAGTCTCTCCAACTTCCGTTTCTCTGTTCTCTTTATTTTCTTTTCTTTTTGGTTCTCTTCTTAGTAGAGGAATTCCTCTAGGTTGTGTTCCTACCTTTTTCTTTTCACCACATTTTTTCTTAATTACTTTTATCACTTTCATCACTTCAGTTTGTCCTTACATGGAATATTCTTAAATATCACTCTTTAGTGCTCTTCTGATTATATTTCTAATGGCTCATGACATACTTTTTCAATTATATTATACTGCCATCTAAAACCCATAATATTTTATTTTACATTATTTTATTCTCACCCAAGGGCACTTTTTTTTTTTCATTACACAGAGAGAGAAAGAGAGAGAGAGAATATCAATGTGAGGGAAAAACATCATTTGGTCGCTTCAAGGCACATACCAGGGCGAGGTATGTGTCCTGACCAATAACTGAACCATAAACTTTTGAGTTTGGGTTGACCCTCCAACCAACTGAGCCACACCATCCAGGGCAAGAATATTTTTAAATAACTAACTTCGTAATATCCAATTCTCAAAAAAAAATCGTATTTATTGCAGACAGGTTAATCTTTGTAACATAATTTTTCCTTCCCCAAACTACTAGTGGCTTCTGAATGCCTTCTTGCTTTTCTCTTAACATGCTGTAGACTTTCCTTCCTTTATGTTTTGCTTTATTATAGTTCATGTTACCACAGTGCCTTCTCTCTTTGTAATTGCTTATGAAAATCTTGTTTTCAAAATTCAGTTCATACTTATTCATACTTACTCCATCCTTAATCTTCTCTATCAGATGCTATCATTTTTTTATTACTACTCTTACAATAAGTATGGGAAAATAGTATATGTGGAATCATGCTTATATAAGCAGATTTTATTTATTCTAAGATGAAAATATTTATCATAACTTAATGCCCCTGAAATTAAGATGCAATCTATAGTTAAAAATCATCTTAGATTTGATAAAATATAGTAATTTCTCTGTGGTGAGTTGTCAAAAGCCTTGGAAAGAGGAAATATTTAATTTTTAACTCATATTCCTTTTCGATAAAAATCTGTTGAATTATTACATGCCACATTTTCTCTACTTCTTAATTTTTATTTATTTTTTAATATATTATGGATTATGCTAATACAGTTGTCCCATTTCCCCCCCTTCACTCCACTCCATCCTGCCCACCCTCTCCCTCCCACATTCCCCCCTATAGTTCATGTCCATGGGTCATACTTATAAGTTCTTTGGCTTCTACATTTCCTATACTATTCGTGTCCTCCCCCTGTCTATTTTCTGCCTACCATTTATGCTACTTATTCTCTGTACCTTTACCCCTTCTCTCCTGTTGATAACCCTCCATGTGATCTCTATTTCTGTGGTTCTGTTCCTGTTCTAGTTGTTTGATTAGTTTGCTTTCGTTTTTGTTTTAGGTGTGGTTGTTAATAACTGTGAGTTTGCTGTCATTTTTACTGTTCATATTTTTTATCTTCTTTTTCTTAGATAAATCCCTTTAACATATCATATAATAAATGCTTGGTGATGATGGACTCCTTTAACTTGACTTTATCTGAGAAGCACTTTATCTGCCCTTCCATTCTAGCTGATAGCTTTGCTGGATAGAGTAATATTGGATGTAGGTCCTTGCCTTTTATGACATCAAATACTTCTTTCCAGCCCCTTCTTGCCTGTAAGGTCTCTTTTGAGAAATCAGCTGACAGCCTTATGGGAACTCCTTTGTAGGTAACTGTGTCCTTTTCTCTTGCTGCTTCTAAGATTCTCTCCTTATCTTTAATCTTGGGTAATGTAATTATGACGTGCCTTGGTGTGTTCCTGCTTGGGTCCAGCTTCTTTGGGACTCTCTGAGCTTCTTGCACTTCCTGGAAGTCTATTTCCTTTGCCAGATTGGGGAAGTTCTCCTTCATTATTTGTTCAAGTAAGTTTTCAATTTTTTGTTCTTCCTCTTCTCCTTCTGGCACCCCTATAATTCAGATGTTGGAACATTTAAAGGTGTCCTGGAGGTGCCTAAGCTTCTCTTCATTTTTTTGAATTCTTATTTCTTCATTCTTTTCTGGTTGGATGTTTCTTTCTTCCTTCTGGTCCACACTGTTGATTTGAGTCCCAGTTTCCTTCCGATCACTATTGGTTCCCTGTACATTTTCCTTTGTTTCTCTTAACATAGCCTTCATTTTTTCATCTAATTTGTGACCAAATTCAACCAATTCTGTGAGCTCCTGATTACTAATGTTTTGAACTGTGCATCCGATAGGTTGGCTATCTCTTTGTCGCTTAGTTGTATTTTTTTAGAGCTTTGATCTGTTCTTTCATTTGGGCCATTTTCTTTTGTCCTGGCGTGTCTGTGACATAAAGGGGTGGAGCCTTAGGTGTTCCCCAGGGCAGGGTAACGCTGGTGGCTGAGCTGTGATGCTGTACATGGGGGAGGATCTGATAGGGAGCAATGGCGCTTGCTCCACTCTGCCGGATTTTAGTCACTCCTTTCACTACCCACAATCAAATTGGAACCCTCTGGTGCTGATTCCCAAGTGGGTAAGCTTGTGCATGCTCTAGGCCCCTGTGGGTCTCTCCAACAAACTCTCCTGTGAGGCTTGGAGTTTCTCCTGCTGCCACGGGTGTTCCTGCTGCCTCGGAGTTCCTCAACCCCACGGGTGTTTTCAATCAGGTTTGAGGCTTTATTTCCCCACGCTGGAGCCTTGGGTTGCGAGGTCTGCTTCGCTCCCTGCCGTTCATCTGGTTTATCTATGTGGGAATGTGCGGCAGTGGGGTCTGCCAGCCGCAGCATTGCTGTGAGTCCTCTCCACCCCAGCTGCCCCTCTCCACCCCTCCTACTGGTCTGGATAAATGTTTTTTCTTTATCTGCTTGGTTGTGGGACTTCCAAACAGTTCAATTTTCTGTCAGTTCTGGTTGTTTTTTGTTTTTAAATTGTCGTTGTCCTTCTTTTGATTGTGCAAGGAGGCACATTGTATCTACCTATGCCTCCATCTTGGCTGGAAGCTCTATTTTCTCTATTTTCATGAGTCTAAATGAAAGTGTGAGAGCCATAATGCACTGTTCTCACAAGATAAATTAGCCAAAGTTTGATTTGATTTAGATTGTCCTGTGTTTTAAGGAATATTACCATTTTAATAATATTAGTCTTCTCATCCATAATTTATCATGTCTTTTTATTTTGGTCATGTTTAATTTCTTTCAACAATGTTTTATAGTTTTTAGTACACAGATCTTATACTTTTATGGTTAAATTTATCCCTAAGTATTTTATTCCTCTTGATCTTTTTGTACATGGAGTTATTTATTTTTTAATTCCATTTTTTGGATTGCTCATTGCTAGTGTATAGAAGCACAATTGGTTTTTGTATATAGACTCATGTACTGTAAACTTGTTGAGCTCATTTGTTAGTTCTAATAGCTTTTACTGGATTAGTTAGGAATTTTTTTAGTATAAGATTATTTCATCTGTAACTAGAGATAGTTTTAGTTTTTCCTTTCCAACCTGATGTCTTTCACTTCTTTTTTCTTGCCTTATTGCCCTCGCTAGGAAGTACCATGTTGAACAGAAGTGGTAAAAGTGGACATACTTGTGTTAGTCCTGATCTCAGGGAGAGAGTGTTTAGTCTTTCACCACTAAATATGATGTTAGCTGTTGAATTTGCATAGATAGCCTTTGCCAGGTTGAGAAAGTTCCATTCTATTTCCAGTATGTACTTTGATTAAGCAATGGTTTCTTAAATATGACATGAAAAAGCAATGCAACAAAAGAGAAAAATACATAAATTGGACTTTGTTATCATGAAAAGTTTTTTTCTTCAAACACCATCAAGGAAGTCGAGAGACAACTCACAGAATAAAAGAAATATTTTCAAATCATGCTACTAATCAGTGATTTGTATCCAAGATATACAAGGAACCCTTATATTCAATACTAAGTCAGATAAACAATTTAAAAATGGGGACTATATGAAAAAATTTATGTAAGGAAGATATATTAATGCTGCAAATGCTTCACAAAAGATGGCTCAATATCATTCGGGATTAGGGAAATATCACTTTGTATTCATAGAATACCTAAAGTCAAGAAAATGTTAATAGTAAGTGTTTATGAAGTAGTGGACAAGTTGGAACATTTTTAATTAAAAAAAATTTAAACACCTAAATTTTGTTTTTAATTTTTATTTTTTTATCAAATTTATTGGGGTGACACTGGTTAACAAAATTATACAGGTTTAAGGTGCACAATTCTACAAGACATTATCTTTACACTGTATTGTGTTCACCACCCCAGGTCAAGTCTCCATCCATTATCCTCTCTATATACTCCTCCACCTCTTCCCACCTCCTCTCTTCCTGGCAATCACCATGCAATTGTCTATGTCAACGATTACTTTCTCTCCTTTTTCTGTTTTGCTCAATCCCTCCACCATCTCCACCCAGCACCCTCTGACAGCTGCCAGCTTGCTCACTGTATACATCTGTCTTTTATTTTGCTTGTTAGTTCATTTTGTTTATTATATTCCACATATGCAATATTGTAATCAATAAAATATGTTTTAAAAAAGATTCCACATATGAGTAAAACCATATGGTACTTGACTTTCTCTGACTGGCTTATTTCACTTAGCATAATGCTCTCTGGGTCCATCTATGCTGTTGCAAAGGGTAAGATTTCCTTTTTTTTTTTTTTTTTCTTATAGCTGAGTAGCATTCCATTGTGCAAAATGTAACACAGCTTTTTTTTATCCACTCATTTACTGATGGGTACTTGGGAGGCTTCCAAATCTCTGCCATTGTAAATAATGCTGCAATGAACATAAAGGTTCACATGCTTTTTGGAACTGGTGTTTCAGTTTCTTTGGGTATCTTCCCAGAAGTGGAATCAATGGTCATAAAGAAGTCCTCTTTTCATTTTTTGGAAGTAACTTCATATGCCCTCCATATGGTTGCACTGATCTGTATTCCCACCAGCACTGCAAAACAGTTCCCCTCTCTCTACATCCTCACCAGTACTTGTTATTTGTTGATTTATTGATGATAGCCATTCTGACCAATGTGAGCTGATATCTCCTAGTGGTTTTAACTTGCATTTCTCTGATAATTAGCAATGCTGAGAATCTATTTATATATGCCCATTGGCCATCGGTATGTCCTCCTTGGAAAAGTGTCTATTCAGGTCCCTTTCCCATTTTTAATTGGATTTTTTGTTTTCTTGTTGTTAAGTTTTATAATTTCTTTATACCTTTTGGATAGTAACCCTTAAGTAGATGTGTCACTGCGAAATGTTTTCCCAGTTAGTGGGCTGTTCTTTCATTTTGTTGATGGTTTCCTTTGCTGTGAAAAAAGATTTTAGTTTGGTGTAGTTCCGTCTGTTTATTTTTTGTTGATGTTTCTCTTGCCGGTGGAGGTGTATCAGAAAAAATAGTGCTACAAGAAATATTTGGGATTTTACTGCCTATGTTTTCTTCACGGATTTTTATGGTTTGTGGTCTAACATTTAATTCTTTAATCCATATTGAGTCTATTCTTATGTATGGTGTAAGAAGGTAGTCTAGTTTCATTTTTTTGCATGCATATATCCAATTTTTCCAACACCATTTATTGAAGAGACTGTCTTTACCCCATTGTACATTTTTGTCTTCTTTGTCAAATGTGAATTGATTATAAAGGTGTGTGTTTAACAATTTCTGGGCTCTCTATTCTGTTCCATTGATTTATATGTCTGTTTTTATGCCTGTTCCATTCTGTTTTGATTAATATGGCCTTATAGTACAGTTTGATATCAGGCACTGTGATTCCTTCAACTTTATTCTTCTTTCTCAAGATTGCTGTTATTTTGGGGGGTCTTTTGTGTGTCTGTACAAATTTTTGGAATATTTTTTATAGTTCTGTGAAATATGCTGTTGGTTTCATAATAGTAATTGCATTAAAGCTGTAGATTGCTTTGGGTAGTATGAACATTTTAATGATGTTAATTGTTCTAACCATGAACATAGTATATGCTTCCACTTATTTGTATCTTCTTCAATATCTTTCTTCAGTGTCACGTAATTTTCTGAGCACAGCTATTCTGTATCCTTGGTTAAATTTATCCCTTGGTATTTTATTTTTTTGAAGTAATTGTGAATGGAATTTTTTTCTTAGTTTCCCTGATTATTCATTATTGGTTTATAAAAATGCAACTGATTTATGAATATTTATTTTATATCTTGCTAATTTACTGAATTCATTTATTAGTTCTAATAGTTTTTTGGTGGCATCTTTAGGGTTCCTTACATACAGTATCATATCATGTACAAATAATGACAGTTTTACTCATTTCTCTCCTATGGGGGTGCTTTTATTTCTTCTTGTCTGATCAGTATGTCTGCTCTTCCTGTACTACGTTGAAGAAGAGTGCTGAAAGCAGACATCCCTCTTTTGTGGCTTCTGAGTGTGATGTTAGCTGTCAGTTGTCATCTGCAGCCTTTATTATGGTGAGTTATATTCCTTCTACACCCACTTCGCTGACAGTTTTTTTTTTAAATCATAAATGGATGCTGGATTTTATCAAATGCTTTTCCTGTATCTATTGATATAGTCATGTGGTATGTATCTTCCTTTTTTTTATTGATTTGTGAATATTGCACCAAAGTTGCATCCCCAGAATAAATCCTACTTGATCATGGTGTATGATATTTTCAATGTATTGCTAAATCTGGTTTGTTAATATTCTGCTCAAAATTTTAGGGTCTATGTACATCAGGGATATTGATATATAATTTTGTTTCTTTGTAGTGTCTTCAACTAATTTAGGAATTAGGATAATGCTTGAACCGTAAAATGAGGCTGGGAGTCTTCCGTTCTCTTTAATTTTGTTTAAAGAGTTTGAGAATGATACGTGTTAGTTCTTTTTTGAATGTTTAAAAATTCTGTGAATGTTTAAATATGTGAATAAAATTCTCCTGTGCAGACATTTGGTCCAGGACTTTTGTTTTTTGGGAGATTTTTTTATTATTACTTCAATTTCACTAGTTGTAATCTGTATATTCAGATTCTCTGATTCTTACAGGTTAGGTTTTGAAAGGTTGTATGTTTCTAGGAATGTGTTTATTTCTTCCAGACTGTCAAATTTTTTGGCTTATGGTTGTTCATAATATTTTCTTAAAATTCTTTATATTTCTTTTGTGTCAGTTGTTACTTCTCCTCCTTCATTTATGATTCTATTTATTTGGGTCTTCTCTCTTTTTTTCTTGATCATTTTGGATAAAGGTTTGTTAATCTTGTTTGTCTTTTTAAAGAACTAGCTCTTGGTTTTATTGATATTTTGTATTTTTTTACTCTCTTTTTTATTGCTGCTTTAATCTTTATTATTTCCTTCCTTCTACTCATGTTGAGCTTTGTTTGTTGTCATTTTCCAAGTTCTTCTGAGTGTAGTTAGATTGTTTATTTGAGCTTTTCCTTGTTTTCTTTTTTTTTTTTTTGTTGAGATAGGTTTGTAATGCTACGAATTTCCCTCATAGGACTGCTTTCACTGTGTACCTTAGAGTTTAGGTTATTGTATTCTCATTTTCATTTATTTCAAGGTATCTTTGGATTTCTTCCTTAATCTTATTAACTAATTTGTTGTTTAGCAACGTGTTATTAGCCTCCGTGTTTTGTGTTTTTAAGTTTTTTTCTTGTGATTGATTAGTTATAACTCTTACACATTGATGTTGGGAGTGTAAAATGTTGGTGACACTTTGAAAAACATTTTGGCAATGCTTCAAATGGTTAGGAATAGAGTTATTATGTGATCCATTATTCCTTACCCAACAGAAATGAAAAAATATCTTCTCACATATACTTATACATGAATGTTCATGAAAGCATTATTGATAATAGCCAAAAATGGCAATAATTTATGATGAATGGATAAATGCAATGTGGTATATTTGTACTCTGAGATATTATTCAGCTATAAACATAATTATGTTCAATTTGTTTATATTCTTTTGTGTCAGTTGTTACTTCTCCTCCTTCATTTATGATTCTATACTTCATTTATGATTCATCCTTTGTTTCAAGGATAAGTCTTGAAAACCTTTCCTAAGAGAAAGAATCTGAATCTGTATTTTTTAATTGCATCATCCCAATGGGTATACAGATATACCTTAACATCTATTACAGAGATTTTCAACTGATGTGTCACAAGAATATTTAAAACATGTAACGCCTTACTATTTAGTTAGGGAAACTGTTCTCTTTTCCCTTAGATTGTCAAATTAAAAAAAAAATGATGACAGTCAACACCATAGTTGTCTGGTGTGATGAATCAAAGCTTAACTATTCTTTCTGTCAGATTGACAAAAACTATAATATACTTTTGGTGTGCTGCAGAATTTTAGTAATTAGTGTATGTGTGCCATGAGATAAACAAGGTTGAAAATTGCTGATCTATTAAATAAAAACTTCTTTGATCTCCAATTCTTTCTCTAGGTGCCCCATTTAGTGTTCTGCATTCACAGCAAAACACTTAAAATATTTTCTATACTTATTATTTCTGCTTCTTTACCTCCCATTTTCTCACTAACCCACTTTAACTAGTCTCTTAATATAACATTGCTACACTGAAATTGCTCTTTTTAAGGTCATGATGAACTTTTGACAAAAACAATGATTACTTTTCTGTTATTATGTTAACAATTAACCTCTCAGTAACGTTTAATACAGTTATTCACAGCCTCCTTCTCAGAACGCTTTATTTTTCAGGCTTCAAGTAACCATGTCAATCTGCTTTTCCCCTACTTTCCTGGATGCTTATTCTCCATTTCTTTTGTTACCTCTTCCTTATCTACTATACCTTCAAAATATTAATGTGCTAGGGTTCCATCTTTGTTTTTCCCCTTTTGATTTTTAAGTGTGATCTCCAATCCCATGACTAAACCATCTGTGTTAGATTAGGGGACTCAGTATAGAGCCCAAACATCTGAATGTAAGGTGGCTAAAGTCACGCATGGGTAAACCTCTGAAAAGGAATGCAGATGTGAGCCATTATTTGAAGTGCCGACAGAGTTGGGGAAGAGAATTCCCAACTGAGCCAGTAAAAGGGATTCCAGGGAACCCAACCAATAACACTTACTATACCATCCATATGAAATTGCTCCTAATTTTTGTTTTTAGCTGTGTCTTATGAATTACAAATGTATAGACATCTTGCCCAACATGTCCATTGGATTTCTAATAGATAAATCAAATTGGCCAAAGCAGTGGGCCTACCTCTCCCTCATCCCCTATGTCTTCTCCATCTCCCAACTCAGTGCTCTTCATTTCAATCAGTGCAGCAGCATCTGTTGAGTTGTTCAGGTGAAAATATTTGGTGAATTTCCTTATTTCTCTCAAACTCCACAAATCCAATTGATTAATAACCCTTTTTAATGTACACACATACACACACAGGCAGGCACACATGCACATACACACATATTCAATGAATGTGCCCACTTTTTACTATTTTTGTGATTATGATTCAAACTCTTGCCTAAATCATTGCAATGGTCTCCCAAGTGGCCTCTCTTTGGGTAGACTCACCTTTCTTCTGGGAGCAAAAAGTCATGAGAGTGATCTTTCTAAAATATAAATCAACTTAAGTACTTATATACCTTAAGTTATCATGTTTATCTTATTATATATTTAATGTTGGCCATTGCTCTCTTTATCCCCCAGTGGTTAGAATATAAAAATGTTTAATGAAATTAATTTTTGAAAGCAATGTTAAAGGAAAGGAATAACCCTCTTAAACTGTGCAGAAGAGAGCATTTTTACTGCCAGATGAGGAGACTCAGGAACTGATTGTTTAGTTATCATATCCAAAGTAATACAGCGATTACATGGTAAAGCCATTTTTTGAACAGAAGCAGATTGATTGAAGCTGGCTTTTTTTTTTTTATTGTTATTTAATTACAGTTGTATGCCTTTCTCCCCATCCCTTCACCCCACCCCAGGTGAACCCACTTCCCTCCCCCCTCGCCACCCTCCCCCTTGGATTTGTTCATGTGTCCTTTATAGTAGTTCCTGTAATCCCCTCTACCCACTGTCCCCGCCCCCACCCCCCACCCCCGCCCTTGCTATTGTTACATTGTTCTTAACTTCAATGTCTCTGGTTATATTTTGTTTGCTTTTTCCTTCTATTGCTTATGTTCCAGTTAAAGGTGAGATCATATGGTATTTGTCCCTCACTTCCTGGCTTATTTCACTTAGCATAATGCTCTCCAGTTTCATCCATGCTGTTGCAAAGGGTATAAGCTCCTTCTTTCTCTCTGCTGCGTAGAATTCCATTGTGTAAATATACCATGGTTTTTGGATCCACTCGTTTGCTGATGGGCACTTCGGTTGCTTCCAGTACTTGGCTATTGTAAATTGTGCTGCTATGAACATTGGGGTGCACAGATTCTTTTGGATTGGTGTTTCAGTGTTCTTAGGGTATAATCCCAGCAGCGGAATTACTGGGTCAAAGGGCAGTTCCATTTTTAGTTTTCTGAGGAAATTCCATATTGTTTTCCACAGTGGCCTCACCAGTCTGCATTCCCACCAACAGTGCACTAGGGTTCCCTTTTCTCCGCATCCTCTCCAACATTTGTTTGTGGGTTTGTTTATGTTGGCCATTCTGACTGGTGTGAGATGATACCTCATTGTGGTTTTAATTTGCATCTCTCTGATGGCTAGTGATGCTGAGCATCTTTTCATATGTCTCTGGGCCTTCTGTATGTCTTCCTTGGAGAAGTGTCTGTTCAAGTCCTTTGCCCATTTTTTAATTGGGTTGTTTGTCTTCCTGGAGTGGAGTCGTGTGAGTTCTTTATATATTTTGGAGATCAGGCCCTTGTCTGAGGTATCATTGGCAAATATGTTTTCCCATATTGTTGGTTCTCTTTGTAATTTGGTGCTGTTTTCTTTAGCCATGCAGAAGCTTTTTATTTTGATGAGGTCCCATTTGTTTATTCTTTCCTTTATGTCCCTTGCTTTAGGGGATGTGTCTGTGAGGATGTTGCTGCATGGAATGTCTGAGATTTTCCTGCCAATGTTTTCCTCAAGGACTTTTATGGTGTTACGACTTATATTTAAGTCTTTTATCCATCTTGAGTTTATTTTCGTGTATGGCGTAAGTTGGTGATCGAGTCTCATTTTTTTGCACGTAGCTGTCCAGATCTCCCAACACCATCTGTTGAAGAGACTGTTTTTGCTCCATTTTATGCTCCTGCCTCCTTTGTCAAATATTAATTGATCATATAGATTTGAGTTTATTTCTGGGCTCTCTATTCTGTTCCATTGGTCTATGTGCCTGTTTTTATGCCAGTACCAGGCTGTTTTGATTACCGTGGCCTTGTAATACAGTTTGATATCAGGTATTGTGATACCTCCTGCTTTGTCCTTCTTTCTCAAAATTGCTGCTGCTATTCGAGGTCGTTTATGGTTCCATATGGATTTCTGCAATGTTTGTTCTATATCTGTGAAATATGTCATGGGTACTCTAATAGGGATTGCATTGAATCTATAAATTGCTTTGGGTAGTATGGCCATTTTGATGATGTTAATTCTTCCAATCCATGAACATGGTACATGCTTCCATTTGTTTGTATCTTCCTTAATTTCTTTCTTCAGTGTTGTGTAGTTTTCTGAGTACAGGTCTTTTACCTCCTTGGTTAGGTTTATTCCTAGGTACTTTATTTTTCTTGTTGCTATATAGAATGGGATTTTTTTCCTGATTTCTGTTTCTGCAGTTTCGTTGTTGGTGTACAGGAATGCCTTTGATTTCTGGGTATTGACTCTGTATCCAGCTATTTTGCCAAATTCATTTATTAGGTCGAGTAGTTTTTGAGTGGAGTCTATAGGGTTTTCCATGTACACTATCATGTCGTCTGCAAACAGTGACAGTTTCATTTCCTCCTTTCCAATTTGGATGCCTTTTATTGCTTTTTCTTGTCTGATTGCTGTGGCTAGGACTTCCAATACTATGTTGAATAGGAGTGGTGAGAGAGGGCATCCTTGTCTTGTTCCTGATCTTAGTGGGAAAGCTCTAAGTTTTTGTCCATTGAATGTGATGTTGGCTGTAGGTCTCTCATATATGGCCTTAATTATGTTGAGGACTGCTCCCTTTATTCCCACTTTGCTGAGTGTTTTTATCAGAAATGGGTGCTGTATCTTATCGAACGCTTTTTCCGCATCTATTGATATGATCATGTGATTTTTGTCTTTGCTGTTGTTGATGTGATGTATTATGTTTATTGATTTGCGTATATTGTACCATCCTTGCATCCCTGGGATGAATCCCACTTGGTCATGGTGGATGATCTTTTTAATATATTGCTGGATGCGGTTTGCTAATATTTTGTTGAGAATTTTAGCGTCTATGTTCATCAGCGATATTGGCCTGAAGTTTTCTTTCTTCGTTGTGTCTTTATCTGGTTTTGGGATTAGGATGATGTTGGCTTCATAAAAAGAGTTTGGGAGTCTTCCATCAGTTTGGATTTTTTCAAATAGTCTGTGAAGGATAGGGGTTAGTTCTTCCTTAAATGCTTTGTAGAAATCTCCTGTGAAACCATCTGGTCCAGGGCTTTTGTGTGATGGGAGTTTCTTGATGACTGCTTCAATTTCCTTTGCTGATATTGGTCTGTTCAGGTTTTCTGCTTCTTCTTCAGTCAGTTTTGGAAGATTATATTTTTCTAGAAATGTGTCCATTTCATCTAGGTTTTCAAATTTCTTAGCATATAGGTCTTCATAGTAATTTCTTACGATCCTTTGTATTTCTGTTGTATCAGTTGTAATCTCTCCACTTTCATTTCTAATTCTGTTTATTTGGATCCTCTCTCTTTTCTTCTTGATAAGCCTACTTAAAGGCTTGTCGATTTTGTTTATCTTTTCAAAGAACCAGCTTCTGGATTCATTGATCCTTACAATTGTGCTTTTAGTCTCTATGTCATTTAGTTCTGCTCTGATCTTGGTTATTTCCTTCCTTCTGCTTGCTCTGGGCTGTCTTTGTTGTTGTTCCTCCAGTTCTTGTAGGCATAGGGTTAGGTTGTTTGTTTGAACTGTTTCTAACTTCTTAAGGTAGGCCTGTATTGCTATGAACTTCCCTCTCAGGACAGCCTTTGCTGTGTCCCATAGGTTTTGGGTTGTTGTGAGTTCATTTTCATTTGTTTCCAGGAAGTTTTTGATTTCTTCCCTAATCTCGTTCTTGACCCATTCATTGTTTAATAGCATGCTATTCAGTCTCCATGATTTTGAGTGTTTTGGGTTTTTACCCTTGGGGTTGGTTTCTAGTTTCAGACCCTTGTGGTCAGAGAAGATGCTTGATATGATTTCAATTTTCTTGAATTTGTTGAGGGTTGCTTTGTGTCCTATCATGTGGTCTATCTTTGAAAAAGTTCCATGGACACTTGAAAAGAATGTGTATTTTGCTTCTTTGGGATGAAAAGCTCTGTATATATCAGTTAAGTCCATTTCCTCTAGGGTATTGTTAAGTGACACAATATCTTTGTTAATCTTTTGTTTGGAAGACCTGTCCATTTTTGATAGTGGGGTGTTAAAATCCCCTACTATAATTGTGTTGCTGTCAATATCTTTCTTGAAATCCTCCAAGATTTTCTTTATGTATTTGGGTGCTCCTATGTTGGGTGCATATATATTTATAACGCTTATGTCTTCTTGGTGGATTCTTCCTTTGAGTATTATGAAGTGACCTTCTGGGTCTCTCTTTATGGCCCTTCTTTGGAAGTCTATTTTGTCTGATATGAGTATTGCTACCCCTGCTTTTTTTTCCTGTCCGTTTGCTTGGAAAATTTGTTTCCAGCCCTTCACTTTCAGTCTGTGTAAGTCTTTTGTCCTGAGATGGGTTTCTTGTAGGCAGCATATGTGTGGGTCATGTTTTCTTATCCATTCAGCTGTTCTATGTCTTTTGATTGGAGCATTTAATCCATTTACATTTAAGGTTATTATCGATAGGTAGTTATTCATTGCCATTATTTCCTACCTGTGTTCCTCTGTCTTTCTCTTTTCCTTCCTTTCCTTAAAGCAGTCCCTTTAGCATCTCTTGCAGAGCTGGTTTGGTGGAGCTGTATTCTTTTAGACTTCTTTTGTCTGGGAAGCTCTTTATTTGGTCTTCTATCTTGATTGAGAGCCTTGCTGGGTAAAGTAGTCTTGGTTGGAGGCCTCTGGTTCTCATTACTTGGAATATTTTTTGCCATTCTCTTCTGGCTTGGAGCGTTTCCATTGAGAAGTCAGTTGCTAACCTTATTGGGGCTCCCTTGTATGTTACTTCCTTTTTCTCCCTTTAAGATCCTCTCTTTGTCTTGGAAATTTGCCATTTTAATTATGATGTGTCTTGCAGTGGGTCTCTTTGGGTTCCTCTTGTTTGGGACTCTCTGTGATTCCTGGATTTGGGTGACTTTTTCTCTCCTCAGATTAGGGAAATTTTCCATCATTACTTTTTCAAACAGGTTTTCTATCCCTTGCTCTTCTTCTTCTCCTTCTGGTATTCCTATTATACGGATATTGTTACGTTTCATGTTGTCCTGCATTTCCCTTATTGCCTCTTCATTCTTTCTGAGCCTCTTTTCCTTTTCTTGCTCCTTCTGGGTGTTTTTTTCTACTTTATCCTCCAGCTCGCTGATCCGATCCTCTGTTTCATCAAGTCTACTTTTCATTCCTTCTACTGTGTTCTTCAATTCAGAAATTGTATTCTTCATTTCCTCTTGGCTCTTGTTGATACTTTCTATTTCCTTTTTCATGTTGATATAGTTTGCAGTGAGTTCATTGTAGTTTCCTTGTAGTTTCTGGTAGTTCTCTTTGAGCTCAGAGAGCTCAGTGAGCTTCCTGATGACCATTGCTTTGAACTCAGTATCTGATAGTTGACTTGCCTCTTTTTCGGTTAGTATTCTTTCTGAGACTTCCTCCTTTCCTTTCATTTGGGAATTGTTTCTTTGTCTTCCCATTGTTTGTGAGGCTCTTCTTGTTGGCCTCTGCTTCTTAAATTGCTTTGTTCTGAATCGCTGGGTTTATGATATGAACTTCTATGGTAGAATGCCAATGGGATTCGGTGGTGCTGTCTCCTTACTCTCCTGTGCTCACTGGTCTTGAGCTGACGTTTATGTGTTTAACACGGTCTAACTCTAGTCTTTTCAGCACTCCAGGTTTTGTTGTTGCACCTGTGGGAAAAATAGAAAGGGGGGGAGAAATAAAAGGAAAAAAGAAAAAAAAAAAAAAAACCAAAGATGGGAAGGAGGGAAAAAGGAAATAGGAAAGGAGGAAAGGAAGGAAGGAGGGAAGAAGGATTAAAGAAAGATCGGAGGCAAGATAAGAAGGAATTTTAACAAAAATTAAAACATAGAAATAGATAAAAGAAGGCAGGAAGAAGACAAAAAAATGGTAAAGGATGGGAGGAAGAAGGAATGAAAGAAAAAAAAGAGAGAGAGAGGAAGAAGGAGTTCAGGGGGAAAGGAAAAGGAAAAAAAAAAAATCTTCTGTTGGCTTTAAACCGTTCAGGTTATTTCTGCTGTTGTCCTGTCTGTGCAACGGGAGGGGGTGGTTGGAAGGATTGGTTTCACTTTTCTTCCTTCCTGGGTCACACTCTTCACTGTTTTGTAGGTGTAGTCCCTGGCAGGCAATCAGGCCGTTGATCAGCCAATCCAGCAGCTTTGTTCTTGGGACAGGCGAGTGGCCGCTCCAGCCGCTTTGGCTCGGGAGGCGTGCGCTCGCAGCAGGGGAATCCAGCCGCTTCGGGTTTGTGACGTTATTTGGGCTCTGAGCGCGCAGCCGGCCGACCGATCAAGCCGCCCAGGCTAGGGAGGCTGGCGCACCGCAAGCTGCTGGTTGAGCCGCCTGGGTGTTACGACACTCGCCAGCCTCTTTGTGCTTGGGAAACGCGCATCCAGCTGGCCCTACGCTTGGTGAGCGCGCAGCCCCTCGCCGAGCCAGAGGCTCTGTGCTTGGGGGCCCCATCCAGCCGCCCGGGGCTTGAGACTCTTGGGTGGGCGGGGCCGCCCTGGGACCGAATCACGCGGTCCGAGGTTTTGGGTCTGTGGGTGGAGCAGCTAGCCTCAGCTCCAAATGATCTCGGAGGTTTCAGGTGTGGGCGCCCCTCCGGGGTTTCCTGTCTGGGCCCCGTTCGCTAATCTGCGCGCGTGCGAACGGACCTCAGGTGAGCGCTGGTGCTGCTAATCCCGCATTCCGCGTTCGCAGTCCAGGGGCGGAGGGGGGAGGGGCGCCACGGGCCTCGGCCACCACCGAGAGTTCTCTAACTAGCCCCTGAGTGTCTCTATTTTCTTTTTCTTTTTGAGAAATTCCTCCTTTTCAAGCCCCCCTGGTCCAATCAAGCACCTGGCTGCTCCCAGCACAGCCTGGCCCTCTCCCAAGACTCCTGCAGCAGCCCCTGCGCCAGGGCTGGCGCCTCTGCAGCCCTTGTACCGCGCGGTTCCTGTTCCTGGGGACCTTATTGTCCTTGAGCACTCTTCTTACCGTCAGATCTTTCAGTGTCCTCTATCTTTGGTCTCTGATCTTCGTATATGCTGGAGTACTGTTGGCTGTTCGCTCTGCTCCTCAGATCAGCTAGGTATTTCCCTGGCGTTGCGGGGAAGTGGATTCTGCTCCCACCTATGTTGCCGCCATCTTCCCGTCCTAAGCTGAAGCTGGCTTTTTATAACAAAATACTATTTAATCTTTCATATATGTGTCAGAACCATTTTGGTAAGTCAAAATCCTATATTTAATTGCATTAAGTTTATAATTTAATTTGGGGAAGCAGATTTATATTTTTATAATAATAATATATTACAATATTAATGATTTTTTATCAATGACATGCATATCTCTTGTTTACGTTTATTTTCTGTCTTTCAATAAGTATTTTTTGTACAAATAATTTTACAAATAATTATTACTAATAGTTCATATATATATATTGTGTTATGGTTAATTTTAATTACAGATTTTTTCATGGCCCTTGCTATCATGTAAGAAATCTCTTTATTTTTGTGCATTTATTTTTAGTGCAACAAACATGCTGAGCTCTCTTTTTGGTTGTAATATTCGATTATAGATTTTATTTATTTATTCACTAATTCTTTCATCCAAAATATATTTAGTGCATGCCTGCTACATGATAGGTGTTATTATAGATGACAAAATAAATAAGTAAATAAATAAACTGTATGCATGAGTATAAATTATGTTATTTCAAGTACACAATTCCTGAGTACATGAAGGCAATTTAGTTTTTTTATAAAACTAATTCTTATATCATTTTTTCTTGCTTTATTGCATTGGTTGGGATCCCCATTCAAAAATCAAATTAAAGTGGATACAGTAGGCATCTGTGCATTTTTTAATTGTAAAATTACATCTAAATTTTCACTACTAAATGTAATATTTGTTTTGAGATTTTGGTAGTTATTGTTTACTAGGTTAAGTAGTTTTACTCCTTTTTAGTTATAAATATGTGTTGGATGATACAGGGTTGCTTTTCTGTATTTATTGATATATGCATGTGGTTTCTTTATTTTGTAAATGCTAGATTATATTAAACAGGTTTTCTAATATATATCATGTTTGCTTCTTGGAAATACATATATGAACATATAGATACATAATATATTCCTATTATAATGCTGTACATATATTTTAAATAATTGCTAAATTTATTAATATTTTCTTTAGAAATTTTGCACTTTAAGAAATGAAATAGTCTGAATTTCTTTTCTTTTTATTGTCATTTTTCAGATTTGTTATTAGGTTTTTAAGAGTTTCAGGTGTTTTGCTCTTTTAATATTCTCCATATATATTTGTTACTTAAATATTTATAAAACTTCCCTTAAATGTAATATTTGTGACATTTAATTCACAAATTTAATAGGATAAATGTCAACCTAATGTATGTCTACAAGTCTACCTTCCTTACTAGGCTCTGCTTTCACGTGCTCAGTAGTTTACTAAGCTTCAGTGTGTTATTATTACTCCCAAACTCATACAGTTTGGATGTTCCACTGCTATTATCAGTCCCATTGTATATATCTTCTTCTCATTGTAGGTTCTTATTATATGTCTTTAAATTGAAGTTTAAAATTCAGTTATCATTGAATTGTCTTTCTAAAAGCTGCCACTCACCGACTCTCTGTTTCTTCCCCTGATACCCAATTAGGAACTTTTAAAAACCCTCTTAAATCTGATTTGCTTTCACATGTGGTTGACTCTTTCTTAGTAATGCTTCTTAAATCTACTGTATTTTCTCCTTAGTACAACCAACTTTATCCCTGAATTGCTGCATTCACTTCAAGTTACTGTCTGCATTCCAGTCCAACATATAAGCCATTACAACATTAGTCTTCTGAAAAAACTCCAAACCAACATGCCACATCTTTACTTGTGGAATTTAAGAAATCATTATCTTATGTAGGTGGATGTATTTTTCTCCAACGTTCTCCAGCACTTTCTTCCCCAATAGTTGCATTAGTTGTTTTTATTATTGCTGCTGTTGCTTTTACATTTCTGTTGCTGAGTACCTGTAATTACTTTCCCCCAATTGATTGTAAGGACAGAGACTATGTTTTATCCTTTGTATTCACTAAAACTTCTGGCTGAGTGGTTGACATGTGTTGCTATTCAATCATGCGCTGTTTGTTTGATTGATGAATTACTTGTCTCTGCCTGATTTGCTCAGTTGTTAAATGCAGAGTGCTAATGAGGCCAGGGTCATAGATCAAGCCCTATATGGATCAATTAGCTTTGGCTAATTTCATAACCCCAGTGTGTACCCTACCCCAAGTCAACATTCCCAGAAAGCACATGTTTGGACACAGAATGGAGAACAAAGAAGAGAATGAGCATTAGGCTAGCAAAATGTTATATCTACTACTAAAGGTAAAATGTCCTGAAAGAAAGGGCTTTGCTATATACATCTTCATGTGTAAGAGACAGCCAGTTCTTAGCTTGTTCAATAGTCCTGGCCCACTCTAACTTTCATTATGCAATGTTCTTCCTTGTCTTGCTATAGTCTTTCTTTTAAACTCTATTTTGTATAATGTATTTCTACCACAGCTTTTTCTGTTTCAATTTTCATGAAATATCTTTTTCTATTCCTTCACTTTAAGTCTGTGTAGGCCTTTAGGTCTGCAGTGAATCACTTGTGAGCAGCATATGTATGAATCTTGTTTATTTCAATCCATTTAGCTACTCCCAAATGTTCTGATTGGAGCATTAAGTCCATTTACATTTAAAGTTGTTATTGTTAGGTATGTGCTTATTGCTATTCTATTAATTGTTTTACAGTTGTTTTTGTAGTTTTTCTTGGATCCTTTTTCTTCTCTTGTTCTCTTCTCTTGTGACTTGATGGCTTTCCTTATTGTTGTTTGGATTTCTTTCTCTTTCTCTTTATTTTTGTATACTTGTTATAGTTTTTTGCTTTGTGCTTATCTCAAAATTTATATGTAGCACTCTATTTTTATTTTGATGGTTGCCTAAGTTCAAACACATTCTAAAAGCACTATATTTTTACTCCTGTCCCCCACGTTTTATGTTTTTAACATCAGATTTTTCTTTTCTATAGTTTCTTGGTTCCAGGTCTTGCCTTTTCTTTTTGATTTATAGAAATTACTTTAGCATTTCTTGTAATACCAGTTTAGTGGTGATAAATTCTGTTAGCTCTTGATTGCCTGGGGAATTCTTTATCTTGTCTTCAATTCTGAATGATAACCTAGCTGAGTAGCGTATTGTTTGTTACAGTTTTTTTTTTCCCTCCTGTCACTTTGAATTTATCCTGACACTCTCTTCTAGCCTACAAAGTTTCTGCTGAACATTCAGCTGATAATCTTGTGAGGGTTCCTTTGTACATAATTAGTTGTTTTTCTCTTAGTGCTTTTAAGATTCTCTCTTTTATTTAACTTTTCTCATTTTAACTATAATGTCTCTTGGTGTGGGTCACTTTGGGTTCTTCTTGTTTAGGACTCTCTGTGCTTCCTGTACTTGGATGTCTGTTTCCCTTGTTAGGTGAGGGGGGTTTGCAGTCATTATTTTTTTTGAATAGGTTTTGGTTGTCCCCTTCTGTCTTTCTTCTTCTTCTGGGACCCTTATAATGCAGCTGTTAATATGTTTGATTTTATCCCAGAAGTCCCTTAAATGCTCTCATTAAAAATTTTTTAAAAATTGCTCTTTCAGTGGAGTGACTTCCACTACCTTGTCTGCCATGATCCATTCATCTGCATCATCTAATCTGCTGTTGATTCCCTCTGGTATGTTTTTTTTTACTTCATTTATTGTATTCTTCACTCTTGATTTTACATACGTATATTCTGTCCCTATTTTGAAGTTCCCAGTGTATTCATCCATGCTTCTTCTGTGTTCAGTGAGTACTCTTATGATCATTACTTTGTACTTTTTTTTTTATCTCCATTTTATTTAGTTCTTTGTCTGGATGTTTGCCTTACTTTGTTGTTTACAGTGTATTCCATTATCTTTTCATTTTGCCTAAGGCTATGTTTGTTCTATGTATTATGTAATTAGCAGTGTTTTACAGGCCTTATGCAGAAGGTGTCCTGTGGGGCCCAGTAGCACTGTCTCCCCTGGCTACCAGGACCAGGTGATCCAGGGGTGTTCGGTGTTGCCGGCATATATTCTCCTGTATTGGTTGGGTTATGAGTGTTTTGGGTGCACTATTAAGCCTAGACCCAAGTGCTGTGGGAAGGTCTGGCCTCTGACTTAGCTTACTGTGAGGCTTGGCCACCACTAATGTGGGTACCTGGTATATGGGAAAGACCCCTGGTGTGGCTGGCTATAGAATTTGGCCATGACTGCTGCCAGTGTGCAGAGCAAGTCTCCAGTGTGGGTGGCTGTGAGGTCTAGCCTCTACTGTTGAAAGTGTGTTGGTGTATAGGGGCTGGCCCCTTGAACCTGCTTTGGGGGCAATCCAGTGCCATTTATTTAAGTGCCAGTGGGAGTCACCACTTTAGGGACATACTGGGCACCTGCTGAGTGCCGGATAATGCATGCTGCTTTGAGACTTGCCAGGGTCCCTTCTAGGTTCTGAAGGATGGTGTGCCACTTGGGAGGCTAGCCAGATGCTGGCATTGGGAATAGGTTTGGGAGCCTGCTTGGGCTTCTGCCAGTTGCTGGAAGGTAGGGTACTGCCTTGGGGGGTCCACCCTTGGGCCTGCAAGGTGCTGGAAAACCTTGTAGGATGAGGTATATCTTGGGGAACTCTCAGGAGCTGGAGGGTGGGGTGCCAACTTGGGGGCCCACTGGGAAACTTGTCAGGTGCTGGAGGGCATGGTGTCTGTCACCTTGAGGATCCACTGGATACTGGAGGGTGGGGTGCCACTTTGGAGACCACTGGGGTACCTGCCTTTTTTGGAGGTTGGGTGCTACTTTGGAAGTCTGCTGGGTGCTGAGGTTTCAGGTGCCACTTCTGATGATGTATGTAGGTCTGGGTGAGGAGATTAGGCTGGGTGGGTCCTCCTGGACTGCTGAGTGGAGCAAACATTCATCAGGTTAATGAAGAGTATTGGACCTGCAAACCACTGTTAATAAAAAACAAACAAACAAATAAACAACAACAACAAAAAGCCAAACTTGTGAGGTGTGTGTGGATGCAAAAGAAAAATGGTTTTATTCAGATACTGTACTATGTTGGAGAATGGGGGACTCCCTGTCTCAAAGCTCATCTCCTCTGCAAAACCCAGCCATCCTCAGCATGACCAGAACAAAAGGTAGTACCCAGAGTTCCTGCTCCATTTTAAAGTACATCCTTTGGAGCCCCAGGCAGCTACTAAGTGGTCATCCAGGTATCTTCACTTGTTCCCAGCTGCCGTTCAGCTTCAGGCTTCCTCCTGGAGGCTGCTTGTGCAGCTGGTATGTCCATGGCCATGCTTCACCAGGTCAGTGAGAGAGAGAGACTCCCTCCTGGAGGCCATGGGTCATGTGACCTTAGCAGTCATGAAGAGGACAGGCCAGTACACCTTCCCTGCAGGTCCTGAGCATTGAGTTAGGAGTAAAAGGAGTGCAGGTCCTGAGCAGCAAGCAGCACGGGACTAGCAAGAGAGAGAGCATTTCATTGTTCCCCTGGGGCTACACTGTTTTGGGTATGTAACAAGCCAGGTGCTTTCTCAGAAACATCAATTAACTTTCCAAACTTTTCATGATTTGAGTGGATCCACCTCCCAAACAATCCCTTTTTTCCTCAGGCTAGACTGACAGGCCTTTTGGTGCAGCACCTCCCCCTGTTGCCATTCTGACTTCTCTAGCTTGTGTCTGCTTACCCCAGGGCCCACCCCCAAGCTGGTAGGAGAGGGTAGGGGAAGGGATTTTCCCCTTATCCAATTATCTGTCTCTCTTTTGGTGCCTTGGGGCCCCATCCATTCATCTTTCTAGCTTTCCAGCAAGCTGGAGGCCCTATCCATTCATCCCTATAGCCCTTAGCCCCAGGGCCTTATCTATTCATCTTTCAAGCTTTCCACCAGGGCTTGGGCCCTGCCCATTCATATCTTCAGCTTTCAGCAAGCTCATTGTAAGAATTTGCCCGGATGCTATCCCAGCTGGTAGGGAAGACTCCTCTGACTTCCCCACTTCAGAGGCTGCCCGAATCCCTGACCTTGGGACCTTGGGGCCTTGGGGCATGTCATAGCGGCTGCAGTGGCTGGGACATCTCCAGGCCAATGCTCTGCTGCAGCACTGCTCTCACTGGGGAAGGAGGCACCCTGCTGCTGTCAATGGACTGGGCCAAAATGTCGCAATCAGCAAAGCCTCTGGGCTCCTCACCCCACCTGCAGAGGGGCACCCCCTTTTCCCTGCTGTTTGGCACAACCTGCAGAGGGTGCAGTGTCTCCATGGGCACGGGGCAGACCGAGACTAGAAGTTCATTCACCCCAAGGTTAACAACCCATCAGCCCAAGCATGCTGGTGGGAGAGAGGACAATAAATCAAACAAAGAATGGTACTCACCAGTGATTCTGTTTTGGAAGGAGCTGGAGCAAGTCCCTCTGCCACCTGCTCAGGTGCTACCCAAGTACCTTTTAGCCTACTGTTTCTGTGCTGGGACTAAGATTGTGTGTGGGCCCTTTAAGAGTGAAGTGTAGATTTCTCCTCTCCCCACACCTTTCTTCTCTCCAGGTGCTGGGGCTGGAATGTAGTAAGATTGTGGGTGGGCCCTTTAGCTCAGTAGTCCCCAACCTTTTTGGCACCAGGGACCAGTTTTGTGGAAGACAATTTTTCCACATCCGGGTGGGGAGGGGAGGGGGACGATGGGAGGCAGAGCACGGGTGGTAATGCCAGCCAAGCTTTATTTACTCTCTTGTTGCTCACGTCCTGCTGGGCAGACTGGCTCCTAAATAGGCCATGGACCGATTTAGTGGCCAGGGGGTTGGGGACCCCTGCTTTAGGGGAAGGTACTCCATTCCCATAATCCCTTGGTTCTCTGGGACATAGACTCAGTGTTTCTCTCAAACAGATGTTATGGGGCTTCTCTTTGCCATGTAGGTCCCCCAACACTGGGGAGCCCAAAGTTGACCTTGTAGCTTCACTACAAGGTGGGGACAGCTTTTTGCTGTTGTGATATACCTCCCATTTGTGGGAACCCACACAGCTGCCCCCTCTTATCTGTCCCACTGTAGCTTTTTCTTTATATTTGCAGTTGTTGGGAATCTGTTCTGCTAGTTTTCAGATTGTTCTCAGAGATAGTTTCTTTATATTTCCTTGTAGTTTTGATGTATTTGTTTGAGGAAATGAGGCAGGGTTCTTCCTACTCTGACATTTTAAACCATCCCCTTAACAATTCTTTTTAAAATTATCTTTTCGCTCTTATTTTTTCTTTATCCCACTGCTATTTTATTTATTTAGGCTTCTATAATTTCTTCCTTGTATTACAGAATTATTCTCTTCACTGGTCTTCTTAACTCTAGTCTTGATCTTCCTTAGTCCCTTTGACACATTGCAGCCTAGTGAGTTTTCTAAATTGTAAATTGGATCATGTCTCACTCATGGGAAGGGGAGAAAATGCAGACAATTGTAACTGAATAAAAATAAATTAATTAATTTAAAAAAACCAAAAAACTTTTCAATGATCTCTCCAAATATGCAGAATAAAATTATGATTTCTTAGTGTAATACACAAGGGCTTCCCTAATCTGATTCCTATCACTTTCTTAGGAAGCATCCTTTGAATTGCCTTCATATTTATTAGCAAATATTACCTCAAATATGAACTAAGTACTTATATTTTACAATTCTGTATAGAGTATCACTTTCTGCCCCACTAGAGCACTCACCACATGGTATTGTCATTGTTGCTACTGTTGTCATTTAAATAAGACTTGTACATAATTAATGTTTATATCTGACAAGTGAAAAATGCTAAGGTGTCCTAAATTAAATTAAAGTAGGCCAGAGGGTAGAAAGAAAAGAGAGGGAAATTAATAACTTCACAGCCATGACCAAAACCCACAAACAACTGATCACATTCCTGAATGTATTTTGAAATTTTGAATCGACTTCTAGGTGGCATCCTGCTTATGCACAAAGTTTCCAGATTTTTGCTCACAACTGATTTAAAAGCATAAACTACTTCTTTCTTATGGACTATTCACCTATCCTAGAATTTTCTCCACATCACCTTTTCTTTTTGCCTCCTCTCTATATAGTCAATGTAAATTCTTTCAAAACAACTTTAATCTTTCCTCCCCCAATTCATTTTATAAAAGAGCCCCATCAACCCCAGGATGGCAGACATGTTTGTCTTCTCCACCCAGTTTCTTCTGCCAGTGGTTTAGACTGTATCCCTCAGAACGTGGTCTTTTATTGATCATGTGGCTCAATAACCCTTCTTTCAGGGCAAACTGTTGGTCTTGAAGGTTTCTGTTTAATATATCTCTATGTCAGTGCTTGAACCTCAGTCCTGGAACACTGGGATATTTATTAAATTCATATGTGAAAGAATGAGTGGAAAGGTTTGAAATCCAAGTTGAAGACTTCAGATTCTTCACTAGGGAAATAGCAAGAAAATCATATAAGGACATTGGATGAACAGAAAGATGGAATTATATAGAAAACGTGAGAAAACTGATAACCATAACATTTTGTAATAGCTGTCAGGTCAAAAAGATTTGAAATGGCATGTTAGTGATATGCAAAATAACTATTTATTTTAAACTTCATTTATTAAAGTTCTAGAAGATATTATGTCATTGGCCCAAGTTAATATCACAGAATCACCCTGCAATATTCTCAAAGTCAAATGTGTTCCAAATTTATATATATAATAAATAACATATATTATGATATATATATACTTAACATTGGAATGTAAAAGAAACCAATAATACTTTAAGCTATATAAATCTAATGTGATTATAATTTGTTTAAAACAAGCTTCTTTCTTTTATGTTTTAATTTTTCCCAACTGAGTCTTCTAGCCAGAAAAGCCCAAAGGGCTTAAATTTGCATGTTGTTTTATCTGTGGTATAAGCTCTATTTTCTTCATGTGTGTTTGCCAAATGATCCTGTGATTGTGCCTTTAGAATGAAATACTTTGCTTATTTAGTTTATTTTACACCAGTAGGAAGCTTAGAATAGTTTGAATCCTTATGAAGTCGAGTTCAGAAAACTGGTATTTTTTTTTTTTTACACAGCCTATACATGCAACATGTCATCCTGTTGTAGATTTCAACACTTGTTAAACTTGAATAATATGATATTTATTTTCAAGGGCTATTATGCTTCAAACAGTTTAAAATATTTCAAAAACTGTGAATTTAACTATTCTAAATTAAACAACTATCACAATTTTTTTTACCACTATTTGTACCATGAGAAATCAACAGGTATTGCATCTCTGATTCTCATTAGTTACCTTAAAAGCTATTTTGTCTTTATTTTAGCGGTGCTTTAGCATGTGGTTAAAAATATGTGTAACTCAAATAAAAATAGATTCTTATATATTAACTTATGCATTTTGCTCTTCAACTGCTGAATTGCTTTCCATTCTTCTTAACCCATACAGAACTTCTAGGAATTTTGAAATGGCCCGTATTCTTTTTAAAGACTAATAATTTAGTTCACTAAGTAATAAAAGCATTAACAGCCTTCATGTAATCCAGAAAGAGCTCCCAAGTAGGCATCAGGCACGATGACATTCTTGTTAAAAGATTTTGACTGTCCAGTCTTTATAGCAATTTTGGATTTTGTGATTACCACTTTATTTAATAAAAATCTTTACAGTACTTTCACAGGCAAATAAGAAATTGATCTTTATCTCCTACATTATGATTATTTTCTTCTAAGAGAAGCAAAATATTTTCTGAATTATTTTAATGTCATGTTTTTAAACTGTAAACTTATTATTAAATTATCCCACCAAAACCTTTCTTAAAACTGTTTGGTTATAAATAAAGCACAAACAGAGAAACCCACAAATGTATGACTTGAATTCTTTTAACTACCACCCAGGTCAAGACATAAAACATTACCACCCACCTCAGAAGCTCCTCACCTGTCAACTTCCCATCATAATCATACCTTCCCCCAAAAGTAGCCACTATTTAGGCTTTATAGTCATTGTGTCCTTATGGTTTTTATCACTGAAATGCTCATCCTTGACACTATGGTCTAATCTTGACCAATTAAAAAATGTTCTTTTCTTGATAAATTATTTTAATCTACAAATTTGTCCTTCATTTTTTTCTTTTCTTTACAATTTGTTTGTTAAAGAACCTGGGGGAATGTTGACTGCAATTTGATAAATTGTTCTGTTTACCGTATTCCCTGAAACTTGACAGCAGGATTCAGAGTCTTGATCAGATTCAGGGTTGATTGATTTGTGTTCTGTCAAAAGGCACTTAATGCTGTTTTTCTCCTTTTTTCTGATGTTTGCTGCTGTTTGTACTTAATGTCTAGATGTATTATTTAATTGGGAGCTGTATACATTGATAGTCTAGTTCTATTATTTCTTTTTCAAATATTAGGTGGATAAAACAGATACTTCCCCCTATCTATTTGGTTACCTAGGAGAACAGTTCTAACAGGAAATTCAGAATAAATGCTTGATTCTTTACCTTTAAGTTACTAGTTTTCAGAATTGAGTTGACTCCCTATTACCCTCAGAGGATGACATGTTAGTATGAAAAATACCAAACTCATAGATTAAAATTTTAAATTTTAATTATGTTTTTCTCTTTAAACCTCAAGTTAATATATTGTTGGCCAGTGGGATCCTCTGAAGTTGACAACTGAGTCGTTTGACGTGGTCCCAATAGTCACTGATTGTTTCTTCTTTAACCAACACAACGATGTTCCAGGGTCTTCTTCCCCAGACCTGCAATGACCCATTTTTCTAAGAAGCACTAGTTTCTGTTAGTGGTAAATAATATTTTTAATACCATTATCTAGGCGATGGGTATTTGGTTAGTCATTGCTTCTAGGCTTCTTTAGTGGAGAGAGCTAGCATTTTTTTGTATACACACACACATCCTATAGTACTGCATAAAAATTCATGTCGATATGTCCTATTCAAATTCAGGACTATAGATTTATTTTTTTACATAATATCCTTTATATGGTAGTTCCTAATTCCAAACTAAATATCCTCTTTGTCAAGGACACAAGATATGATAAAATTACAATAACCTATAATTACTTTTGCCTTAGATATACATTGTTTTAAGAAGAACCCAGGCATAATGAGGTCCCTTTGGGTATGTTGTCATTTATAGATATTCTAGGAAAGAACTGCATTGAATTTGTCCTGCATTTCTTGGCCAAATTCCTGTAATTTTTGTTCTCTTTAGAGTTAAATTATACTTTAGCTTAAGACAATTTTTCTATCATCACAGATAGCATCTTCTTGTTTGGCTTCTCACTCTTCAGTTCCTTCAAAGTGTTAGTTGTGTTAGTTCCAAAAGTTGCTTCTGTAGTCCTATAATAAGCATTTCCTGTTTCCAAATAAATGTCTGCTTTGTTGAGTATTGGATGGTCAAATTGAATGTGAGTCCTGTCACTGTTATCAGCAGCTGTTAAGTAAGTAGAAAAATCAAATAATTATTAATGAAAATTCTTTGTTATACAGAGTTTTTTAATTTAATTCAGAAAAGAAAGATTCCTGTTAGCTGATAAGTAATAGAGTTGTAATGGAGGAAAATCACTACTGGAATACCCTTTCTTCGCCCTTGCAATGGTGGACTTTCCTAAATACTTGCAATTTGACATATTTTATTTGATAATTTAACTGACATGACTTAGTTGCATTATTCACAATATAGAAAAAGAATAAAAAATTACTCAGAGTATTTTTTACTATAAAAGTTCTGCATAACAGTTGTGACCAATTATCTTCTATAGAGTCAAAGAGTTTATTTTCATTTCCTAACATAAATATTGTTTTACATCATAAAATCCAAAAAAGATTATTTTGACAATTAAGTACTGACTGCTTTATATAATCTAGAACTTTATTATTTTAATATTGAACTTTCTGTTCTAAATATAAAATAAACTTGTGTTTGAAGCTATCAGAAGATTATAATTATTAATGTAAATATATCTTGAAGTTCATTTTAGAGTATTGGCTAGTCTTTAAATTAGTAGTTTAAAATGACTTTTAACACTAAAATTTTACTAAATAGTACTAAAATTTTGAACATAAATACATCAAGTAGATTGACTGGAATTGTAATATACTTGCAATTACTGTAAGAATTATTTTGAATAATAAGAGGTACCTGACAAAGAATGTAGAAAATTATATAAAGGATCTTTTGAAGAGGCGTTTGGATCCTGCCCCTCCCAGTGATTCATCAGCCACCTTCCAACAATGCATTTAATCGTGGTACCTAGGCATTCACTGCACACCAGCCAGGGAGTCAGCACTTTGCAGACTGTGAGGCTAAGGATGCCACCAGGATTCTGTGACCTGCTCTTTGAAATCTAAAAAAATTTAAAAGCAAGTTAAAAATCAGAACTTTACAAAAGTTTGACAAAGTTTTCAGCAAGTCTGTTTCTTCTCACTTAGAGACCTTTTGTATTTAAAAAAAGTCATACATATAACTTATATTGCTATAGTCAATGTAACATTGCAATTTCAATAAACTTTAATGATATCGAAACATGACACATTATTTTAGGAAGAAATACTGGTAAGTGATAAACAAATGAGTGATAAAAGGAATTTTTAACTACTGAAGTGAATTCAAAAATTCTGGTGATGTGTTTTAGATTATTAGAATATAATAAAAATGTTATTGGGAGATATGTCAACAATTTTGTAGTGAGTAGACATTGTCAAAGACACATAAAAATATAATATAAGTAAAAATTAATTAGTGTAGAAAAGCCTAATTTCTTTAATCTTTTTTGTAATTAAACAAATTCTAGTTATCACAAAAAGTATACAAAAAATGTAGTGGGGACTTACATTGGATGTGATGTCAGCAATTAGCTGAGTGTCTTATTTCTCATCTGGAATAACTGAGGTCCAGAAATATGAGGTGATTTCTCCAAGGGCTCACAGGTAGTTAGAGATGTGATTAGCAACCAGGATATCTGACTTTCCTTTTCAGTGCCAGTGTTCCAGCACCCATCTGTCTCTTAAAGATGTTTGTACAGACTCAGAACCCTGTGGGTGAGGCAGGGTGATTTACACAGGAAGAGGAATCAAGCCAGGTGAAAGACAGGAGGAACTAGCAAGTGCTCAGGAACCACGAGAGTACCTGCCCTCTTCCAGGCATGAAGATTCAAAGATTTAAAGCATTATGACATCCAGCTAAAGTTTGCCCTCAAGCCAGTCAATGGCCTTTTTGATACCCTAAAGGAATTTTAAGCCACTTAGACATATTCTGTATCTAAAATGGGTAGAATCAAGGGTGCGAAGTGGGGAGAGTGGGGGAGGTGAAAATGGAGACAACTGTACTTGAACAACAGTAAAAAAATGTAAAAAAATAAAATGGGTTCATATAGTATGTTCATAAATAGGAATACAATTTCAATTAGAGGTTAGATATTTTATGCTATGGAATAGTTGTAGACAAAAAGTCTTATAAAGAGTACTGAGTAGTTAGCAGGGTACTCATTATTATAGGGTTTATTTATTTACTTTTATTGATAGCTTTGGAGTTGTTTTAAGAAATCTGTATAATCCATCTTAGCAGCAGCCTCAAGAGTTGACCACTTTGCTCTTGTACAGTGCCTGGCTGAGCATAAAGCTCCACATTTTCTGAGGCTCCAAAAAACAAAGCTTTGACAGTTAAGAACCTGCTCACAGAAAGTAAATAATAGCTATGCATAGGTTTTGCTAGCTTCATTTTTTAATGATTTATTGTTTATGCTGTTATAGTTGTCCTAATTTTCCCCCTTCGGCCAACCTCCACCCAGCCTTCCCGCTGCTTGCACAGTCAATCCACACACCATTGTCCATGTACATGGGGCATTCATCTATGTTCTTTTCATTAACCCTTCACCTCCTTTCAGACAGTCCTCACTTATGTCCTCCTATCTTACTGTTGTCAGTCTATTCCATGATTCTATGCCTCTGGTTGTATTTTGCTCATTAGTTTATTTTATTCATTAGATTCCTCTTATAAGTGAGATCATATGGTATTTGTCTTTCACCACCTGATTTATTTGTTTATATAATTTCTTTATTTAACTTAGTATAATAGTCTCCAATTCCAATCATGCTGTTGCAAAAGATAGAAGTTACTTCTTTCTTTTTGCTGCACAGTATTCCATTGTGCAAATGTACCACAGTTTTTTGATCTACTCCTCTACTGGTGGGCATTTAGACTGTTTCCAAATTTTGGCTATGAACACAGGGGTGTATAAATTCTTTTGAATTGGTGTTTCATGATTCTTAGCAGTGGAATCACTGGGTCAAAGTGTAGTTCCATTTTTTTTAAGTATATTTTATTGATTATACTACTAAAGTTGTCCCAATTTTGTTATCCCCTTTATCCCCCTCCTCCCTGCACCTCCCATCCTCTAACACTGTCCCCCACCACTTAGTTCTGTTTATTGGTTGTATATATAAGTTCTTTGGCTTCTCCATTTCCTATACTATTCTTAATCTCTCCCTATCTATTTTGTGCCTACCTGTTATGTTTCTTATTCCCTGTACCTTTTCCCCCTATTCCTCCCCTCCTCCTCCCCACTAATAATCCTCCATGTGATCTCCATTTCTGTGATTCTGTTCCTGTTCTAGTTGTTTGCTTAGTGTTTGTTTTTGTTTTTAAGGTTCAGTTGTTGATAGTTATGGTTGTTGTCATTTTACTGTTCATATTTTTGATCATCTTCTTTTTCTTAGATAAGTCCCTTTAACATTTTACATAATAAGGGCTTGGTGATGATGAACTCCTTTAACTTGACCTTATCTGGGAAGCACTTTATCTGCCCCTGCATTCTAAATGATAGCTTTGCTGGATAGAGTAATCTTGGATGTAAGTCCTTGCCTTTCATGACTTCAAATACTTCTTTCCAGTCCCTTCTTGCCTGTAAGATTTCTCTTGAGAAATCAGCTGATAGTCTTATGGGAACTCTTTTGTTGGTAACTCTCTCCTTTCCTCTTGCTGCTTTTCAGATCCTCTCCTTATCTTTAATCTTGGGCAACTTAATTATGATGTGTCTTGGTGTGTTCTTGCTTGGGTCCAATTTCTTTGAGACTCTCTGGGCTTCCTGGACTTCCTGGAAGTCTGTTTCTTTTGCCAGATTGGGGAAGTTTTCCTTCATTATTTGTTCAAATAAGTTTTCAACTTCTTGCTCTTTCTCTTCTCCTTCTGGCACCCCTATGATTCAGATGTTGGAGCATTTAAAGTTGTCCCAGAGCTTTCTCAGCCTCTCCTCATTTTTTTTGAATTCCTGTTTCTTCATTCTGTTCCAGTTGGTTGTTTATTTCTTTATTTTGTTTCGAATCCTTGGTTTGAGTCCCAGTTTCCTTCCCTTCACTTTTGGCTCCCTGTATATTTTCCTTTATTTCACTTTGTATAACCTTCACTTCTTCCTTCATTTTGTGACTGAGCTCAATCATTTCTGCGAGCATCCTGATTACCAGTGTTTTGAGGAAATTCCATACTGTTTTTCAGAGTGGCTGCATCAGTCAGCATTCCCACCAACAGCGCACTGGAGTTCTCTTTTCTCCATGTCCTAGGCAGCACTTGTTGTTTGTTGATTTATTAATGATATCCATTTTGGCAGGTGTGAAGTAATATGTCATTGTAGTTTTAATTTGCATCCCTATGTTGGCTAGTGATATTGAGCATTTTTCTTCAAATGTCTGTGGGCCATCTGTGTGTTTTCCTTGGAGAAGTGTCTATTCAAGTCCTCTGCTCATTTTTTAATTGGTTTGTTTTCTGGAGTTGCATAGTATGAGTTCTTTATATGTTTTGGAGATTAAACCTATGCCTGGTCTATCACTGGCAAATATGTCCTGCCATACATTCAGTTGCCTTTTCATTTTGATGATGGTTTCTTTAGCCATGAAGAAGTTTTTTAATTTGATGTAGTCCAATTTGTTTATTTTTTTCCTTTATTTCCCTTGCCCTAGATGATATACCAGCAAAAATATTGCTACATGAGATATATGAAAATTTACTGCCTGTGTTTTCTGCTATGATTTTTATGCCATCACAAATTATATTTAAGTATTTTATTCATTTTGAGTTTATTCTGGGATATGGTATAAGCTGGTGATCTAGTTTCATTTCTTTGCATGTACCAGTCCAGTTCTCCCAGCAATATTTATTGAAGAGGCTATTTTTGCTCCATTGTATGTTCGTGCCATCTTTGTCAAATATTTATTGACTATAGAAATATTGGTTTATTTCTGGGGTCTCTATCTGTTCCATTGGACTATGTGTCTGTTCTTATGCCAGTACCACACCGTTTTGGTTACAGGGGCTTTGTAGTATAGTTTGATATCATGTATTGTGATCCCTACAACTTTGTTCTTCTTTCTCAAGATTGCTGAGGATATTAGGGGTTTTTTTGGTTCCACATAAATTTTGGAATATTTCTTCTAGATCTGTGAAATATGCCATTGGTATTTTCATAGGAGTTGTGTTGAATCTATAGATTGCTTTGAGTAATATGAACATTTTAATGATGTTAATTCTTTTAATTCATGATGATGGTATATATTTCCATTTACTCAGATCTTCCTTAATTTCTTTCTTGTGTCCTATAGTTTTCCAACTATAGGTCTTTTAACTCATTGGTTAGATTTACTCTTAGGTACTTTATTTATTTATTTTTCTTATTGTTGTGAATGGAATTTTTTCTTAATTTCTATTTCTGATAGTTCATTGTTGGTATACAAAAATGCCAACAATTTCTGGATATTTACTTTGTATCCCACTACTTTGCTGAATTCACTTATTAGGTTGAGTAGTTCTTTGGTAATGCCTAATGGGCCTTCTATGTTCACTATCATGTCATCTGCAAATAATGACAGTTTTACATCTCCTTACCAATTTGGATGCTTTTTATTTCTTCTTCTTGTCTGATCACTGTGGCTAGAAATTCTAGTCCTATGTTGAATAAGAGTGTTAAAAACAGATATCCTTATCTTGTTCCTGATTTTAAGGGAAATTCTTCTAGTTTTTGCCCATTGAAGATGAAGTTGGCTGTAGGCTTTTCATATATGGCCTTTTTTATGTTGAGGTTTGCTCCCTCTGTTCCTATGTTGCTTAGTGTTTTTACCATAAATGTGTGCTGAATTTTATCAAATGCTTTATCTGCATCTATTGATATGATCACATGATTGTTGTCTTTCCTTTCGTTTATGTGATGTATCATATTTATTGATTTGTGAATATTTTACTACCCTTGCATCTCTGGATTAAATCCCACTTGATCATGGTGTGTATACTTTTTCATGCATTGCTATATGTGGTTTGCTAATGTTTTGTTGAGTATGTTAGCAAATAAGTTCATCATGGATATTGACCTGTAATTCTCTTGAGTTTTGTATCTTTACCCTGCTTTTAGAATTAAGATAATACTGGCCCTGTAAAAACAGGTGGGGAGTTCTCCCACTTCTTGAATTTTTGGGAATAGTTTGAGAATGATAGGTGTTAGCTCTACTTTGCATGTTTGGTAAAATTCCCCTGTGAAGCCATCCAGTCCAAGGCTTTTGTGTGTCAGGAGATTTCAATTTTTCTGGCTGTTTTCAGTCTATTCAGGTTTTTTGCTTCTTCATGACTCAGTTTTGGAAGATCGAATGTTTCTAGAAATTTATCCATTTTGCCCAGGTTGTCCTATTCTTGGCATATTGTTCCCCATAGTAATACCTTATAATCCTTTCTATTTTAGTGATATCAGTTGTTACTTCTCTTCTTTCCCTTCTGATTTTATTTATTTGGGTCCTCTCTAGTTTTACCTGATGAATCTTGTTAAAGATTTAAATTTTGTTTATCTTTTCAAAAACCAGCTCTTGGATGCATTGATACTTTGAATTTGTTTTTTAATCAATGTCATTTATTTATGCTCTGATCTTGATTATTCCCTTCCTTCTAATCTATTGAGGATTTGTTCATTGTTGTTCCTCTAGTTCTTTTAGATTTAGGATAGGTAGTTTATTGAGATTTTTCTATCTTCTTTAGGTGGGCATGCATTGCTATGAATTTCCCTCTCTGGACTGCCTTCTCTGTGTACCATAGGTTTTGAATTGCTGTGTGTTCATTTTCATTTGTTTCCAGGTACTTTTTGATTTCTTCTTTGCTCTCATTGTTAAACCACTCATTATTTAATAAAATGTTATGTAGTCTCCATATATTTCAATGTTTTTGAGTTTTTTCCTTGAGGTTGATTTCTAGCTTCAAGCCATTGTGATCCATGAAGATACTTAATATGATTTCAATTTTCTTGAATTACTTGAGGTCTGTTTTGTGTCCTACCATGTGGAAATAATTCATGTGCATTTGAAAAGAATGTAAATTTTCTTCTTTGGGGTGGAATGCTCTGTAGATATCGATTAAGTCCATTTGATCTAGGGTGTCATTCTATGGTACAATATCCTTTTTGATTTTTGTTTGGACTATCTATCCAGTGTTGACAGTAGGGTCTTAAAATCCCCTATGGTGACTATATTGTTGTTGATCTCCTTAAATTCCTCTAAGAATTTTCTTATATATTTAGGTGCTCTTAGGTTGGGTGCATATATGTTTATAAAGGTTATATCCACTTGTTGGACAACTCCCTTAACTATTACGTTCTGACCTTCTGTGTTGCTTGTTATGACCTTTGTTTTGAAGTCTATTCTGTCTGATAAGTATTGCTGCCTCATTTTTTTTCTTGCCAACTTGCTGGGATATTTTTTTCCATTTTTCACTTTCAGCCTGTGTAGATCATTTATTCTGAGCTGGGTCTTTTGTAGACAGCATTTATGTGGATTGTGTTTTCTTATCCATTTAGCTATTCTGTGTCTTTTGTTTGGAGCAGTTAATGCACTTACATTAAGGTTATTATTGGTTGGTATTTATTCATTGTCATTTCCCTCTGTGCCTATGTTCCTTTCTCTTTCTCTTTATTTTCCTAAAGCAGTGTCTTTAGTATCTCCTTCAATTCTGATTTGGGGAAGGTGTACTGTCTTAGACTTTTTATTTTTTTTGTCTGGGAACCTCTTTATTATGCCTTCCATTTAAAATAAGAGCCTGTCTTGGTAAAGTAGCCTTGATCGCAGGTGCCTGCTTTTCATTACTTGGAATATTTCAAGCTGTTCCATTCTGGCTTGTAGTCTGGCTGTTGGGAAATAAGCTGATAGCCTTATCACAGTTGCCTTGTATGTTACTAGCTGTTTCTCTCTTGTTTCCTTTAAGATTCTCTCTTTGTCTTTAAACTTTGGCATTTTAATTGTGATGTGTCTTGGGATAGGCCTCTTTGGATTCATCTTGATTGGGACCGTCTGTATTTCTTGCACTTGCATGATATTTTCCTTCACCACATTTGGGAAGTTTTCTGTCATTATTTCTTCAACAGGTTTTCTTTTTAATTTCCACATTTTAAAATTGTTGTTCAAGTACAGTTGTCTCCATTTTCCCCCACCCCCCCACCCCAGCCATCCCCACTTCCCACACTTGACCCTACCCCCCTTTGGTTTTGTCCATGTGTCTTTTATACATGTTTCTGAAAACCCTTCCCCTCTTTTCCTCCATTATCCCCTCCCAACTCCCCTCTGGTTACTGTCAGTTTGTTCTTAATTTCAATGTCTTTGGTTATATTTTGTTTGTTTTTTTCTTTTGTTGATTATGTTCCACTTATAGGTGAGATCATATGGTATTTGTCCCTCACCTCCTGACTTATTTCGCTTAGCATAATGCTCTCCAGATCCATTGATGCTGTCGCAAAGGGTAGGAGCTCCTTCTTTCTCTCTGCTGTGTAGAATTCCATTGTGTAAATGTACCATAGTTTTTTGATAAACTCATTTACTGATGGGCACTTAGGTTGCTTCTAGCACTTGGCTATTGTAAATTATGCTGCTCCCTTGTGTCTTTCTTCTCCTTCTGTTATGCCTATGATGCAAATATTGTTATGTTTCATGCTGTCCAAGAGCTCCCTTAAACTATCCTTGTTCTTTATGAGTTTTTGTTTGTTTTTTTTGTTTGTTTTTACTGTTTTCTTTTCTACCTTATCTCCCAACTCACCAATTCAATCCTCTGCTCCATGTAGCCTACTTTTAATTTCTTTACTGTATTCTTCAATTCAGATATTATATTCTTCATTTCCACTGGTTATTTTTTTAAAGATTTTATTTATTTATTTTTAGACAGGAAGGGAAAGAGAAAGAGAGGGAAACATCAATGTATGGTTGCCTCTCATATGCCCCCTACTGGGGACCTGTCCTGCAACCCAGGCATGTGCCCTGACTGGGAATTGAACTGGCGTTCCTTGGTTCCCAGGCCTGTGCTCAATCCAGTGAGCTACACCAGCCAGGGCTCTACTAGTCTATTTATATTGTTCATGTTCTTTTTCATGCTGATGTAGTGCCCACTAAGTTTCTTGTATCTCCCATAAGGTTCCTTGTAGTTCTCCCTCAGTTCCTTGAGCATTCTTATAAACATTGCTTTGAACTTTGTGTCTGATAAATTGCTTGCCTCGATTTTATTTAGTTATTTTTCTGGGGATCCCTCCTTTCCTTTTCAATTTGGGGTTGTTTCTTTGTCTCCCGATTTTAGTGGTTTTTTTTTTTTTTCTATGTGCTAGATTATCTGCTTTGAATCCCAGACTTCATGTGGTGGACTTCTGTGGTAGGAGTCCTGTGGGACTCTGTGATGCAGTCTCCTTGATCTCCTGAGCTTGTTGCTTTAGTCATTCCATTTATGCAGTTAATATGGTTTCTCTGTTGTATTTAGTTCTAGATTGTTGGCTCATTCATTTTTGGGTTCTCTCCTTGGCTGGCTGCCTGAGTTTTTCAACTTACCTTGTCTTGTATGCTTTTGTACATGTGCTGACAGAACAAAACCAAACAACAGAGAAAACAAAACCCACACTAGGAAAAATACCACCCCCAAAACAACAGCAATATCAATGACAAATGAGCAAAGATTAATAAAGGTGGAAAGAGAATGAGAATAATAAAAGAAAAAATGAATATGAGATCACTAACAGATTTTAAGAAGATAGAAGAAGGAGAGATAATAAGAAACAATGCAAAGACTGGTAAAAATAAAATTTTAAATGAAAATAAGTATGAGAAGGAAGAATGCAAAATGGAGTAAAAAGAGGAAGTGTAAAATATGAGATTTGAAATAAAAAATAGTGAAGAATAGGAACAAAATTGAAGAAAAAGAAAAATGTTCAAGAGTTATGTGAGAGAAAAAATAATGAAAAAGAATGAGGTGGAATTCATCTCATCAGTTTAATGTTTGCTTGCTGGCTTCTCCTTCTGGCTACAGCTCTGGTGTTCTGAAGGTGGTTGTATAAGACAGTATCAGAGGTTTTCTCCATCTAGCTCTAGGCAGTCTGTTCAAAGCTACAAGTTATCCACAGCCTGTGGCTCTCTCCTTCAGGCTTAGCTGTATTTGGGGTGGTCCTTGCTGTTCTGCATTGCTGGCTTTTTATCAGCACAAGGCCCACTGGTAGGTCAGTGACCAAAGGCACCACAGATACTGCCTCCACCTGCCTCTGCCTGTGGTCCTGATGTAGGTTCTTAGTCTAGCTGCCGACCCTTCTGTCTCTGAGAGGGCTTCTGATGGATTTGGGAGCATGGAACCCCTGGATCTCCTGTGGGAGGTGCCATTCAGACTTCAAGTTTTGGTGTGTTCTCACATCTGAATCTGCCCCAGATTATTTTTATGAATTCAGCAGAGCAAAGCCCCTAATAGGGTATCTTGTGGAGCCTTTAGAGCTCAGAGTTTGGGACAGATGGTATTCCTAGGCAACCCAGTGAGGGGGAAGTACCAGTATGGTTCCCAGGAAAATGAATGGAATGACTGTGCTCTAAAGCCAGTCTCTAGCATCCCTGAGTCTGCCTCTGTTACTGTCTCATCCGCAGGGATTAAGATGCAAATTGAGGGAAAGTAAGAAAGATGCTGGGTGGGGCAAGCCAGATTTCAAAGGGAGTGGCAAGTGGGATTCCAGAGGATGGGTCTAGGAAGCTTTCAGAAACTGGGAGGAGTGGTTTACCCACAGGGTGGGGTCATTGTGTTTCCCTGGAGAGGGGCTTGCATTTCTCAAGAAAAGTGGCTGCTGTCCTATGGTGCTATATCCCAGCATGGGCAATCCAGCAGCCACTCCTTCATGCCTCTCCCCCAAGCCTCCTACTCTAGACTCTCCTCATATGACTGTAGACCATTCTGACCTCCTTTCTCCCAAGCCAAAGATGAGTGGCCAGGAATGTGAAACCTGTGTATTTGCCCCTTAGAACAAAATAAAGAAAAGAAAAGAAAAAAAGGTGGCTTTGTCTCCAGCAAGCTCCTTTCTTTAGTGGGCAAAAAACCCTGTGAACTTTCACCACTAGGTGTTGTGTGGACAGGTGATCCCAACACTGGCTCTCTATGCTTGGGATCCCAGTCTGAAGTCCTGTCTTCACTACTGACCAGGGGAAGCTCCCTCAGCCATGTGGTAGCCTCTGTTGCTACCTGTGAAATTGGTGCCAGCTGCCTCTCTTGAAAGTGGTATTGGCTCCTTTCACATCCCTGTCTTTTTTCCAGTCATGTGGGGGTTTCTTCTCATTCTTGGTTTAATATCTCCTGTTTAGGTAGTGCTTAGTTGTTTATTTTGGGTTGGTGTCCCCTTCTGCATTTTTATTTCACCTTGGTTCTGGGAGATGGTGCATGATAAACTCTTCTACTCCACCACCATTTTGCTCCCCCTTGCTAACTACATTTTGAAATTGAATTTGCTATTAAAATAAAAATTATTTAAAAGTACTAAGTACAATCCTCAAAATTAACCCTCATGTATTTAATCCTCATACCAAAACTTTAGCATTTGTTTTAAGCAATTTCCACTATAAGACATGTCCTTAATATAATATTTAACCTTTGTGTTGATGCAAAAATCAATAGTTTTTTTTTACCAGACTTTATTCCAGAATATGCAAAAAGGGGAGAAAAATAGGGTAAATATTTACTGACTGTATCAACACAACATCATAGACACAAAAAGCAGTGTGTCAGATGTCTCAGATGTCTACTTTTGATTGGGGAGATGACATGAACAACAATAGATACCAGTAAATTAGAAGTGTGAAATGTGACTTCTGGAAAAGCTGGAGGCATAGGCAGATATACTTCTCCTCGCATGACCAAAAGAAGGAAAACAAATTTAAAGACAAAAAATAACCAGAACTGCCAGAAAATCAAACTGTATGGAAGTCCAACAACCAAGGAATTAAAGAAGAAACATTCATCCAAACCAGTAGGAGGGGCAGAGATGGGCAGCCAGGGAGGAAAGGATGCACAGCAAGGCAGTGGCTGGAGGACCAGGCAGGCAAGGTGGCAGTTGGCACACTGAGCAGTCCCAAATTTGCATATGGATAACCCAGGAGAAACAACTGGGAAGTGAAACAGACTGTGTAACACAGTGTTCCAACATGGGGAAATAAAGCTTCAAAACCTCAGGTTGTAAAAACCTGTGGGGGTTGTGGCAGTGGGGGAAACCCCTAGCCTCACAGGAGAGTTCATTGGAGAGATCCACGGGGTCCTAGAATGTACACAAATCCACCCACCTGGGAATCAGCATCAGAAGGGCCCCATTTGCTTGTGGGTAGCAGGAGAAGTGACTGAAAGCCAAGGGGGAGTGCAGAGCAAGCAGCATTATTCTCTCTCAGACCTCTCCCCCACATACAGCACCACAATGCAGTGATGTGGGTTGCCCCACCCTGCAGAATCCCTAAACCTCCACCCCTTACAATGTACCAGGCCTGCTGAGACAAAAAAAATATGGCCCAAATGAAAGAACAGATAAAACCTCCAAAAACAGAACTAAGCAATGAAGAGATAGTCAAACTATCAGATGCACAGTTCAAAACACCGGTAATCAGGATGATCACAGAAATGGTTGAGTATGGTTGCAAAACAGAGGAAGAAGTAAGAGCATTGCAAAGTGAAATAAAGAAAAATATACAGGGAACCAACAGTAAAGGGGAGAAAACTGGGACTCAAACCAATGATTTGGAGCAGAAGGAAGAAATAAACATTCAGCCAGAACAGAATGAAGAAACAAGAATTAAAAAAAATGAAGACAGACTGAGAAAGCTCCAGGACAACTATAAATGTTCCAACATCCAAATCATAGGGGTTACAGAAGGAGAAGAGGAAGAGCAAGATATTGAAAACTTATTTGAAAAAATAATGGAGAACTTCCCCAATCTGGCAAAAGAAACAGACTTCCAAGAAGTCCAAGAAGCTCAGAGAGTCCCAAAGAAGTTGAACCCAAGGAAGCACACACCAAGGCACATCATAATTAAGTTACCCAAGATTAAAGATAAGGAGAGGATCTGAAAAGCAGCAAGAGGAAAGGAGAGAGTTACCAACAAAAGAGTTCCCATAAGATTATCAGCTGATTTCTCAAAAGAAACCTTGCAGGCAAGAAGTGGCTGGAAAGAAGTATTTGAAGTCATGAAAGGCAAGGACTTACATCCAAGATTACTCTATCCAGCAAAGCTATCATTTAGAATGCAGGGGCAGATAAAGTGCTTCCCAGATAAGGTCAAGTTAAAGGAGTTCATCATCACCAAGCCCTTATTATATAAAATGTTAAAGGGACTTATCTAAGAAAAAGATTATCAAAAATATGAACAGTAAAATGACAACAAACTCACAACGATCAACAACCGGACCTAAAACAAAAACAAAATATGCAAACAACTAGAACAAGAACAGATTCACAGAAATGGAGACCACATGAAGGGTTATCAGCAGGAAGAGGTGGGATGGTGGAAAATGTACAGAGAATAGGTAGCATAAATGGTAGATACAAAATAGGTGGGGGAAGGGGGTTAAGAATAGTGTAAGAAATGGAGAAGCCAAAGAACTTATATGTATGACCCATGGACATGAACTAAGGTGGGGGAATGCTGGTGCATGGGGTCGTGCAGGCAGAGGGGAGTAAAGGGGAGAAAAAACATAAGAAAACTGTAATAGCATAATCAATAAAATATATTAAAAAATAAAAATAAAAAAACCCTCAAATCCTTAAAAAAAGAGAAGTCTCCTATGTGTGCTGTGGTGTTATAGACAATAATATAATTGTAAAAAAATACTTCATTTTGGCAAAATAGGAAGGTTTTAGATAGATAGAATGGGGAAAAGATACCTCCAAGGGCATAGTTGTAGGATGTCAACTGGGGCATCGGGCGTGTGTGAAAACATCTCTTTATCCAGATTTGCTTAACCTCCAAAGGTACTGTGTACAAAAGGCAAAGATGTTTTGTATCTACAATATGAAAACTGGGAACTTTGCAAACATTCATTTATTTGAAATATACTTCTAAGTAAGCATTAAGAAGATCTTCATTTTATTTATTCAGGAGCTGAGTGAAGCTCAAAGAAGGTGGAAAGAATTGTCTTGGGGTTTTTTAGTCCTAGTCTAGTATTGTGTGCATAGAAATGCATCTCTCTTTCTTTGTGTGACTTTGGCCTAGAACTAACTGTACAACTCTCTGAGCACACTGCACTCAACACAAGACAGATAGAATTGACAGCAGTTTCTCAGTCACATAAACTCACAGCCTGCGGGGGAGGACAGGATTTCACACACTACACGTGGCTGTGCAGGGGTTGCACTCATGAAAAGAGTGAGCAAGCAGGGCTGTGAGAGGCAGGCTTTGCAGTATTAAGTAGTCAGGCAAGTCCTGGTCTCTGTGGTAAGCCATGACGGGCTACTTTGAGTAGTTTTGAGGGTTGGTGAGGAACTGAAACCTGTTCTTTAGGGATAGCAGAAACTGTATTTGGTCCATTTGAGAGGAGGGTTGTTCAGCTAGGGCACATTATATATAGGAGTGGAGCAGAGTAGGGAGAAGTACTTGAGGTTAGGCCATTCCAGACTCCCTTGTTTTCACATGTCAAGACAGCACATAGGATCAAGTTTAGGTCTTTTTCCACACCCTTATGAGACTAAGATAGTATTTAACTTTCACATGATCCTCAAAAAGAAGCTTTACTGGGAATAGGGTAGGGGAAGGTAGTTGCTCCTGGCTATGCCTACAATTGTTGGCCTCATTTTATATTTCTGGAACTTATCATCCTCTTGTTTATTTTCGGATGCTTTCATTTTCTAATTGGCTGCCTCCAAAGAAGGTAAATATCATAAAGGTAAGGGACCCTATTAATTATTTTATTCATTAATCTGTTCCCAATGCCTATGATAGTCTCTAGCATACAGCACATAGTAAATTTTGTTGAATAGAACAAATAAGCATAGCTCTAAATTATAGAACTGAAAGTATCTTATTTGGTGTGAAGGCCGTCCTCAATCAGATTAATATAGTAAACATTTAGTAAGGGCCCTTTCTCTACCAACTTTTGTTCTTAGAATATAGTTTCTACCATTAAGTAACTTCTGGTCTTGAGAAAGAGACAGATTAGTGAAAATACAATTGTAATACTTGACGACAATAGCTATGAGAAAAAAGAGCACAGGGATCTGAAGGTTTAAGTTGATGTTGCACTTGAATAATCAGAAAGGAAGCTATGATTGTTTTAAAAACCAGATAAAGAAAGGCCTCAACTTATTTTAGCTACAAATTCCTATTTTCTGTACTTCTTAAAAACAGGAAATGTCATCAAAGATATATCTTAAGTATTTTGTGATGGGATTTAAGATGAAGCATACATTAAAAAATTTAATATTTTTTAATCCTTGTATGAGTTTTGTCCACATATGAAATGAAGTAGGACATGAAAATGAAACAATCAAAGTAAATAATGAGATGTGGGTTCTCCACATGTAGACAACTATGTTGTTACCTATTTCATTTCTATCTTTGGAAATTGGTCAGATAGACTTATTGGCCAGTCAAAATGGGTCCTGTGGAGTCAGTGGCTTGCTAAGTGCATCCTTCCCATCCCAGAGAATTGAAAATATTTTCCCATATGCCTCTGTGTACTTTACAGAGGTCTGTGTTTACAAACAGAATGTGGAGTCTGAAATCCTGTTTAGTATAATTCCAATTCCTTTATGGCCTTTTTTTTACCCTTTAGCAATACAGACTAGTATAGAACTGTCTCCAAAAGGTGGGTTTATGTTCTCATGTGCATCCCTGGTTTCCCCTTTTTGAAAATTTAAGCAGGAAATTCACAGGATTTAAGTCAAAGTGCTCTACGGGGAGTCTTAACAGTCTTCATAGTGTGATAGAAACATATTGAGGCTGTGTTCCTTCTGTTTGAAGGCAATCTTGGGATTTTCCTGTTCTGTAGACTAAAGAAAGGGATTGATATTGTGAGTTTACCTTGGAATTCAGGAAAGGTAAGAATAATTGCTACAAAGAAGACATTGAATATAAAATAGGGTTTTATATTGTTCTGAATTATAAATTGTAAATCCCCCCCACCCCACGTTAAAGATACATTGTTAGATTGATACCAGCTTCATTCACATTTATTTGGATGGGGGAAGTTATGTTTGTAACTAGATATGCATTTATTTATTTTATGCATTTTAATCATGGCATTTATGAATGGGATATATATTTAAAATCCTTCAAAACATCAAGTCATATAAAGTAGATTTGGTTTATTTTTCTGTGTTTGAGATCCATTTTCTTTTGACTGAGTTTTTATTGTCATTGCCCTTAGGTAAGAAATACGTTATATAGGTAAACCAGAGAGAAGCCTGTTGGAGGTGGGGATAGACTTTGAAGCCACGAAATTGATCCTATGCTTTTCAAAGAGCAATATACTTCTGATTTTTTTCTTTCATTTTTTTTCGCATGTCATGAGTCAGAATTTGAGATCAGATTTTATCTCTCTGATCTTGCTTCAGTCTCCCTTCCTGACTACCCACACTCTTTCTTGTCTTATTTTTTCACCATTTACCCTAGGACATACTAATGGATAAAATTTATTTTGAGATTATCAAACTAAATTTCTTAAAACTTTGGTTATTTGCTTCTGTCTTTCAGATGTGAAATACTACCAGAACCTTAATTTCCTTTCAGATGGCTGCTTTCATCAAATCTTCTTATATGTAAATTATTTCTATTGTTCATTTTTTGAAAATTTTTCTTTTGAAACTAAATGGTAGTTCTTTTCTTTGCAGTTAATTTTGGGGGCTGTGTGATTTTGGTCCTCACAATTACTCTTATGCCCTCTAATGGCAGCCTCAGGTAACTCCTTTTGGATACAATTTCAAGAAAATAAGAAAAATATGTGATAACTTAAAGATTTTAATATTAATAACCTCCACACAGAAAGTATTTTTGCTATGGGAAAAGAACATATGTTCATTTACTAAACTTTGAAAAATAGATCTTCTGGTTGGTTTGCCATAGTTTTTATGGAATTTCTTTGTTTGTATGATTATTTTAAAAACTTGAATCCTTGCTGTTGTTGAAATTGTTATGTAGTGCCATTAGGGTGATAAAGTGTATTTTTTGCCAAAGTGTTTATTTGCTTTGGGATTAGTAAATATATAGAAATGCTTATTCATGTGTAGATAGGAATACCATCTTCATAAGTGGGCTTTGTTATATTTTGTTGTTGTTAGGTGTGAGTGATGAGGAAAGGAAAAATTCAAACTTGCTTCTTTGGAGACTAATGGCATCTCTTTCAGGGATGTATAGAATAAATATGAACTATTCTGCTAAAACACCATAACGTTGTATTGTTTTAGACCTGTGTGTTTATAGAACAGCTGGTGAAGAGGGCCTTAGTCTCAAACTTCGTGGGCTCTCTCAGGAAATTCACTGTCAAAGTTAAAGTCTTGAGGAAAAAGTTCACCACATCTTAAAAGTGTGCTGATATATCAGCTGTTTCAAGCTATGCATTATAAGCAGGTGCTTTTTAAGTATTGATTTCCTTTTTTGCTCCTCATTTTTGATGTTCTTTTCATCTTGTTTTTTTTCCCAGTTCAAGACGGTTGCCTTGTATTCAGTTGTACTTGTTCTGCTTCAATACTATTCTAGAAATGTAGCCTTTGTTCTTGATGATGGCAGCATGCAGAATGGAAACATCTTCCAAATGGTTGGCAAATAAATTTCCTCCCTCTTTATGGCTTGCTTTATGAGTCTTTGTTGGTTGGCCCAAATGAATTACATGATTCTGCCAAAATGCTCTTAGGAAAATTTTTGCCATTAGTGTAAACCTGGATTAAGATTTATAAGCATTGCTAAGACTTCCAGTACTACGTTGAATATGAGAGATGAAAGTAGACATCCCTATCTTGTTCCCATTCTAAGGGGAACACTTGTAGTTTTTGCCCATTGACTGCGATGTTGGCGGTGGGTTTGTCCTAGCCCTAGCAATCAGACAAGAGGAAGAAATGAAAGGCAAAAGTAACTTTATTTATTTGCAGATGACGTGATAATGTACATAGAGAACCCCAAAGTGTCCACCAAGAAACTACTAGAACTGGTAAATGGATTCAGCAAAGTGACAGGAATAAAAGGTTAATATCCAGAAATCAGTTGCATTTTTATATGCTGATAATGACTGTCATAAATGGAAATTAAGAAAACAATCACATTTACAATTGCTTCAAAAAGAATGAAATACCTAGGATAAATCTACCCAAGGTTGTTAAAGACCTGTACTCGGACAACTGTCAGACAACGAAGAAAGAAACTGAAGATGATACACACAAGTGGAAGCACACTCTGTGTTCATGGGTAGGAAGAATTAACATTATTAAAATATCCACGCTACCCAAATCAATTTATAGATACAATGCAATTCTTATCAAGATTCCAGTGCCATATTTCACAGAAGTAGAACAAATATTTCAAAAATTTTGAGGAACAACAAAAGACCACGCATAATAACAGTGTTCCTGAGAAAGAACAATGTTGTAGGAATCACACTACCTAATCAAATAACATTATAAGGCCATAGTAATCAAGAGAGCATGGTACAGTCATGAAAACAGACACATAGATCAGTGGAACAGAACAGCACTCACAGAAATAAACCCACACCTTTTTAGTCATTGATATTTGACAGAGAAGGCAAGCACATGCAATAGGCTAGAGATCGTTTATGTAAAAAACAGGTGTTGGGAAAATTGGTCAGATACATGCAGAAAAATGAAACTAGAAGAAAACATAGGCATTAAAATCTTGTAATTTCTATTATTTATTTATTTATTTATTTATTTATTTATATTGTTATTCTATTACAGTTGTCCCTGTTTTTCCCCTTCCTCCCACCTCTCCTTAGCACAACCCCCACTCCCACAGTCAATCCCCACACTGTTGACCATGTCCATGGGTAATTCATACATGTTCTTTGACTAATCCTTTCCCCTCCTTTCCACCATAATTCCCCTCTCCCCTCCTCTCTGGCCACCGTCAGTATGTTCTAGGTTTCCATGTATTTGGTTCTATTTTGCTTGTTAGTATTTTTTGTTCATTAGATTCCTCTTATAAGTGAGATTATATGGTATTTGTCTTTCACCCACTGGCTTATTTGACTTAGCATAATAGTCTCCAGTTCCATCCACGCTGTTACAAAAGATAGGAGTTCCTTCTCTCTTTTGGCTGTGTACTATTCCATTGTATAAATGTACAATGTTTTTTGATCCACTCCTCTACCGATGAGCACTCAGGCTGTTTCCAGCACTTGGCTATTGTAAATAAAACTGCTATGAACATAGAGATACATAAGTTCTTTTGTATTGGTGCTGTGGGATCCTTAGGAGATATTCCCAGCAGTGGAAACAGTGAGTCAAAAGACAGTTCTATTATTAATTTTTTGAGGAAATTTCATATTGTTTTCCATAGTGGTTACACCAATGCATTCTCACCAACAATGCACAGGGTTCACTTTTCTCCACATGGTTGCCAACACTTGTTTGCTAATTTATTAATGATCGCCATTCTGACAGGTGTGAGGTGATATTTCATTGTGGTTTTAATTTGCAACTCTCTGATGGCTAGTGATGTTGAGCATCTTCTCATAACTCTATGTGCCATCTGTATGTCCTTGGAGAAGTATCTATTCAGGTTCTTTGCCATTTTTCATTGGATTTTTTGTCTTCCTGCTGTTGAGTCATATGAGTTATTTATACATTTTGGAGATTAAACCCTTTGCCAATGTATCATTGGCAAATATTTTCTCCCATAGAATCCCTTCCCTTTTCTTTTTAATGATTTTTTTTAACCATGCAGAAGCCTTTTAATTTGACCCAGTACCATTTGTTCATTTTTACCTTTACTTCCATTGCACAGGGAGATATATTGGAAAAATATAGCTGTGTGGAATATCTGAAATTTTACTGCCCGTGTTTTCCACTACAACTTTTATGGTATCATGATGTATATTTAAGTCTTTTATCCATTTTGAGTTTTTTCTAGTGGGTTGTGTAAGTTGGTGACCTAGTTTAATTTTTTTTGCATGTACCAGTCCAGTTCTCCCAGTACTATTTATTGAAGAGACTATTTTTACTTCATTGTATGCTCATGCCCAAATTGTCAAATATTAATTGACCCAATGGTTTTATTAATTGAAATGGATTTATTTGGGGGCTCTCTATTCAGTTCCATTGATCTGTGTGCCTGTGGGCCATGACCAGGCTCTTTTGATTACAGTGGACTTGTATTATAGTTTTATAGCAGGTATTGTGATCTCTCCAACTTTATTCTTAAGATTGCCAAGTCTATTCCGGGTCATTTTTGGTTCCATATAAATTTTTGGAGTATTTGTTGTAGATCAGTGATATATACCTTTAGTATTTTAATAGGGATGTGTTGAACCTATGCATTCTTTGAGTAGTATGTACATTTTAATGATGTTAATTCTTCCAATCCTTGAACATGGTATATGTTTCCATTTATTTGTATCTTCCTCAATTTCTTTCTTCATTGTCCCATAGTTTTCTGAGTACAGGTCTTTTATCTCCTTGATAAATTTATTCCTAGGTACTTTATTTTTCTTGTTGTGATAGTAAATAGGAATTTTTCTTAATTTCTCTTTCTAATAGTTCATTGCCAGTATACAAAAATGCCAACAATCTCTGAATATTGACTATTTATCCAACTACTTTCATTGATTAGGTTGCATAGTTTTTAGGTAGAGACTATAAAATTTTCTACGTACACTCTCATGTTGTCTGCAAATAATGACAGTTTTACTTTCTCCTTTCTAATTTGGATGTCTTTTATTTCTTTTTCTTGTTTGACTGCTGTGGCTAGAACTTCCAGTACTATATTGAATAAGATTAGAGAAAGAAGAGAGGCTTGTCTTGTTCCTGATCTTAAGGGAAAAGCTTTTAGTTTTTGCACTTTGAATATGATTTTGGTAGTAGATTTCTCATATATGGCCTATATTATATTGAGGTATGTTCCCTCTACTCCCACTTTGCTGAGTGTTTTTTTTTAGCAAAAATGCATGCTGGTTTTTATAAAATGCTTTATCAACATCTATTGATATGATCATGTGGTTTTATTCTTCATTTTGTTTATGTGGTATATTACTTTAATTGAATTATGAATCTGTACCATCCTTGCATCCCTGGGATGAATACCACTTGATCATGGTGGATGATCTTTTTAATGTAATGCTGCATCCAGATTGCCAATATTTTATTGAGGATTGTAGCATATGTTTTCATTAGCAATATTGGCCTGCAATTTTCTTTCTTTGTTGATCTTTGCCTGGTTTTGGAATTTGGATGATACCCGCCTCATAAAAATAGTTTGGGATTCTTCCCCCTTCTTGAATTTTTTGGAATAGTTTAAGAAGCATTGGAGTTAGTTCTTCTGAGAATGTTTGGTAACATATGCCTGTGAAGCCATGTGGTCCAGTGCTTTTGTGTGCCAGGAGCTTTTTGATAACTGCTTCAATTTCACTAGTTGTTTTCAGTCTATTGAGGATTTTGGCTTCTCCTTGATTAAGTTGTGGAAGATTATATGTTAGAAATTTACCATTTCACACAGGTTGTCCAATTTCTTGGCATATAGTTGTTCACAAGTAATTTCTAACAATCTTTTGTATTTCTGTAGTATCAGTTGTTCCTTCTACTCTTTTGTTTCTGATTTTATTTATTTGGGTCCTCTCTCACTTTTTCTTGATGAGCCTGGCTAGATGTTTGTCAATTTTGTTTATCTTTTCAAAGAATTAGCTCCTGCCCTACCCTTTGCAACAACATGGATGGAATGGGAGAGCATTATGCTAAGTGAAGTAAGCCAGGAGGCGAAAGACAAATGCCATATGATTTCACCTTTAAGTGGACCCTAATCAACAAAACAAACCAGCAAGCAAAATATAACCAAAGACATTGAAATTAAGAACAATTTGACAGTAACCAAAGCAGAGGGAATAATGGGGGAGAGGGTGGAAGGGTATTCAGGAACAACTATAAAGAACACATGGACAAAACCAAGGGGGGGGCAGGTGGAATCAGAGGAGGGAGGTGGGGATGGCTGGGATGGGGGAAAAATGGTGGGGGTAAATGCAGACAACTGTACTTGAACAATAACATATTTAAAAAATAAAAATAAAATTAACATAACAGACCAGAAACATTAATTTAACATTATATTAACAGAAATTAGAAATTATTGATGATATTCTTTGGGGGTATTGCATGGCATCAAATGCAAATAAAAATAGACTGTGTATGGAAGGTCAAGTTCAAAACTCTGGCGAAGTCATGCACACAATAATACACATTTATACATTCTGGGAGATGGCCATCTTATCTTCGTTACCCCTACATGGTTATTTTTCAATGTAGTTTATTGAACTACTGGAGTAGTATTGAAAACTGAGTAGTTTTTTGATGTCATGGAGACAAAGACACTATGAAGACAAAACTAATGTGTTTGGATTTAAAGGTAGACAATGAACAGAGCAATAGAATTGAATTTGCAAAAGGAACGTGATGGAAAAATTTGTTTCATATGTCCATTTTTCCATTTGCTTTCCCCTGTTCTATACTGACACAAAAAGCATTAAAAATTAGCCATTTGTTTTAACAAAGAAAAGAAAGAATTAGCTCCTGGATTCATTGATCCTTTGAATTTTTTTTTGTCTCTATGTCATTTAATTCTGCTATGATCTTGATTATTTCCTTCCTTCTAATTTAGCTAGGCTTTGTTTGTTGTTTCTCTAGTTCTTTTAGATGTAAGGTAGGTAGTTTATTGAGATTTTTCTATCATCTTTAGGTAGGTTTGTATTGCTATGAACTCTCTCAGGACTGCCTTCACTGTGTCCCATAGGTTTTGAATTGTTGTGTGTTCATTTTCATTTGTTTCCAGGTACTTTTTATTTCTTCCTTAATCTAACTGTTAACTATTCATTATGTAATAACACGTTATTCAGTCTCCATGTATTTGAATGTTTTTGAGTTTTTTCCTTGATGTAGGTTTCTAGTTAAAGCCATTGTGATCTGAGAAGATGCTTGATATGATTCCAGGTTTCTTTAATACGTCGAGGCTTGTTTTGTGTCCTGCCATTTGGTCTCTCTCTGAAAATGATTCATGTTCACTTGAAGAGAATGCATATTATGCTTCTTTGGCATGAAATTCTCTAAATATCAATTAAGTCCTTTTAATCTAGGATGTCATTCAATGGCACAATATCCATGTTGATTTTTTGTTTGGATGATCTCTCTATTGTTGTCAGTGGGCTATTAAAATCCCTTAGAATGACTATATAGCTACAATCTCCTTGAAGTCCTCCAAGATTTTCCTTATATATTTAGGTGCTCCTATACTGGGTACATATATGTTTACAAGGGATATATCCTCTTGTTGGACAAGTCCCTTAAATATTATGTAGTGACCTTCTTTGTCTCTTGTTAGAGTTTTCTTTTTGAAGTCTACTTTGACTGATGTAAGTATTGCCACCTTAGCTTTTTTTTCATGTCCATTTGCATGGAATATTTTTTTTTCTTCCCTTCCCTTCCAGACTTTGTAGATGTTTTGTTCTGAGGTAGGTCTCTTGTAGACGGTATATATGGGGGTCATAATTTTTTACACATTCAGCTATCTTATGGCTTTTTTAAAAAAAAATTTATTGTTATTCAATTACAGTTGTATGCCTTTTCTCCCCATCCCTCCACCCCACCCCAGCTGAACCCACCTCCCTCCCCCATCTCCACCCTCCCCCTTGGTTTTGTCCATGTGCCCTTTATAGTAGTTCCTGTAATCCCCTCTTCCCACTGCCCCCCCCCCCCGTTATTGTTAGATTGTTCTTAACTTCAATGTCTCTGGTTATATTTTGTTTGCTTTTTTCTTCTATTGATTATGTTCCAGTTAAGGGTGAGATCATATGGTATTTGTCCCTCACCTTCTGGCTTATTTCACTTAACATAATGCTCTCCAGTTCCATCCATGCTGTTGCAAAGGGTATAAGCTCCTTCTTTCTCTCTGCTGCGTAGAATTCCATTGTGTAAATATACCATGGTTTTTGGATCCACTCGTTTGCTGATGGGCACTTAGGTTGCTTCCAGTACTTGGCTATTGTAAATTGTGCTGCTATGAACATTGGGGTGCACAGGTTCTTTTGGATTGGTGTTTCAGGGTTCTTAGGGTATAATCCCAGCAGTGGAATTGCTGGGTCAAAGGGCAGTTCCATTTTTAGTTTTCTGAGGAAATTCCATACTGTTTTCCACAGTGGCCTCACCAGTCTGTATTCCCACCAACAGTGCACGAGGGTTCCCTTTTCTCCACATCCTCTCCAACATTTGTTTGTGGATTTGTTTATGTTGGCCACTCTGACTGGTGTGAGATGGTACCTCATTGTGGTTTTAATTTGCATCTCTCTGATGGCTAGTGATGCTGAGCATCTTTTCATATGTCTCTGAGCCCTCTGTATGTCTTCCTTGGAGAAGTGTCTGTTCAAGTCCTTTGCCCATTTTTTAATTGGGTTGTTTGTCTTCCTGGAGTGGAGTCGTGTGAGTTCTTTATATATTTTGGAGATCAGGCCCTTGTCTGAGGTATCATTGGCAAATATGTTTTCCCATACTGTTGGTTCTCTTTGTAATTTGGTGCTGTTTTCTTTAGCCATGCAGAAGCTTTTTATTTTGATGAGGTCCCATTTGTTTATTCTTTCTTTTATGTCCCTTGCTTTAGGGGACATGTCTGTGAGGATGTTGCTGCGTGGAATGTCTGAGATTTTCCTGCCAATGTTTTCCTCAAGGACTTTTATGGTGTTACGGCTTATATTTAAGTCTTTTATCCATCTTGAGTTTATTTTCGTGTATGGCGTAAGTTGGTGATCAAGTTTCATTTTTTTGCACGTAGCTGTCCAGATCTCCCAACACCATCTGTTGAAGAGGCTGTTTTTGCTCCATTTTATGTTTCTGCCTCCTTTGTCAAATATTAATTGACCGTAGAGACTTGAGTTTATTTCTGGGCTCTCTGTTCTCTTCCATTGGTCTATGTGCCTGTTTTTATGCCAGTACCAGGCTGTTTTGATTACAGTGGCCTTGTAATACAGTTTGATATCAGGTATTGTGATCCTTCCTGCTTTGTTCTTTCTCAAAATTGCTGCAGCTATTCGGGGTCGTTTATGGTTCCATATGAATTTCTGAAATGTTTGTTCTATATCTGTGAAATATGTCGTGGGTACTCTAATAGGGATTGCATTGAATCTATAGATTGCTTTGGGTAGTATGGCCATTTTGATGATGTTAATTCTTCCAATCCATGAGCATGGTACATGCTTCCATTTGTTTGTGTCTTCCTTAATTTCTTTCTTCAGTGTTGTGTAGTTTTCTGAGTACAGGTCTTTTACCTCCTTGGTTAGATTTATTCCTAGATACTTTATTTTTCTTGTTGCTATATCAAATGGGGTTTTTTTCCTGACCATGACCAAGTGGGATTCATCCCAGGGATGCAAGGATGGTACAATATTCGCAAATCAATAAACATAATACATCACATCAATAACTGCAAAGACAAAGATCACATGATCATATCAATAGATGTGGAAAAAGCATTTGATAAGATACAGCACCCATTTCTTACAAAAACACTCAGCAAAGTGGGAATAAAGGGAGCATTCCTCAACATAATAAAGGCCATATATAAGAGACCTACAGCCAACATCATACTCAATGGACAAAAACTTAGAGCTTTCCCACTAAGATCAGGAACAAGACAAGGATGCCCTCTCTCACCACTCCTATTCAACATAGTATTGGAAGTCCTAGCCACAGCAATCAGACAAGAAAAAGCAATAAAAGGCATCCAAATTGGAAAGGAGGAAATGAAACTGTCACTGTTTGCAGATGACATGATAGTGTACATGGAAAATCCTATAGACTCCACCAAAAAACTACTCGACCTAATAAATGAATTTGGCAAAACAGCTGGATACAAAGTCAATACTCAGAAATCAAAGACATTCCTGTATACCAACAACGAAACTGCAGAAACAGATATCTTGTGTCTTTTGATTGGAACACTTAATCCATTAACATTTAAGATTATTATTACAAGTATTTATTCATTGCCATTATTTCCCTTTGTGCCTGTGTTTCTCTCTCTCTCTCTCTCTCTCTCTCTCTCTCTCTCTCTTCTTAAAGGTGTCTATTTAGCATTTTAAATGAGAGCATTGCTGGGTAGAATACTCCTGATTGCAGTTCTTTGCTTTTCATTACTTCATGCCATTCCCTTCTGGTTTGTAGTTGTTCTGTTGAGAAATCAGCTGATAGCCTTATTGCAGCTCCCTTGTCTGTTACCAGCTATTTTTCTTTTGCTGCCTTTAAGATTCTCTCTTTGTCTTCAAACTTTGTCATTTTAATTATGATGTGTCTTGGAGTAGGCCTCTTTGGGTTCATATTTGTTGGGGCCCTCTGTGATTCCTGAACTTTTATGACATTTTTCCTCACCAAGTTAGGGAAGTTTACTGTCATTATTTTTTCAAGCAGGTTTTTTTTATCCCTTACTTCTTTCTTCTCTTTCTTTTATCCCTATGGTGTAAATATTGTTACATTTCACATTGTCCTGCAGCTCCCTTGAACTCTCTTCATTCTTTTTCATTCCATTTTTTGTGTTTGTTGCTCTGACAGGGTGTTTTTTCTATTACATCACACTACTCACAATACAATCCTCTGCTTCATCTAGTCTGTTTTTAATTCCTTAAATTTTATTCTTCACTTCAGATATTGTATTCTTTATTTCCTCCTGTACTTATTCATAGTTTCTATGCCCTTTTTCATGCTGATGTACTTCCCACTAATTTTTTTTATCATGCTGACTGAGTTCCTTTAGCATCTTTATAACAATTACTTTCAACTCTATGTCTGATAAATTGCTTGACTTAATTTCATTTAGCACTCTTTCTGGGGATTCTCCCATGTTTTATAATTGAGTTTTGTTTCTTTATCTCCCCTTTCAAATTAGCTCTTTTTGTTTGTTTTTCTATAATAAATTGGTCTGCTTTAATTCCCTGTCTTCGTGGGGTGGTCTTCCTTGGTAGCAGTCCTGTGGGACTCAGTGGTGCAATCTTCTTGAACTCCTGAGATGGATGCTCTGAGGATGTTCTTTATGCCATTTATGTGGGCTCTCTTGTTGTAACTGGGATGTGATTGAACAAATTTGTTTTGGTTGTTGTTGGCTTGTTCATTGATGGGTGCTCCCCTCTGGAGGCTGACTGAGAGTCACAACCCCCACCATGACTTGTATGTTGTTGTACAGGAGCTACCAGAACAAAACAACCCATCTTACAAAACCTACACCAGCAAAAATACCACCAAGACACTACCATGATATCAACAACAAATGAGATAAGATCAATATAGGTGGAAAGAGAATAAGAATATTATACAAAATGAAAGAAGAATATGAGATAACTATTGGAAAGAAAAATGATTTTGAGAAGATAGGGGGAAATAATAAGATTACAGGTTAGAAACAAGGTGAAGAATGGGAGTACAAAAATTTACAACATAAATAAAATAGGTAGGGAATAGAGCAAAATGGAGTAAGAAAAGTGAAGAATACACAATGAGGTTTAGAGGAAAAAAAATAGTGAGAAAATAGGAGCGAAATTGAAGAAAAATAACCATTGCAGTGATATCGACCACAGATGAGCAAAGATTAATAAAGGGGGAAAGAGAATAGTATTATAAGAAAGCGAAAGGAAAGTAAAGGAAGAAATGATTGTGAGATGCATAAAAGAATATTTAAAAGATTTTAAAAGGATAGAGGGGGGAGAAATAATAAGCAGAAGGGTTAGAAACCAGGCTAAGAAAGGGAGAAAATAAAATTTAAAATGAGCAGAAGACAGGGAAGGAGAAAGGTGAAAGACTAGGACAGCAGAGAGTAAACTATGAGATTTAAAATAAAAAAAAAATAGTTAACAAGTAGGAATAATATTAAAGAAATGTAACAACAATACCAATATCAATGACAACAAAGTAAAAATTAATAAAGGTGGAATGAGATTAAGGGTATTATAAGAAAGGGAAAATAATGTGAGATGAATAATGGAAAGAAATATGGTTTTGAGAGGATGGAGGGAGAAGAAATAGAGTGAGGAATAGAAACAAGGTATAGAAAGAGAAAAAATAAAATTTGAAACAAAAGTAAGAAAGAGAAGGTTGAAGGCAAAATAGAGTAAGAGAATGGAAAAGTAAAATAGGAAATTTGAATTAACTAAAATAAAAATTAAAAAAAGAACTGAAAATATATATACAAAATAAAATAAAAATAGTGAAATAATAGCAAAAATTGAAGACAAAGGAAACAATTCTAAAAAGCTATGCAGGAGAATAAATAACACTAATGTAAAAAAACAAGGTTGAATTCATCTCAGTGTATCTATTGTTTGTTCTTGTACTGTCTTCTCCTTCAAGATTCACCCCTGGTAATGTCAGCTGGTGTCCTAGGCTTGCTTTAGGCAGCCTGTTTGGGGCTATAAGCAATCCACAATCTGTGGCTGTCTCTTTCAGGCTTGGCTGGTCCTCACTGTTCTGCCCTGCTGGCTTTTTATCAGTACTTGGCTCATGGTTGGTTCATCTAACATCTGACAGCACTGCATGTACCACCTCCATCTACCTCCAGAGGAGGCCTCTGTGTGATTGGCAGGGTGGGATTCCTGGATCACCACCCTCCTCCCATCCCTGCCAGCAAATGCTGTTCAGTCTTCAGAAAAGATGGTCTGTCCCATATTATTTTCAATCATGTATAGCTTCTGATGAATTAGCTGTCTGTTTCCCATGAGGGGCCAATCTTTGTAAAAGGGTCATCTCTTTCTTGCTTGGCACTGATGGCAGTTTGGTGTAAGATCCAAGGTTGCGTGGGGCCCTGAGTACCTCTTGCTGCACCAATTTCTTATCTGTCTGCTCTGCTATTTTCAGTGGAAATGGGCCCAAGGAGGATCCAGCATAGTATCTGATAAAAATTCAGTAAGAGCTCTTTTGGAGATTCTCTTTCTTTCTCCTGCTGCTATCCCCCTGGCAGGGGGTTCTTGAGCCTGGCCTTGCTGTTCTGTGGAGTTTACAATCCTGCAGGTCAGGGTTGTGCATGTGTTCCCCTTTCCAGAGGTTTACTCAACAGTGTGCATGCCCCTGCCTGGACACAAAGAATCTCAGGTCCTCAGTTCTTGCTGATCTGGCTCCTAGCTCACTGCTCTCTCAGGAGACTCAGACCTAAACCCTCCATTCTGCATACAGCTCCCTACTCACCACCTGTACTGGGTGGGACCACACAATCCCTTTGCCAGAGCAGCCTTCTACTCTTCCTGGTCAGCTGGAATAAGTGATCATGAGCTGCTCTTTGAATCTAGTTTCTTTGCTGGCAGGGCAAAGAAACTAGATTCCACTAGATTGTTCAGGTCATTTGTTGGAAGAACAGGTGAAAATCTGTGCTGGGGGCATGAGCAAGTGGGCTCAGCTTCCACCTACTCAGCTACCATCTTCTTCATCCCAAATCTTGTACATTCCTGGTAGCAATATTTTTTCTTATGTATCTCCTCAAGTAAGGGAAACAAAAGAAAAAATTGAAAAATTGGACTACATCAAACTAAAATATTTTTGCACAGCAAAGGAAATCATCAACAGAATAAAAAGACAACCCATGGAATGGAAGATCATATTCATCAGTACATATGATAAAGGGTTAATAATTAAAATTTATAAAGAACATTTAAAACTTAACACAAAAATAAAAAGTAAACAATTCCGCTAAAAAAATGGGCAAAGGACCTGAAGAGACACTGCTCCAAAGAGGACATACAGATGGCCAACAAACATATGAAAAGATGCTCAATGTCACTAATCACCAGAGAGATGCAAATTAAAGCAAAAGAGATATCATCTCACACCAATCTGGCTATCATCAATAAATCAACAAATAACAAGTGCTGGCAAGGATGTATAGAAAGTGTCCATCAGTAGATGAGTGAATGAAACAACTATGGGGCATTTACACAATGGAATACTACTGGGTCATAAGAAAGAAAATTGTATCTTTTGTGAAAACATGGATGGATATGGAGAACATTATGCTAAGTGAAATAAGCCAGTCAGAGAAATACAAATACCATATGGTTTGACTTATATGTTGAATCTAATGAACAAACTGAACTATCAAGCAAAAAAGAGGCAGACTCGTAGATTGAGAGCAGACTAAAAGCGCTGGGGTGGGGATTACTGTGTGTAGGGACATGATCGTGGAGGGTAAAGGGATATGTGGTAACTGAAAAGATATGATTACATTAAAAATAATTAAAGATATAAAATAGATTCTTAAACTCTTGCAAGCCTTTAAATACATATAAAAGTATCCTCAAAAAGATAAAAAAGAAATGTTTATAAAATTTTTGTCTCCTTAATAAAATTTAAATGTTTGTGATATTTTATTAAACCAAATATTGGAGTAGTCTTTAGAATTATGTATACATATAAAAGAGTCTAACACACAAAACTCTTCCAGTCAGGAATTGTAACACTAATTATAACAGCTCTCCTTTATAGAACACATACAGTGTGCCAGGCCCTACACAGCTCGCCTCTAATATTAACCTTAATTCTACCAAAAGAATTAACTGGTCTGCCCTAGCCAGGCAGCTCAGTTGGTTGGAGCATTGTCTCATATACCAAAAGGTTGTAGGTTCTATCTCTGGTCAGGGCACATTCTTAGGTTGAGGATTTGATCCCTGGCCAGGGTGTATAAGGGGGCTGGCAACTGATTAATGTTTCCCTCTCATATTAAGATTTCTCTCTCTCTCTCCCCCCTCACATTTCCTCTCTGTCTAAAATCAATTATATATATAATTATATGTGTTATAATTACATATACACACACTAGGGTGACCATTAAAAAATATCATCCTTAAAAAAAGAATTAACTGTTCCCATTTGACTCACAAGAAAACTGGCTCAAAGAGGTGGCTATTCTCTATCCAATCTTCTATCAAAGGACACTTCAGTTTTTTCCTTGTCTTGGTGAATGCAAATAATGATGCAATGAACACAATGGTACACATATGTTTATGAATAAATGTTTTCAAATTTGGGGGCTAGATACATAGAAGAGGGGTTGCTGGGTCATATGGTAATTGTATTCTTAATATTTGAAGGAACCGCCATATTGTTTTCCATAGTGACTGTCCCAGTCTACATTACCACCGGCAGTGAATGAGAGCTCCTTTTTCTCCACAACCTCTCCAACGTTTGTTATTACCCATCTTGTTGATAATAGCCATTCTAACAGGTATGAGGTGGTATCTCATTGTAGTTTTAATTTGCATTTCCCTAATAGCTAGTGAAGTTGAGCCTCTTTTCATATATCTGTTGGCCATTTGTTTGCCTTCTTGGGAGAAGTATATGTATTTTCTCTGCCCTTTTAAAATTTAATTGTTTCATGTTGTTGTTGAGTTGTATGAGTTTATATATTTTGGATATTAACCCCTTATTGGACATGTTGTTTGAAAATGTCTTCTCCCATTTGGTTGGTTGCTTTTTTGTTTTGTTGGTCATTTCTTTTTTTGTTCAGAGGCTTTGTAGTTTGATATAGTCCCATTCATTTATTTTTGCCTTTATTTTCCTTGCCTTTGAGGTCAAATTCATAAAATCCCCTCTAAGACCGAGGTTTATAAGTTTAGTAGCTATGTTTTCTTCTGTGTAATTTATTATTTCAGGTCTCATATTTAGGCCTATGATCCATTTTGAGTTAATTTTTGAGTATGGTGACAAGTGACATCTAGTTTCTTTCTTTGCATGTGGCTTTCCAGTTGTCCCAGCATCATTTATTGAAGAAGCTTTCTTTTCTTCACAGTATGTTTTTGGCTCTTTTGTCAAAATTTATTTGCTTATATATATGTGAGTTTATTTCTTGGCTCTTAACTCTGTTCTATTGTCTGTGTGTCTGTTTTCTGCCAATACCATACTGTTTTGATTATTGTCATTTTGTTGTGTAATTTGAAATCAGGGAGTGTGGTACCTCCAGCTTTCTAATAACATTTTTAATGCATTTGAATACCTGGGACTAAAATGAAGTTTCTTTATCTGGCAGCTCTAAGGGTTTGTACTAGTTTGGAAATGTGGAGAGGTGGAATTGTTTTCTAAAATTAACTGGGGAGAGAAACCTTGGCTAAGGGAGTTGGAGGGGCACTAAATACTGTGTTGAGAGCTATAAATATATCATCTTATTAGAAGCTCACAACAATTCCTATTGAATATGGATAAATTTTTAATCATCCATTATACAGATGAGAATCTGAGATTTAGGAGTAGCTAAATAACTTGCTTAAGTTCACACAGCTAATAAGAGATACAGGAATATGTCCAGCCCCAGAATCAATCATAATTGGCAGCCCCATATCCTTTTTATTGTGTATCAAGTGATTTTCATTTTAAAAATAACCACTCAGAAAAACTAGCATATTATAGAAGGAATACAGAGAATTGCTGCAATGAGGCTTGTTTGAATGAACAAAAGAGCACTGAAACTAACCTTTCTAATATTTGGAACATGGCTAAACTTCCTTCACACGTACTTGCTGAAAAATCATTTCGTTAAGGCAATTGTAATAAATTAACAATCACTAAGTGACAGAGAAGTAACAAACTGCATAGTAAATTATTTTGTTCTTATGCTGGATCCGGGGGGCATCCAGAATGACAATACTATTATTTGGGGGAGGCCTACATGTCGCTTATGGTAGGTTACCATATTATCACCCTCCCAATTTGAATAAATTAAATTCTTCATTTCATGCCTGAACAGAGAAGTAGTAGATAGCTTACTGATATCCATTCTAAGTATGCAGCTGTTTTATTGATTCCTCCTGGAGGAACTTGCTGACTTCAATAGATGATATAAGAATAAAGGAATTCAGCTGTTCATATTTCTCAAGGGCAGAGATATATGTCTTCTTTATCCTCCAGCCATGCAGACCTCTAAGCATCTTTTTCATAATGCATCTGGTTTCTCTATTTGAGCTATTCTCTTATCTTCAGATACTTTGTAGCACATCCCCAATGGAGCTGCAGTTTGCTACCTCAGCAAGTTAGCTGTAAAACTTAAAAACTTTAATGTTTAATAGTGAGAGTCTATGAGGATCTCTCTCCTAAGTGATGAATATCATAAAACATGGAATTATGTTAATTTCTGGTACTATTTAATGTATTTTATTAGAACAGAAAATACGACCTAAAAAACAAGAACACCCAGATCTTAGAATATGAAATTGTAAATTTCTACACAACTAAAGAATGCATTTACTTACATTTTAATATGGGTTTTAGAAACATCATTATTAGCTTTGGAAACCTTGAGTAATTATGGGGGAAAAAAGAATAAGGAACATGGCAGTGCCAGTTTCCAATCTGGTTCTGCTATCTGATAGCTTTGAGAAGTAATTTGCCTCTCTAAGTCTTAGCTTCTTCATTTATACAACAGCAGTAATAATGCCTGTCTTTTTATCTCACCAGGATCTTGTGATGGTCATGAAGTAGTGTATAAAAGCACTTTAGGAAGTACAGTCCTAAAAATGTAAATTATTTTTATCTTTTCTGATAGCCCTATCTGTGATTTTAGAAATTCCAGTAGCTTTATTATTTCTGGTTAACAAGAAGAGTTTGCAAACATGCCCCGAATCTCATCAAATGATGGCAGGTGATGCTAAATACATGGTGCCAAATACCTAGGAGCATTTCTCAGCTTCCATGATTTTTTATTGTTGAAATTATTACAGATGTCCCCCACTTTCCATGTTCTGGGGTAGCCAGAAACCTGGCCAGAAACAACCACATACACTTATTTAAGTGTGCTTTGCAAATTCTATTATTTTCTGCGTATGCATGATGTGAGAAAATTGGGAGGCCCTGTCAGCATTATTAAAAATGCCCCCCCTCTTTTAGAAGTTTATAATCTGGTACAGCAGCCTACTGGGTACTATGGATGTCATGTGAACAACTACAAAGCACAGGATTGGGTTGAGAAAGCTCAAGCACTGTTTGTGTCCATTGGAATGTAAAAGATTCAAATACATGGAGTAAGAATAATTTACCAATTCAGCTTTAAGCAGGCCTTGGACATGAATTGCATACAGAAGGAGATCCTTCCTGGCTGGAAATGGAAGGAGGTAAGATTCGGAAGGAAAGAAGATGAAGCTGATATGCTGTTTAAAGTGGGCCAAGTTAGGCTGCCATGAGAGACAGGTCTATTCTATTATATGGATAATTAGATGGATTATTTCAGGGACCAAAAACCTGTGTAGACAGCAAAGATGGTGGACAGATGGCCGTGACAGGTAGAGCTCATCATCATGACCATTGTCTCCTACCTTATCACACTTTAATGTTATCATTGATTTACTTGACAGCCTCACCCATCTAAATTGCAAGCAATTGGAATTAGCACTTCCTCTTCCTTGTCTCTACCCACCTCCTCCTTCTTCATCTTCTGTCTCATGTCTAATAAAATTTTCAGTCCATAGAAGATTCTTTATATAGCTTTCCTATAGATCAACAAATAATTATAAAATATAGATACAAAAATATCCCATTTCCATTAGCAAAAGCATCTATAAATAAACTTAACAGTATATCTGAGAACCTTTTAGAGACCATGAAAAATGAGGAAGTTCTTAGTTGAGAACTTTTAATAAAATTAATATGCAAGCGCTGACTAAATTAACGTACAAATTTAAGGCAAATTTTAATGGGATTATTTTTATAATTTGATAAATTGAAACATTTATATGAAAGAGTAAAGATATTAGAAGAACCAATTTTGCTTATGGAAATATACAAAGATACTTGTATTACCAGGTATCAGTAAGTAGTACAATGATATTAAATCAGTTTGGCTCTGGTGAGATAGATAAAGATGTGACAGAGAGGAGACCCCTAAAACAAATGTGTGTGAGTATACTCATGTTGAAGATATCATTTCAAATTAGTATAGAATGGCTAGCTCATTCAGGAAACAGTTTTGTGACAGCTAGCTAATTATATAAGACAAAAGTGAGATCCCTACCTCCCACCATAAAAAATAAAGATTATCATATTTTGGTAATTAAAACTCATGAGCTAGTGAATTAAATAATCTTATATTGGAAAAAGCATTTATAAACAGACCATATCTACATAAAATTACATTATAAAAGGGTAGCAGATTTGATTATGGAACAGGACAGGACACAAATTATTAATTTAGGAATTTTGTTTAATTCAGGCATCCTAGCTTTTTAACAATAGATTGTCAAAAAGGACCTTATAATTGTCAGCCCAATTTAATTCGTCACCCCCTTTTGTTTTAGGGAAATTGCATATTTTTTGTGAGAAATAGTCAATGGGCACAATAAACTTGAAAAAGAGTGCAAGAGAGCACACGCCCTGGAACAGGAGGGAAGAAATAGAGAAAGGGAGGAAGGATGGGAGAAGGGAGAGTGATAGAGGGGGGAAAAAGCACATGTTCAAAAGTTCAAAGATATAGGCTGTGGAAAAGTATGTTTTGGAAGTTTTATAGGAGGTTTCACTAATAAGGCAGCCTCTGAATTTGGATTCTATTTTTTGAGCAAAAGAACTAACTCCATGGTGTGGTATATGGGGTAACAATCAACCCAGAGTCACATACTTTAAGTGCAAGGTGCAGATGCCTCAAGCTGTGCATTATCTCATGCCATAAGGAAGAGAGAGGAGTATGGAAGCAGGAAGTCACTCCTCTTCACACTTCCACCACCAGCCAAGTGACCCAGTTTCCCAATCATTGTATATTTGGCATGCTCCCTCTGGCACAGCTCTTGATATTTATTTCACTTTTCACTTGGGTGCAAATATTATGGTAGCATGGAATAACTTGCTCATAGGACCGTACTTCTAGAGATGGCTCTATAGGTAAATTCTTCCTCTTAGGTAGAATAACTACAGATGGAGCAATATAAGTCCTGGAGGGCTTGTTAAACTAGTGAGTTCAACAGAGTTTGCTTTTTCTTTTACAATTATGTGAACATGATATACCAAAGGAAACCCAAAGACTGAAGTCTCATCTCAATGGAATCTGTGGTTTTGGACTCATGGAACATATTTAGGTGAAACTTACTTTCCCACAGCCGTGCCTTAATCTTCCCATGGCAAGGATATTTACGTCACTGCAGACAGCTTAGTGAACACATCTGCTTAATTTATTGCTCTGGTCAGTTCTGTCAGCAGAGCAAAAAATTAAAATAAACCTATTAGACTATAGTTATGTGATAACAAATTGAAACAGACATTCTAAAGGCTGAATTTTGAAACATAGATGGAATATGAATAAGTGGATGATGCTGTTGAATATTCATTAAACCTAAGAAATGCAATTTTTTACAAACTGATGCCTTAATAATGGTCACTACTAGAAAAATAGCAATATCATCCTATCACATCTCATGTCTGTAGAAAAATTTTATGAAAGGCCTAACCTTTTATAAAATGATTTGTAGGTTATAGTTAAATAGAATTAGAGCTAAATCAGTGGATTTAAGAATTCATAGTACTACTGTTTAATAGAGCATTAGAGATATGTTTTAGTCATTAATGTAAAGTATCATTTTGACATAGGTTATTTCAATTGGTAGAATTAATGATTAATTATTTTATAAATTAATCTTCTTAAGCATTTTATGATTGTCATAGAATTGGATATTTGAACAAGCCACTGAGCCTCTGTTTTTATTTTTTTTGAATAAGGGTGTGGAATAGTTTAACTTGAACTACCTATTCATCTCTAAACATAATTCCAATGATCTTTGAGAATGGAGAGCACATCGTATACCTTAGCTTTGCTGTTACCAACCAACAAACAGAACAAAATAAGCAAAACAGAAGTCTAGCATTCCTATGAGGACATTTATTTTGTGTGGTTCATATAACACATATGGGATTCCTACTGCCATAGGTCAATTTTGAGGGTCACTCTTTTCCTACATTTTAATATTTTTGAGATTGGGATTTGTTTTTAGTTTTTCTTTCTCTTTTTTTTCAAGAAGACAGTTTCGAATTTATTTAACCATCCTACTAGATTATTTTTATGTTACTTTCTCAGGTTCAGTTATTATAAAGTAGAGCAATGATAATCACAACACCATAGAATAGGCAGTAAATCAGACACAGAAAAATGGAACATTATCGAGAGCCCAGAAATAAGATCATACATGTATGGTCAAATAACTTTTGACAAAGGAGCCAAAAATGCAATGAAGCAAAGAAACCCTCTCCAGAGAAATAGTGCTAGGAAAATTAGAAAGCCACATGCAAAAGAATGAAATTTGACTACAGTTTGTCCCCATATACAATAATTAATTAAAAGTAGATCAAAGACCTAAATATGAGACCTGAAACAATAAATAGTAGAAGAAAATATAGGTTCTAAACTTATGGAGCTTGATCTTAGAGAAGAGATGACTTTAACTCAAAGGCAAGGGAAGTAAAAGCAAAAACAGATGAATGGGACTAGATCAAATTACAAAGCTTTTGCATGGCAGAAGAAACTGGCAATAAAACAAAAAGGCAAAAAACCGAATGGGAGAAGATATTTGCAAACAATTGGTCTGACAAGGAGTTAATATCCAAAATATGTAAAACACTCATACAACTCAACACCAAATAATTTAATTACAAAATGTGCAGATGACCTGAATAGACACTTTTCCCAATAAGAGTTACAATTGGGCTTAGTTTGAGATGTGATGGTATGTCATAACTCAATCTTTGACAGTATTTTTTTTTCTTGCAGGTACCTAAAAATAAGAGCTCAAAATAGTCTCTATGAAGTCCAAGGGTTAATGAAATTCAGTACACATCAAGCAATATGTTGCATGCTGAGGATACTTGGTTCCTGCTCTGATAAACTATCTATTCTCAATACATACAACTAAAACAGGAAGAATTTGCATAAGTGAAAAACTGCTTGAGTAACTGTCCTCATATTCTTAGGCATTTAGGTTGTTTCCAATATCTCTTTAAGAGATAAGTGGGCTTTTGATTTATCATTAAGCATTTAATTTTTTATTTTTATTTATTATTTTTATATTTTAATGTATTTATATTGTATTATCCCATTACCTTATCCCCTTTATTCCCTTCCCCCTGCAGTCGTAACACTGTTGTCCATGTCCATCAGTCCTTTTTCCTTTCTGCTCAATCTGTTCACCCCCCAACTGCCCACCCCCACCAGAGCTGTCAGCCTGCTCTCTATCTATGAGTCTGTCTCTATTTTGCTTGTTAATTCAGTTTGTTCATTAGATTTGACATGAGTGAAACCATATGGTATTTGTCTTTCTCTGACTGGCTTATTTCACTTAGTATAATGTTCTCTAGGTCCATCCATGCTTTCACAAAGGGTAAAATTTTCTTTTTTACGGCACAGTAATATTCCATTGCGTAAATGTCCCATAGTTGTTTTATCCACTCATCTACTGATGGACACTTGGGCTGCTTCCATATCTTGGCGGTTGTAACTAATGCTGCAATGAAAATAGGGGTGCTTATGTTCTTTTGAATTAGTGTTTCACGTTTCTTTGGATAAATTCCTAGAAGTGGAATTGCTAGGTCATAAGGCAGTCCCATTTTTAATTTTTTGAGGTACCTCCATAGTACTTTCCACAGTGGCTGCACCAACCTGCATTCCCACCAACAGTGCAAAAGTGTTCCCCTTTCTATACATCCTTGCCAGCATTTCTTGTTTGTTGATTTATTGATGATAGCCATTCTGATTGGTGTGAAGTGGTATCTCCTTTGGTTTAATTTGCATTTCTCTGATGATTAATAATGTTGAGCATCTTTTCATATCTATTAGTCATCTGTCCTCTTTGGAGAAGTGTCTCTTCAGTCTTTTGCCCAATTTCTAATTGGATTGTTTGCTTCTTTGATGTTGAGTTTTATAAGTTCTTTGTAAATTTTAGATATTAACCCCTTATCAGATGTATCAGCAAGTATGTTCTCCCATTCCATGGTTGTCTTTTTATTTTGTTGGTGGTTTTCTTTACTGTGCACAAGCTTTTATCTCCTCAAGCAAGAGAAAACAAAAGAGAAAAGTTAACAAAAGGGACTACATCAAACTGTTGTTAAACATTTCAGAATTTTGACATCAAAATGATTATTTGCTCACAAATAATTCTTGGTGAAAGAATGATTAAAACTATGCATTGTTTGGCTAGTAAGATTTAAAGTGAAGATTCAGAGGCATTATAAGTAAGTATATGCTTCTTGTAAATAACATGTTTAAATTATTTATATTACAGTAACTATTAAATGTTTTTGGTATTTTAATTAAAGATATAGCATTAGTTCTTAAAAAAGAAATTTAATATATGGATTTCACTTGTGAATAGCTAGGCCTAATAAGATGTAAATGATCATATAAACTTGTAACATGATTTTTAGAAATGCTACTTAACCAAACACAGTGGCATTATGGAAAGGAAGAAATGTTCACTGAGAAAGAAACCTAAACTTTGAACAAGCCTTGGGAGACATTTTTTTGGAACTAATCCTAATTTTGCTAAGGGATGTAACAGATGATCTAAGAATTCCTTTGTTTTCTGAGACACTATGATAAAAAGATAATTCATGTTTCATTGTGGTACGTGGGGATTTAGAAACATTACTCACACCCATCACCTGCTCATTGGTGAAAGATCCTTATGAACGTGCACATGTTTGTGAGCTTCATACATTCCTTATAAGTGCTTCTGATGTGAGTGTCCCTCTCTCATATAACTACCTCTAAAGCTTTATGGGCATTTTTTTTCTAGCCATTCCCACAGGATCTGGACATGAACATATCAGTTACCTCTTTTGGTAGACAAGTAAAAATAAATAAAGCATCATTTAATGCAACAGCTTTAATTTTCAAATAATATAAAATCAATTTGACAGGCCAATTAGGCCATTAGGAAAGGGCTGCAAATGGTATAATTAAGATACAATTTTAAAAACAAAAACCAATAAAAATTTACTTAAATATCAAAGAGATATTGATCATAGATTATTCCTTTTTGACATGATAAATTGGTCTGTTTTATTCATTATTATAGAGAGGAATAATGTTACATAGTCAACATTTCCAAATAGAAATTTTTGATTACAGTGATATTGGTTCCAAACCACTGTTTTTTTTTTTTTCTGGCAGAATTTCAGTATTACCACTACTATGAGAGAGAAAATAAGACAGCAAATTTCAGTAGGAGAAAGTGCCTGAACAACTATGCCACGTAAATCGGTTGCAGAGGTAAGCTAAACGATGAACAGAATGATAAAGCAGTGTATTTCAAATGGCTAAATCTCATAGGGTTTTTACCTTTAGCACTTCACTATCAAGCATTGCATGACCAAAATTTAAAGTACAAATTTCCATATAATCCTAATTGAGTTTTATTACAAAAAGTCTTCCTGTTCTAAACCATTTAGAGATGTTGCATACAACTCCATAACTAATTGGAGAATGGCCTCTAAAATATACTATCTAAATAGTGGGCGGACCTCAGCATGCTCAAGCACCTGAAACTGAACCTCATGGTGTCACTACGTTCATTCACTAGGCATGGGCAGTCCATATGTGTATAACTCTAGCTTAGTAAAAGTCTCGATGATATATTTATAGTGTGATTAAGAGACTATTGTATTGATAGGGTTATAAGGATCCAAGTTAAATTTCTGTTTGTAGAAGTCTGTTTTACTTGAAAGTATAACACTAGAAGTCCTTTTGGTGGTTATGTCATCATCAGAGTTGTGTCAGATAGCTATAAATGAGAAATGATCCTCAAATGAGCAGCCAGACATTCTGAGGAGGATCACACAATGACTAGGAAGTAGAACTTGGTCTTTTTGCTTTGAATGCTGCAAAGGTAAACTAAAGAACAAACGATTTTGTGGAAGTGGGAGTAATGATCGCACATCCATTCCTACTTGTGCTGCCACAGCTGCACCTCACCCTAAGCTCTGGCTTCATTCTCTCTCTCCTCATCCATTCTCCAACCTGCAGTCGAAGACCCAGCTCTGACCGTGCTTAAACCTTCAGTATCTCCCAATCTCTACTTATCATTGAACATAGTATTGTCATCTCTAATCACTGTCATGTACTTCATCTTTATTCATTTCATCTCTTTAGTTTTGTACTCCAGCCATCCTGGATTACTTGTGTTCCCCAGGTGCACCCTGCTCAGGATGGTGCACATGCTGCTTCCTCTTGGTGCCCGTTAAAGATCTCTGGGCTGCAGTCTGTAGAATCCTCAATACAAACTGTCTTAGACAATACATGTATTACTTCACATTTCAGAATATTTGAGACAGCTCCCCACAAGAACAACAAAAAATCATTGATAATGTCATCAAGAACTCAGATTCTTTCTTCCCTCTATTAACTTTGGTCATTAATTGCTTTTTCCAGGCTGGAAAAAAAAAATGAGTGTAGCAGTTCTAGGACAAAGTTCTAGCACAAAAATGTGAGTAACAGAAGAGAGTTAGAATTTGACAACAGGATCATTCCAGAACCATTGGAATTATCCTTGAACCTGTGGTTCTACACAGAGGGTGATTTTGTCCCCCAGCAGATAATAATTAATATCTGGAGATAATTTTTATTGTTACAAGAAAGAGGGAGGGTATGCTAGTATTAGCTAGTGACTGGAGGCCAAGGATGCTTCTAAACATTTTACAATGTACAGAGTAGCCTCATCATTCTCCTCTCAAAACCAAATGCAAAGAATTATCCAGCAGCAAATGTCAATAGTGCTATGGTTGGGAAACTGTACTGTAGACTGATCAGAACCATTTAAGGATCTGGGCAGAGGGTTTGCATTTTCTGAGGCATCTGGCTGTGTATGGGCTGGGTGCCTGGCTCAGAAAACTCAGGTTCTGTTGAGAAGAAATAAGAATGGGGAAGCATATTGTATTTGTAACCAAGAGTGTCCACTGTATCCTATCTACGTTTTTCTTTCTTTGTTTCTCATCACATGTCCATGTCCAAATCATGTATTCCAGGGGTGTCAAACTCATTTTCACCAGGGGCCACACTAGCCTCTCGGTTGCCTTCAAAGTGCTGAATGTAATTTTAGGACTGCATAAGTGTAACTACTCCTTAACTAGGGGCAGGGAGCTCGGCACTGCCATTGGGTAGAAACAAGGTGCCAGGCCAGATAAAACAAGGTGGAGGGCCGGATCTGGCCTGCGGGCCTTGTGTTTGCCACTTGTGATGTATTCTCTACCAAGGATGTCCAACCTTTTGGCATGTCTGTGCCACACGGGAAGAAGAAGAGTTGTCTTGGACTATAAATTATATACATTGAGACATGTTATCACAAAAAATCTCATAATGTTTTAAGTAAATTTATAATTTTGAGTTGAGCCTTATTCACAGCCATCCTGGGTTACATGTGGCCCATGGGCCACAGGTTGGACACCCTTGCAGGGACAGTACCCTTTTAAAGGACATCTTCCCTGAATATAGTCCCCCTTTCCACAGTGCTTTCTCCTGGATAGATTGTATGCTTCTCATGGACTCCTAAAACATGTAATACCTTAAATTATTATTCTCATCCCATGGAATTTTGATTATTCTTTACTTATCCAAATCTGTCACTAGTGTGTAATTTCTTTAGATGGTAAAGAGTATGTCCTTTTCACATAAGCATCTCCATCAAGAGACATGCCAAATAGTATGTGAGCAATAAGTGATTGTTAAATGAAAAAAAGTGACTCACATCTCTAAATTTATCTCTTTGTGACCCAGACCTCTGGGAAGTTCCTGAAGTTCCAGAAGTCAATCCTGACTTTGGGATCAAGAACCTGATGCAAAAATATAAAAGTGTACCTCATTCTACACCAGCTTTTTACCTTAACCCACTACTCCCAGATGGCTTCTAGCCATGGCGACCCTTCTGCGTTTAGCATACAAGTCATTATAGCCACTTCCATCATGAAAATTCCTGAGATGGCAGTCTTTTTTCTACTTATGGAATGAGTTTTTTTTGTTTTTCCAGTATGTTCTTATTAAGAAAGGGCAAAACAAAAGAATTTTTCTTGAGACCTAACACTAAAGGGTTAATTTGTAAAACTTCTATAAGAAAATTGAAGTCTTGGAAAATCTCTCTCTATTTTAGCTTTACCAACTGGTAGGAGGAAGAAAAAGAATTTTTTTTATTAACCATACAAATTTTTATTATTAGTTATTATTATTATTAATTTCTTGGCCACTATCTATAGACCAAACATTGTATTAAGGAATTCACATGTAGCATCTAATTAAGTCCTCACCACGATGTTATTCCTTATAATGGAAGAGGAAAGGGAGGCTCGGAGAACTTGAGTGTTCGGTCCCAATTCACTTCGCCAGTGTGTGATGGAGCCAGGATTCAAACAGTCCGACCCCATCAGAGGCATGCAGGAATGCCTGGGGCAAAGGACAGGTAGTTTAAGAGAGCCTCCCAGGTGATTATCTCATCTCCCCAGTCCTGCACATCTCAAATGATTAGGAGACAGCAGCTCTATGAGTCCTGTTTCTCTCTGGACACTTCCTGGTGCTAGGAAACAGGTCTCTTAGGCAGCCAGTTCCAGTGTGTGGTCCTTCCAATTGTTGCATACTTGTATATTGATACCATATCAGCCCCCCAGAACTGCCATCCTTGGATCCTGTTCTGTCACCCAGAGTCTCTTTCTCTGTAGATATTTGCAGGTGCTGGTCTTACGCTCCTGAATCTTGTGATTTTCAGGCTCAACAGCTTCCCGCCCCCTACACACATACCTATAAGCATGTCCCATATGACTTCACCTCCATGTCTCTATTGCCCTCCAGGTAATCAACACCCATGTAAAATACAGACATAGGATTGAGCTCAATGAAAAAGAATATTTTGACATGAAGAAGGTACTTCAATTACATCCTTACAGGATCAATTGTTATTTTTTGTTGAAGTAATAAAAACAGAATTTTGATTTGAAAGTTATCTGATAAGAATGTAAATAGCTGTTTTTCATGTTTCTTCACAGGAGCTTTATTTTTTAAAAACAATTATTAATATCAAGTGTATCTTTCCTTTCAAAACCAGAGGGTTTATAATAGATTTGTATTCATATAATTTTATTGTATATCAGAAAGCAGAATACATTCTCATTAAAACAGCAGGGGAAAGTAAAGAAATCTCAATTTAATTAAAGTGATGTTAAAGTTGATGTAGTTAGAAATGCATATGTGTTCAATGTAAACTGCATTTAGGGGTCTGTACGATGAAGGTAAAGTCTTCTTAGGCAGAAAGTTTTAATAAACACACAAACCAATGTACGATATTCTTGAGAGAAGATATTTAAATGAAGAGAAAATAAGTATTTATATGATTATTTTTAATGCACTATTTCAAATTACTTTTCATACATGGGGTACACCTCACATAATACTCTTTGAAATAATCCATTTTAGAATCTTTAGGTCAAATAGCACTGGCTTTTGTAGGCATCATAGGATCTTTATTCCATTCACTTGCCCCATCTCCACCATTATAATTTTGCATACAGCACTGCCACTTCCTTCTGAGCTCTTGAAATGGCCTTCTGACTGCTCACCTTCCTTCCATTCATACTCCCCATACAAGCCCTTCACCAACTAAAACATTGAAATCAGTATGTCATTAATTTTCTTGAAACCATTCACTAATTTTTCATGGTACTGACTAAAATTCAAAATCTTTAATTCAATTTACAATGACCCTTGTGGTTTATCTGCCTCTCCAGGTTCTCTCACGTTCACTAGGAGGGTCCTTGTGTCCCTGTTTTCACAGTGAGACTCCATGGTTTGGCTTTCTCACCTTAAGCTCTTCTAGTGATGCTTTTCTCTTGGCTCACTCTTTCAGCCATACTGGCTTTTGATTATTTGTTGCCTAAATAAACCAAGTTCATTTTCACCCTAGGGCCCTTAAATCGCTCTTTCCTCTGCCTGAAATCTTCTTCCCTCAGATATTTACTTGGCTGACCCGTTCTTGTCAGTCAAAACACAGTTAAAATATCAATTCCTTAGAGGAGCTTTTTCTGCCAGAACATCTATAGTGAACTTTCTCCTAACCCCGGTTATTCTCTATGCCGTGTTCTAACATTGTTTCTTAGAAAATCTATACTTGCCCCATCCTAAAATTGCAATCTTCCTCTACTCCCCTTCTCACCCTCCTCCTTTCTTTTACATTTATTGTTTTTCCCTACTGAGTGTGAGCTTCATGGAAAAAGAAAACATTTTTTTTGTTACCTCAGTACCTAGAATGAAACTTGGCATATAATAGGAATTTAATTATTGTTTTTGAATTTTTAATAAATAAAACTCCTCTTTAAATAGGAATTCATACAAACTGATGCTGACTCATTTTATCTACTTTTATTTTATTTTTTTAATTGCAGTTGACATTCAATATTATTTTACGTTAGATTCAGATGCATGTATAGTGGTTAACATTTCTATCATTTTCAAAGTGATTTCCTGCAATAAGTCTAGTAAACACCCAGTACTGTATATACTTATTACAATACAATTGGCTATATTCCCTATGCTGTATTTTATATCCCTGTGACTTGTTTCTAACTGTCAATTTGTACTCCTTAATTTCTTCACCATTTTTAACCAATCCCCAATCCCCTTCCTCTCTGGCAACTATCAGTCTGTTCTATCTATGAGTCTGTTTCTATTTTGTTTGGTCATTTATTTTGTTCTTTAGATTCCATATATAAGTGAAATTATATGATATTTACTTTTTTATGACTAACACTTCATTTAGCATAATACCCTCTAGGTCTATCCATATGCTGTCATAAATGGTAAGATTTTATTCTTTTTATGTTCAAGGAATATTCCATTGTATATATGTACCACAGGTTTGTTTGTTTTTTTTATCCACTTGTCTATTGATAGGCACTTGGGCTGCTTCCATAGCTTGGCTATTATACTTAATGCTGTAATGAATATAGAGGTGCATATATTCTTTCAAATTATTGTTTTGGGCTTCTTCAGAGATATACCAAGAAGTGAAATTTCTGAGTCATGAGGCAGTTCCATTTTTAATTTTTGGAGGACCTTCCATACTGTTTTCCTCAGTGGCTACACCAATCTGCATTCTAACCAATAGGTGTCAGGTGATATTTCATTGTGGTTTTAATTTGCATTTATGTGATAATTAGTGATATTGAACATCTTCTCATATGTCTATTGGCCCTCTGTACGTCCTCTTTGGAAGAATGGAATGACACAATTTAGAATTGGGATTGGCATAAAACAAATAGGGGAGGTGTTACCCACCCAGAGAAATCCAAAGTTTTTACTACATTTTTGTTTGTTTGTTTTTTGACAATCTCCTGGGAAGATGCTCTGTAACTTCAGAACCTACCTTTGCTAATCTCAGGTACCTTGGAGTGGATGTTGATAAGGGAAATGTCCCAAAGATACAAAACTATTCCAACCTTTCAAAACATGAGCTATAGTCTCTTAGTAATTTGGTCTACTACCAATTTTATACTCTGACAAAGGGGCATTCACCGAGGTCACTTCATGTAGTGAGACAAACTTGTGATATTGAATAAGATTTTGACGATGTCCAGAGAGACACAGCAACCAGTGATCACAAAAGTAAAAGTTATTTTTTCCCTTCTTCCTGAGGGTCATATTAACACCAGATATTGAAAACAGACACCATTGTATGAATTCATTGGAATGATTTTTTATCCTGTAATTACCACAATCGTAATGAAAAATGATCCATTACATGAAATCTGCCCTTCAGCAAAATAATGCTTATATTTTCCAAGAAGTGAGATAATGTGACTTAATCTATTATATATCCTAGATATAGATTCAGTGTTGACTTATGTCAATGGAATTGAACCTTCATCAGAATTCTGGAGATAAGCTCTTAATATATGATATAGTATATTCTTATAGAATTTCTTTTATGATATTCATCAAATGGGCACTAAATATAGTAATCCTAAAGTTTTCTGGTTCTCAAAGCCTTGCCATTATATTTATTTAATTAAACTATAGCCAACAATTTTAGAATTTTAGTATTACAGTTTTTCTTCCTATTCTCATCTATTTATAAGCCCTCTACATATTTCTGATTTTTTCAGTGCATGTGCTCAGTGAAAACTCATGCATGTTTCACTTAATAGGATTAATTATCAGCCTTTCACTAATTATAATTAATGTTTCCTCAGGTAATTGTTTAGTTAACTTTGGCAATCCACACATATAGAAGAGTATTTTGTAGAATAGTAGAGCATTGTGCTGCAAAATACAGTAAGTAGAACAAAGGTATGAATACTGAATAAAATAATTCAGAGCTCTAATATATTAAGCTTTTCTTATTTGTGTTGCTATGTACCTAATTGCAAATTGTTCAACTGAATATATTACATCATCTATATATGTTAATGATCCCTTAATGCAAACTTTATGACAGACAGTAAGCATTTGTACTAAAAATTACTATTAAAATATATAACTATTTTTCTCCTCTCTTAATAGATATTAGTGTTCTAAATTCTTATTAAATAGCTTATGATTTAGAAGATAAATGCCCTCCAAACTGGTAATTTGTATGCAAAACAAATGAAAAAGCGTTTTCTCAAGCATCTATCCGTTAATGTACAAATTAAGGCTTTCTTCATTTATAAAGCTTATTTTTTAACTTTTATTTATACCTAATGGTTAGTTTATATGTTACTACATTAAGTAGTCGGTGATTTGAAGATCCATATGACACTGAAATGGCCATCTTTTGAAATTATGGGATGCTTCGCTGCAGAGTCAGACGCTAATCTGCAACCAATTTGTGTCAGCTTCTGCATAGAAAAAATCTCAAATCCTCTCTTAAACCAGGAATCAAGTGAAGGTTTGCCTTGGTTTCATGAGCCCAGTGCAATTAGGCAGCACGTGAATGTGGGCCACATGCGTTTATTGCTCTTCGTAGCATGTGTTACTTTGATGTGTTAGGTCGGAAGGCTCACTCTTTCCTGGGCAGCCTTCCTCCTGGGTCTTTATGCTGCTTAGCAGTTGCATCCAGACTTTGAAACACAGCCTAATTTAGAGGTGGATGCTGCAGCTGCTGCTGTCATTTCAGACGACTTTTTTTTTTTTTGCTTTGATGTCAGCTTAGAATCTTTGGTGTTGTATCAGTAAACCAGTGTCTGTGATTCACAAAACTGAAAGCACACTATTTTAAGCTTTTGTTTTAGCCTTTAAATTGAATTTCAGTGCCTCCTAAATGATTAAAAAATTGTGGTTGAGCAAAAGTATATGGAATTCTGTATATTACTAATAGTACAAAAATTACAAATAAATAATATGTAGCTCTATTGGCATTAATTTAATAATTGAATTAATAGCTAAAAAACATTGATGATAAAATATGTGGAATGTAAATAAAGTGGCCTCTGGCTTCTTCATCTTGTTCTTTCTGAAACTGATCAATGGGAAACAGAGATTTTCCCTCCAAATGTTTGTCTGATTCATCTTTAAAGCATTTTGAATTAATTATTGCCACTTTGTTCTTTTGAACTATACGTTTTACCTTAGCAGAGCTCACTAAATCCTTTGGGGACAAGACAAATAATGGACCGGTTTATCTTCATTTTCACTAATTGAAACCACTTAGTCTGAGAAACTGTAAATCTACTAGCTTTCTAAGTTGGAAATAACATCAGCATCTCCAAATCGTCTGTTACTTAATAAGAATAGTTTCAAAGCCTAGAAGAGTGGATTTGGGGATTAGACATCACCAAAGCTCTAGGACCATATGGATAGATTTCCTCAGCTGATGGAAAACCAAAAAGGCACGGAGTATGCCTGCTCTGCTTGTGCTGTTGACAAGAAACACTTACCATGAGCGATCTCAGAAGAGCACCTGCCTATGTGTATGCAAGCATTTTCTTTGTGTGCTGTTATTTCACATACATTTACAGAGAAAAACTAACTGCAACTTTTTTGTGGCAATAAGGAAAGTCTAAATTTTAGTCCCCCCCCGATTTTGTGAATATCCCTTCATTTTTTCCTTCAGTCTAGAAATTATTATAGTATTTTCTAGGAAAAGTTCTCTCAGAATATGATCATTACAAATTTTCTGAGAGCAAAAACTATATTTATTGATTAAAAAAAACAGAACTTTTATTTCTTATTGTTGTTCAAGTACAGTTGTCTGTATTTTCCCCCCAACCACTCCCCAAAAAATTTTTTTAAAAAGTGAACATTTATCCTAGTCCTATTTTAATATTAAATTTTGAAAATAGCATGTATTCTAAAAGAGAATTAAACACAGCCACTCAGTGGAATACTACACAGTCATCTAAACTGGTTACGAAGACTCTTTAATAATATTGTCCATTACATAGAAAAATATAGCAAACTTAGACAAAATAATAAAGGAAACACATAAAATGGTTGTTTTGGTTAATTGGCATGTAGGGTTTTTCTACTCTCATAACTTTTATAAAGTGATAAGGTAAAATTATTTAAAATAGCAATGTGTCCCACTGTACACAATTTACTACATTTATATAAATAGAATTTGTCCACCTGCTGTGTTTTATAATGTGTAAAAAATTAAGTTACTTCTGATTTAATTCCTTAGATTTAGCATGGACATAAAAGGTTCTTATTTTCTTTTTCTTTTATTATTTTTGGATGTTTTTTTCAAATGCAGAATTTTAACTTTACATATTTACTTTGATTATGCCAAGTATTTCGGAGCTATATGTAAGTGTTATAATAGAACTGCATTTCATTTTTTTATATTTTAAAAATTAAGTGTTTGACTTTCTAATAATGACTGATTTAGGGAATAATAGCTATAATCCCTCAACTTTCCTAAAAATATTCTTTTTATTATATACTATTATTATATATTATTTGTTATTTTTAAATGGTTTGAAAATAATAGATAATAAGGAATTATAGCTAAATAGTGATACTGAAGCCACACGTGTTCTCCTGAGTTCAGGTTAAATTTGAATGGAACTGCAGTGTTCAGTAGGGTAGCCCCTACACACTTGTGACTGATTAAATTTAAATTAATTAATTACATAAAATTAAAAATTCTTCAATCACAGGAGCTCCATTTCAAGTGCTAAATAGCCACATGTAGCTGGTGGCTATGGTATTGATTAATGCAGATACAGAATATTTCCATCATCACAAAAGGTTCCATTGGAAAGTGCTGGTACAAGATACTATTCTGGATATTTGGTGCTGTGCTCCTGATTTTTATCCTTTCTAGCATGTTTAGAGAAGCAAATTTCTAGAAGGTTATCTCAACTTTTAAAAAAATTTTGCCATCACAGAGACACTTTTGAGAGAGAGGGAAAAGAAAGATTAGGCCTTTCAGCATATTTTGTGAGTTTATGTGACAAAAGAATGTGTGATTGAACAAGAGTCTGTGGTAAAATAAAATCCATCTTTCATGCCTTTGTTCTTACAATATTTGCTTTTTTCAAAACCCAGATGTTTCTTTTTCTACTTTAACATGAGCAATAGGGCACAGAGCCTTGTATAAATAGAAAGTGTGGGAAAAACCTGGAGGCTACTGGCCACGTAAAATGAAAGGTGAAAGGAAGATGTTCCTTAATCAGGAGAGGATAAGAGAGAAGATAAACCCCACTATAAAAATACTGCTTTAAGTTAAAAAAACACAATGGCATAAATATGGCGCCATCTTTTAGGATATTATATACAATCTTTTGTAGCACGCTGGAGATCTTTTCCCAAAGAGTAACTGTGCTGAGTATTGTGCAGTGAATTTCAGATCAAAGCAGAGATCAGAGTCATATTGAAAGAAAATACTTTGCTTTAAATCATAAATATAGTAATTCCCAATAAATGTTAGAGGAAATATAGAAAGCATTAAAAGGAAATAAAAAGAAGCCTTCATTACATTTTCACTTAATTATTATATTGCATAATAAAAATACATTTATTTTATAAGAATAATGCTTTACCTTAAATAAATTCTTTCTAAATATTATACTATAAGTAGTTATCAAAACAATTAAAAGATCTTCAAAAACTGTAATCTTAATTATTTCACTTCTGTGTTAAATTTATTTAACTGGTCTATCCCTTTGGAATATTAGGGTTATTTTGAACTTTGTTATTTAAATAATGCTGCTATAAACAGGGTTTTTTTTTGCTTGAATAGAATTGCTAGATTATAGAGTGCAAGTTTATAAGTCTCTTCTTATTGATACATTTCTTTACAAAAATGTGATGATGTGCATTCCCACTAGCAATGAATATGAAGATCTGTTTTTCCTAATACACCATTATTAGAATGGCAAATAAAAGCATAGTGTCACTAAAGGTGGAAATTATTCAGTATATTTCTATTTACTCATTGTAATAAATTCCAAAGAAGATGCTCTCAAAATTCATTTAAAGTAGGATAAAGCATCATACTATATTAAATTTATTTCTTTAAAGAATTAATTACTATTATACTGAAATGGAAAGACTTTCCTTTTATATGTACAAATCCAAATTCCTTAAAGTGTGAAAGACATATCAGATAAACAATAGCATGGTGGTATAGCATCAATTTTCTTTATTTTTCCCTCCAGTTTTATTGAGACAAAAGTTGCATATATTCAGGTTGTATAAATTGATATTTTGGTGCACAGATACACTGTAAAATGATTACCACAATCAAGTTAATATATCCATCACCTCACAGTTATCCATTTTTTTTAAATGAGAACACTTGAAATTTACTCTCAACAAATTTTAAGTATATAACACATTACAGTTTTTAAATTTTTATTGTTATTCTATTACGGTTGTCTGAATTTTCCCCTTTGCCTGCCTCTGCCCAGCCAATACATTATTATTATTAACTATAGTCACCCTTCTGAGTATTAGGTCTCCAGAACTTATTTACCTTACATTGAAAGTTTTTTCCCTTTGGCCAACATCTCATTTTTCATTCCATTTCATCAAAAGTCCCTGGTAACCATCCATCTACCTTTTCTTACTATGAGTCCAAATTCTTTTCTTAGATTTCATGAATAAGTGAAATCATGATGTATTTGTCTTTCTGTGTCTGGCTAATTTCATTAGGATGATGTCTGGCAGGTTCATTCAAGTCACAAACGACAGAATTTTTTTTCTTTTTTAAGACTAACATTCCATTGTATTTACACACCACAGTTTCTTTAACCATTCACTTGTCAATGAGCAGTTAGGTTGTTTCCATATCTGAGCTACTGTGATTAAAACTGCAACAAATATGGGGTTGAGAATATCTCTTTGAGATACTAATTTTCTTCTTTCAGATATACAACCAGAGGTGAAATTGCTGCATCATGGTAGGTCTGTTTTTAATTTTAAAGAAATCTCTACACTATTTTTCATATGGTTGTACCAATTTATATTTTTATTGAATTTATTGGGGTGACACTAGTTAACAAAATGATGCAGGTTTCACTTGCACAATTCCATAACAATTCATCTATACACTGTATTTTGTGTTCAACACCCCAAGTGAACATTTTCACCAAAAGTGCAAAAGGATTCCCTTTTCTCCACATCCTCACCAACACTTATCTTTTGACATTTTGATAATGCGCCACCCTAAGTGATGTAAGACACTCTCTTATTGTGGTTTTTATATTCATTTCCCTGATTATTAGTGATTTGAGCATATATTTATATATATATATATTCTCCATCCATATGCCATTTTTTGAAAAATGTTTATTCAAATACTTTGTGCATAAACTTCTTTTTAAATTGCTGTTGTTCAAGGACCTTTGTCTGCATTTTCCCCCCACCACTCCCCCCTGCCCCACCCACCCCACCTCCCACCCTTGTTCCTACCCCCTTTTGGCTTTGTCCCTGAGTCCTTTATACATGTTCCTTGATGACCCTTCCCTTTTCCCTCCCATTATTCCCCCTCCCCTCAGATTACTGTCAGTTTGTTCTTTATTTCAATGTCTCTGGTTATATTTTGCTTGCTTGTTTGTTTTGTTCATTAGGTTCCAGTTAAAGGTGAGATCATATGGTATTTGTCTTTCACCACCTGGCTTATTTCACATAGCATAATGTTCTCCAGTTCCATCCATTCCCTGTCATGAAGGGTAGGAGCTCTTTCTTTCTTTCTGCTGCATTGTATTCCATTGTGTAAATGGACCATAGTTTTTTGACTCACTCATTTACTGATGGGGACTTAGGTTGCTTCCAACACTTGGCTATTGTAAATTGTGCTGCTATGAACATTGGGGTGCATAGTTTCTTATGGATTGGTGTTTTAGGATTCTTAGGGTATAATCCCAGCAGTGGAATTGCTGGGTCAAAAGGCAGTTCCATTTTTAGTTTTCTGAGAAAATGTCATACTGTTTTCCACAGTGGCTGCCCCAGTCTGCACTCCCACTAACAGTGTACTAGGGTTCCCTTTTCTCTACAACCTTGCAGCAGTTGTTGTTTGTAGATTTGTTAATGATGGCCATTCTGACCACTGTGAAGTGGTATCTCATTGTGTTTTTAATTTGCATCTCTCTGATGGCTAGTGATGCTGAGCATCTTTTCATATGTCTCTGGTCCCTCTGTATGTCCTCCTTGGAGAAGTGTCTGATTAGGACCTCTGCCCATTTTTTAATTGGGTTGTTTGTTTTCCTGGAGTGGAGACATGTGAGTTCTTTATAAATTTTGAAGATCAAACCCTTGTCTAAAGTATTATTTGCAAATATAATTTCCCGTATGGTTGGTTCCCTTTTCATTTTGCTGATGTTTTCTTTAGTTGTGTAGAAGCTTCTTATTTTGATGAAGTCTTATTTGTTTATTCTTTCCTTTATGCCCCTTGCTCTAGGGGACATATTGTTGAAAATACTGCTACATGGAATATTTGAAATTTTCCTGCCTATGTTCTCCTCTAGGCCTTTTATGGTGTTGTGACTTATTTTAAGTCTTTTGTCCATCTTGAGTTTATTTGTGTGTATGGTGTAAGTTGGCGGTCGAGTTTCATTTTGTTTTGCATGTTGCTGTCCAGATTTTCCAACACCATTTGTTGAAGAGGCTGTTTTTATGCCATTTTATGTTTCTGTCTCCTTTGCCAAATATTAATTGACCATAGAGACTCAATCAAGGTTTTTTTATTTGTTTGTTTTTTGCTATTAAGTTATATGAGTTCATTATCTAGTTCTGATATTAATCTGTTGTCAGACATATAGTTTACTGTGAAGAATGACTTAATCTTACATGTACTTCCACTTGTTTATTTTTGCTTTTCTTCCCTATTATTTTGGTGTAAAATCCAAAAAAAAAAAAAATCATTCCCAAAATCAATGTGAAGGATCTTTTCTTTCATGTTTTATTCTAGAAGTTTGACAGTTTCCAGTCTTATATTTATGTTTTTAATCCACTTTGAGTTGAATTTTTTGTGTGATATGAATCCAGTTTTATTCTTTTGAAGGTGGTTATTCAGGGTTTTTTTTTAACACCATTATTTAGTGAGACTATCCTTCCCCCATTGTGAACTCTTGGCACCTTTTCAAATATTGCTTGGCCGTATAGGCATGGATTTATTTCTATCCTCTATATTCCATTAGTCCAAGTATCAGTATTTATGCTGGTACCATACTATTTTGATTACTGCAGCTTTTTAATGTAATTTGAAATTAGTCTTGAGTTTTTGAAAATGAAATATAATCTAAGACTATGAAAAAATTTAAAAGTAATTTAGAAGGTTATTAGGAAAACAAAAGGTATTGAGAAATAGATCTGATGTATTCATGATTATTTATCCATATTGTCTTTTTAAGTGCATATTACCAAATTAAGCCTATATATAAATATATATATATGAGTAAAATTCCATTACACCATTAAAGTTCTTCCAAAATATCTTCTAAGAATCTCAGTTAACAACAATGACAACAACAGCAAGACAGCAACAAAAACATCAACAAAAAAACAAGCACACCAGTAAAGTCACTTGTGATGAATTATATAACATTGTGTACTTTACTTTGCAATTGTCTATAAATTTTATAGAGCACTCTTGGAAGTAGTATTTATGAAATAGCTGTTATGCAGTAAAGCACTTTAGAAACTTTAGGCCCAAAGTCATTTTGTTAATTAGCACAAGAGCTGAGGCTTGAACAGCTCCAAGTCCATATTTTAACACTGAGCATGTTTAGTGTTGTTATTGAGATGTATGCCTGATAGTGGAACTTCCACAAAGTAAGAGTCTAACCTCAAGAAGCCTAAAATATATTGGGGTAGATATATACAGAAATATATTTATATCACAATAATTTTGTCATATTGGTCAAGTTTAAAATGTAGATATAAATACAAATCAATACTACCATAAAAACACACAGTAATTGGTTCTGTTTGCTGGAAAAAAGAACCTGTGATAAATACATATGTATGAATAGCTTTATCTACTCTATAAAATACCATAAGTCAAAAAAAAATCTGTTTATTTAATATTTGTATAATAGTCCTGAAATAGTTGTATAGTCTGAGAGGGGACTCTATGGCCCACAAAGTCATACTAAGAACTAAATTTTTTCCATATTGGTGCTTGATGACTTTCTAGGGTGTTTCTGTGGTTTATAGGTAATGTTGGCTTGTGAGTAGCACATGCACTTGTCACCCCAGGAGAGGCACTTTGTCCAATGTTTTAGGAGTATGCTTCCCTTGCCCCATAAGTCACTCCTATTCATACACCATTGATAGGAATTAAACCACACCTTGCTGCAAGAAAACTCAGGAAATGTAGTCTCTGTCTGGTCTCTAATGTTCCCTCCTAAAACATGGTGGAATGGATGTTGTCCAATGATGGAAAGAATGGATAGCGGAGAGGGTATTTCATGCTTAACTGAACACACTGATTCCTCATTTTCCTAATAATTTTAATACTTAGTTTAAACAATTTTAACTAGATTTTTTTCTCTCTCATGGTATGTTTAGAACTTGCTGCCTATACTCTTCTATAATCATAGCTTTTTTCCCATTCCTAAACACTGGAGGGAACCACATAAGTGATTTATTTTAATTCCAATGTCTCATTGATGAGAGAAATTTGGCTTAGAGAACAGCAGTGTATAGTTCAAATTTCTTTTGCTAGTGTCAGTTGAGACATTAATTTAGTTTAGCTTTAAATCTAAATTATAAGCACTCATTTCTTTTAGTTTAGTTATTTAAAAAACTGTTAAAATATGAAATCATCAATAGCTACATTCATACCTTAAACATGTTTTTAAATTTATCTTAAAATATACATCTGGTTTTGTTTATAAATATGCTGATTAAAGATCCTCAACATCTTTTTTTAATAAATCTCAACACATTTTAATTATCTATACTATCTGGTTTCATTGTCTTTAAACTAGAGCAAGAATTTAAAAACACATTTCAAGTAATCTACATTCAGTGTTCTTCTGGATTAAAAATATTTTCTCTATTTTTTTATGGTTATCCTGCATAGATCTAACTATGCAACACTTTTTTCAACCATTGGCCTTTATCTATTCTTTGCAAAATATTCAACTTTCATGAAAACAAAAAATTATTCTTTTCTCTGCTTTCATATTCTACTGGCTTATTTCAAGACTAATTGAAATAAATATTTTGGGTCCATACATAAGTGACTTGTTTTTAAACCTCAACCAAGGAAATGTTTTCATTGTTTTTGAGAGAGAGAGGAGGGGAGAGAGAGAAAAATCATTGTGAGATAGAAGCATCAGTTGCTTGCCTTCTATACACATTTAGAGTGGAGACCAAATCCTCAACCCAGGTATGTAGACTGACTGGGAATTGAACCCACAACCATCTGGTAACAGGATGATGCCCCAAACAACTGAGGCACACCAGTCAGGTCCATAATTGACTTTTATTAAACTCACAACTCAACAAATAAGGCAGACTTGGGAAGGTGTGATAAAAAGGTTGTGAGTTCAGTGCTCTGCCCAAGGCATGCATCAATAACTACATTGTGTGGAGGAATTGGAGAACCTTAAAGAGAACTTCTATGCTACTACATGTGCAACCAAAATTAATCCTTGTTGATTGCTCATATGTTAAAGTTTATCATTTCTTCTCCATTACCTTCATTATCATTATTATCATCCTCACCATCATTAATAATTAATATGCTAGCAATTGTGGAAACCCAGAATTTTAAGATATGTTTCCTAACTTCAGTGGACTTAAAATTTAAGTCCCCTCCATTCCTGTCTCTCTAACATCATAAAGATGTTCTCGGAAGAGGATAAAAAAAGGAAGTTGATAATATAGTTTTAACCACAGTTATGTAAAAAGGGTCACATAAAACCAAGAAAAAACATATACTGTAGAGTTTATTGATGATTTTAACTTTTCATTTATACTTACTTGTCACCAGTTTTCCTAATGCACCATTTAACATATGTGTTTTTTAAAAATATCCAGAGGAGATAAAGTGCGTCCCAGAAAGGTAAAGCTAAAGGAGTTCATCATCACCAAGCCCTTATTATATGAAACATTAAAGGGACTTATCTAAGAAAGAGAAGAAAATTAAAACTATGAACAGTAAAATGACAACAAACTCACAACTATCAACAACTGAACCTAAAAAAGAAAAACAAAAACAAACTAAGCAAACAACTAGATCAGGAACAGAATCATAGAAATGGAGATCATATGGAGGGTTATCAGTGAGGAGGAGGAAGGAGGAGAATGGGGAAAAAGGTACAGGGAATAAGAAGCATAATTGGTAGGTACAAAATAAACAGGGGAAGGTTAAGAATAGTATAGGAAATGGAGAAGCCAAAGAACTTACATGTATTTCCCATGGACATGAACTAAGGAGGAGAGGATTGCTGGAGGGAATGGAAGTACCAGGCAGAGGGAAAAGGGGAAAAAAATGGGACAAGTGTAACAGCATAATCAATAAAATATACTTAATAAAAAGAAATAATAAAAAAATAAAAATATCCCTTACGATTTGCAATTTCACAAAAAATTTAATTCTTCTTTCATCTTGATGAAGATGAATTTAAGTTACAAGTAGCTATAGAATGTGGGTGGCTCACCCATAGCAAAGGACAAGGAAAGGGCATTGGCACTTTCAACTCCACAAGTCTTATTAAATGATGTGTGCTAAATTTATATACCTTAAAAAGTAATGTAGCTGGTAATTGTTTTCTGAAAAGGAATAGCATTAGCAGAGTAAAATTAAATAAAAGGTATGTTTTACTACAGTTAATATAACTCAAAATTTTGTTATAGGATTTTTTTCAAACATGTGGTATTAAATGAAGACTTAAATACATGACAGCTGTCACCTAAGTTCATTTCAGATAATCAGAAGTTCATTTAAGCTACTTTGTAAAGGTTAAATAACATTTTTATATTTTAGTTTGTTAGGGGATTCTGTGGTGAAGATAATGGAGTTTATGAAATTGGATCAGAGAAAATGTGACTAGTAATGGGTTGTCCAAATGTGGAGTCAGTAAGTAAAAAAAAAAAAAAAAAATTACTTTCTTCAGTTTGCTTATTGCCTACACTTTAGTTCCTGTGCCTCACTTACAGTCTTCTTGTCTAACTTTTGTTAGAAAAGGTCATATTTTGAGAAATTGGCTGAAAGTATAATTAAAGCTAATTAACAAGTAATGCAAGCAAGACTGCACAATTATAAAAATGATTTTTACAGTGATGAACTATAGCAGGAAGTTATAATGTTGTAGCTCCTAAAATACATTTTTCCTTAAGCCTTGTTTAAATTACATCTATAAGATAGAGTCTAAGAGTAAAATTAAACAATATATTTGACAATGTGATTTTTTTAATTGTTATTTCAGCTTCCAATTTACCCAACCCATCTATCCCTACCAAATTTAAATGGACATGAAGTTCATTTTTAAAATAACACCACAGAAAAGATTGCTTTTTATAGGTAAATTAAATATGTAGAATAACAAAGTCATATTTGGCTTGTTTAAATTAAATTACTAAATATCAGTTGATATCAGATTTTAAAACACTTAATGCAACACTAACCAAAGAATATTATAAAATACTTTAAAATTATGACTATATTGAGGAAATTGGTGGAAAAAGATTACTTTTACAATATGCTATTTTTAAAATTCTGATTCTTTACAACCTAATATGCATATAAATATAGAGTGGGACAAAGTAGGTTTACAGTTATGAGTTCATGAAATACAGAATTTATTCTTGCATTATTATTATTGTATTATTTTCTTTTTTTATTGTTGTTCAAGTACAGTTGTCTGCATTTCCCTCCCACTACTTCCCCCACCCCAGCAATGCCCACCTCCTGCCACTGATTCCATTGCCTCTTGGTTTTGTCCATGTGTCCTTTATAGTTGTTCCTGAAATCCTTTCCCTGCTTTCCCCCCACTATCCCCTCCCACCTTCCCTCTGTTTACTGTCAGATTGTTCTTTATGTCAATGTCTGGTTATATTTTGCTTGCTTTTTTCTTTTGTTGATTAGGTTCCAGTTACACGTGAGATCATATGGTGTTTGTCCCTTCCACCTGGCTTATTTCACTTAGCATAATGCTCTCCAGTTCCATCCATGCTGTTGCAAAGTGTAGGAGCTCTTTCTTTCTGCTGCATAGTATTCCATTGTGTAAATGTACCATAGTTTTTTGATACCCTCATTTACTGGTGGACACTTAGGTTGCTTCCAGCACTTGGCTATTATAAATTGTGCTGCTATGAACATTGGGGTGCATAGGTTCTTATGGATTGGTGTTTCAGGGTTCTTAGGATATAATCCTAGAGTGGAATTGCCAGGTCAAAAGACAGTTCCATTTTTAGTTTTCTGAGGAAATTCCATACTGTTTTCCACAGTGGCCTCACCAGTCTGTATTCCCACTAACAGTGTACTAGGGTTCCCTTTTCTCTACAACCTTGCAGCAGTTGTTGTTTGTAGATTTGTTAATGATGGCCATTCTGACCACTGTGAAGTAGTATCTCATTGTGTTTTTAATTTGCATCTCTCTGATGGCTAGTGATGCTGAGCATCTTTTCATATGTCTCTGGGCCCTCTGTATGTCCTCCCTGGAGAAGTGTCTGATTAGGACCTTTGCCCATTTTTTAACTGGGTTGTTTATCTTCCTGGAAAGGAGTTGTATGAGTTCTTTATGTATTTTGGAGATCAAACCCTTGTCCGAGGTATCTTTTGCAAATATACAGTTGGTTCCCTTTTCATGTTGCTGATGTTTTCTTTAGTTGTGCAGAAGCTTTTTATTTTGATGAAGTCCCATTTGTTTATTCTTTCCCTTATGCCCCTTGCTCTGGGTAACATATAGGTGAAAATACTGCTACGTGGAATATTTGAAATTTTCCTGCCTATGTTCTCCTCTAGGACTTTTATGATGTAGTTACTTTTATTTAAGTCTTTTGTCCATCTTGAGTTTATTTGTGTGTATGGCGTAAGTTGGTGGTCGAGATTATTTTGTTTGCATGTTGCTGTCCAGATTTCCCAACACCATTTGTTGAAGAGGCTATTTTTACACTATTTTATGCTTCTGCCTCCTTTGTCAAATATTATTTTACCATAGAGACTTAATCAAGGTTCTTTTGTTTGTTTTTTATTTTTGCTATTAAGTTATAAGAGTTCATTATCTTGTCTGCATATTAACCCGTTGTCACACATAGTTTACCGTGAAGAATTTCTTTAGCATTATATGTACTTTCACTTGTTTATTTTTGCTTTTCTTATTCTTGCATTATTATTTATTATTGTATTTATTTTCCATATGGACAACTGTAAACCTACTTTTGCCCCACCCTGTATATTATAGTTTTTTAACTTAGTTGATTCAGTCTGCTTTTGGATGGTTTTGTTTTGAAATATACTAGTTCTGGAAGCCACTTGTGGCACTTGGTACCTGGTTGTAATGATTTTTTCCTTCTCTCTGCCTTGTTTTGGAGCTGGTCACCTAAGGTCACATTGACATTGCTATTCCTGATGGTTTGTAGAAGATTTGTAGAATTGGAAGTCAAACTTATGAAGAAACCTGATGAAGGTTGACTGTGCTATTTGTTTTCTTCAGGCCTCTGTCTAGTTACAGAACATTTCCTAGGCACCCACAGGGAGGATACTGTTGTGTAAAATTCGTTTGGTTGCAAGTAATTTTGAAAAATCGACTTAAACCAGCTTAAAGAAAGGAAGGAATTATTGGAGGAATATCTTCTTATTTTAGGGAACTGAAAGACAGCAACTAGGGTGGCTCCACAAGGGACTAGACATAGGGTATGGGGAGCCATCAGAGACTTAGCCCCCATCACCCACATTTTGACCCTACCACATTCTCTCATTGTCTACGAGCTTTCACTGTCTCCGGTGTTATCCAAATAAGTTCCTTAAAGTCTATTTTCACATAAGTATACCTAATCTTTTCAGTTAATATTTGCCTGGTATTTCTTTTTTATCTTTTAAAGCCTTCGCATGTCCTTATGTTTATACAAGTCTCTTGAAATAGTACTTATCTGGATTTTGTTGCATTTATGTGTATTATAATTTATTTTACTTAGATCTATTTCTGTCATCATAATTTATTATTTCAGTTGTCATTTGAAACAATTCACTGTTTCATTTTAATCTTTTCTGGTTTTTTCCGATGGAAAATTTTGATATCCAGATATCCTTCCCAGTAAGAACTTGCTCCCTTCTGCTCTCATTATGTTACTATTGCCTAGACTGGGATATTATTGATTGTTTAAAAGATAATAAATACTATACACAATAATACTACTCCCAATAGAAAGGCTTTCCTTTTAAGAAATTCATTTATGTATTCATTTTCCAATTGACCCTAAGCACGGACTTTTTCCAATGCAAATTTTTACCAAACATTTATCCTCCAGATAGGCAAGTAGGAAGAATAACAAAAAAGTTCTCATGCTACATATGTCAGTTTAATATGTTACAGTGGACTTAACAACAATAAGTGGCAAGTACATAGAACTTGAGATGATTTCAACAATTATTCATCCTTAGGTATGAGTAGTTAATGATAAATTTTTCAGGGAGAGGTTGAAATATTCACCATGTTGTCTTTCCTATTAACATTTCATGCAAATGGCTTTCATACACTAAATGCTATTTTCTCCTTTTTCTGTTCATCAGATGGATGTTCACTAGAACATTGAAGTAACCTTCAGCATCTTCCTTTCCAGGATCATAGTCATATGATGTGTACAAGGGAATGGGCATTGCTGGGTAGTGGGGACTAGGAGCTGAAATCCATCCCCAGGGTCACTTCTCAGACTGTGGCCCTACTGTCTAAAAGTGTGCATTCCAATGTGGGTACCTTTTTTTTTTGTGCTGGACAAATTAGACAATTAGCTGGACAGTGGGGCTGGTTGGGTTCATGTGGCCTTCTGTCTCCCTCTCTCTTTGTTTTTTCCTTTGTATTTGTTTTCTTAGTTAATGCTCTCCAAGACTCCTTAGCTCACATTCAACCAACCTCCACAATCCAGTGATGCTCTTGCCTCAAAGAATTTCAAATCCATTCTTTCATTCCATTCCTCCTGATCCCTCCTTTGTTTGGACCAATATAAATTGCAATAGTTTTAAATTCTTCTTGCATTTTACAGTCTCTATTTATCTATAATTCATTCTTTTTCTATGAAAACATATCTTCATCAATTATCGACACTTTTTTATATATTCCCATGACTTCTAAGTACAATTTTGAGTAGAACATTCAGACAATTAGTATTTTTTCACATTACATCTACACTTAAAATATGGTGGTTCTTAACATGATTTAGAACATCAAATGATTCTTCATTTTTGCTTCATTGTAGTGCTTATACATCTTTGCATAAGTGAATTTCCCTTTTATGATTACTGTGTGCTCCCTGTGTTCCCCTGTTTCTATCAGTCACCCAAGACTAAAACCATTCAGCCTTCATAACTTGTCTAATGAGCCTTAGCCAGCAAACAGTGAAGCCTAGACTCACATTCAGTCCTTATGAATTTAAAATACAGTATTCCTCAAACTATGAGGTATATATAAATTTCCTGGGATCTATTTAAATTGAAGAGTTTGATTCAGTGGGTCATGGTGGGTCCTAAAATTCTACATTTCCAATAAGTTTTTAGCTTGTGTTTATACTTGTTTCTGCTTTACCATGGTATCAGTTGCTTGAGTATTACTATCAATGATTACCTATCTAGGTAACCCTGAGAACTACTTACTACTTTGGCAAATAAGCTTTCAATTCAACAAATATTTATGAAACAGTGGCTACAAGGGGCACAGAGTTGAATAGTATCTATTCTTTGTCCTCAAAGAGATTATAATTTAATAAGGAAGAAAAGCCAGGGATTAAAACAAACACTACAGTACAAGGTATAAATAGAAGGGCATGGAGTAGGAAGGCATGTGATGTAGCAGTCATGTCTAACTGAGAGAGAGCAAGGAGAAGCAGGAGAGATGTGGCATGTGAGAGCCGTGTGGAAGGTAAGTACAATTTCAAGACGAACAGTATTAATAATATAAGAAAAAATAGCAATAATGAAAAGAACATTCTGGATTGAAGAAATTGTTACAACATAAGCACAAAGGTAAGACATGGAGAGTATTTGTAGAAAACATAAAGAAATCCTGTTTGGCTGTGTTGTTACGTGAGTAACACATGGAAGAGCACAGGAAGGAAACTTGGAAGAGGTTCAAGAAACAAAGAAGAACATTTCAAGGGTCACCAGATGTGAACGTGGCCTATACTCCACATGGGAAAGATCAGTACGATACTGTGTTTAAGGCACAGACTGCGTATTTCCAGACTACATCTTTTAGACTAGCCTAGGCTAGTCACCTCCCTTGGAGCAATAGAGCCTTTTTCAGTTTCTCTGTTCAACTCAGCAAGTATGTAATGTGTAAGATACAGGATGAAGTAAGCAGATAAATCCTAAATAATTATTGATCAGATGAATAAATTATTGACCTCAAGGATATATTAATGCCCAGGACAGGCATAATGACTATAGTTAAGGATATGATTGATGGTATAAATGACTTCTATCTACTCCCTTTATGTCTGGCACATAGATGACATTCCATGTCATCTATGAAAGGAGGGAGCTAAACTTCTTAAGAATATTTCAAAATTCTATTTCTCAATCACATACAGGTTCTTATACCTGAATAGACCAGTGATTTTTCAAGGAATGTGTCATAAGAATTTCTGAAACATGCAATACATGACTATTTAGTCAGGAGCATTGACCTCTTTTCCCGCAGATTGTCAAATTAAAAAAAAAATGACAGCAGTCAACACAATAGCCATTTGGTGTGAATGAATCAAAATTATACCTATTATTTTTTTCAGATTGGCAAAAAATATATTTTTTGGTGTGCCACAAAATTTTAACAACTAGTTTATATGTTCCATGAGATGAAAAAGGTTGAAAAACAGGTGTATAGATACTTACTCTGATAAAACTTGTTGAAGCATATAATTTCTGGCTTACTTTGATCTCCCAGGGACTCCTCTGGTCTTCCTGATTCACTGTACCCATGAAAATATCAGATTCCTTTACTGTGTCTCTTTTCTTCACTAAGTCACCAATAAAGATACAATCTAAGTTAAAAAAAATAGTGCTTGCTGAACAAATTATTCAAGCCATCTGAAATGAATATGCCATCCAATTAAAAAATAGTTGGCTTTTTTTTTTTTGTCACTTCTACACAATCCCTCTAGTCTCCTATTTAAATTATATTATTGGTCCTTATATTCTTCTATATAAAATTCTGGAGTTGCACTGTCAAGAATAATCTGGCACTACAGAGAATTCCCTCACTACCTGCTTTCAAACTTTGATAGGTTAATTGCCAGTTATTTTTTTAATCAGGTTGACTCAGTATTATATATAATTGCTAAATATATATGTCCTTTGTTTTATTTTATGAGGTCAAGTTTGTTCAAAAAGGCAACAACAATGCTTCAAACTCTTAATAATAATAATATAATAATACACTCTGTATAAGTATTTTTGGGATGTAGTAACTCAGGATCTGCCCTCATGGGGGCCCACAGCAACCAAAGTAGCAAAGTAGCTGTACCTCAAAGACTTTCTTCAGAGTGATGTATAGCACAGAAATATATAACTCCCAATTACAGACCCTTTAAGATTTAAAAGCTGTTTTCAGAGATTTTTCCTCCTCTACATATTTTTTATTCTTAGTTTCCTTGCTAGCCTGGTGAAGTGGACATTTGTGAGTTTCCTCTGGATTTTTTTTTAATATTTTCTTTTTTTTTTGAACATTTGCCCTAATTGCTTTATTTTCTACATAAATAGATAGAATTAGAGAGATATAGAATTATGGAACTAAATGTATACATATGTATTTCCTAAAGTATTTGAGAGTAATTTAGAGAACTTTTACCCATTTATTTGTACATATCTATGTATTTGTTAAGGACAGTCCTATTATTGATATAATAGGTCTGTCATCTAATATATAGTCCATATTTAAATAGAATAAATTATCTAAATAATTTACTTAGAAGCTATTTTTTTCTCTGCCAGAATCTAATCTAAGAATAAACATTGTGCCCTAGCTGGTGTAGCTCAGTGGACTCAGCGCAGGCCTGCGAACCAAAGGGTCACCAGTTCGATTCCCAGTCCGAGCACATGCCTGGGTTGCAAGCCAGGTCTTGAAATGGGGGCACACACATTAATGTTTCTCTCCCTCTCTTTCTCCTTCCCTTCCCCTCTTTTATAATAAATAAATACACCCCAATGTTCATAGCAGCACAATTTACAATAGTCAAATTGTAGCAACCTGGAAGCAACCTAAGTGCCCATCAGCAAATGAGTGGATCAAAAAACTATGGTATATTTACACAATGGAATTCTACGCAGCAGAGAGAAAGAAGAAGCATATACCCTTTGCAATAGCATGGATGGAACTGGAGAGCATTATGCTAAGTGAAACAAGCTAGGCGGTGTGAGACAAATACCATATGATCTCACCTTTAACTGGAACATAATCAACAAAAGAAAAAAGCAAACAAAACATAACCAGAGACATTGAAGTTAAGAACAATCTAATGATAGCCAGAGGGGAGTGGGGAGGAAACAGTGGGGAGAGGGGTTTACAGAAGCTACTATAAAGGACACATGGACAAAATCAAGGGGGAGGGTGGAGGAGGGGGAGGGAGGTGGGTTAGGATAGGGTGGAGTGGAGGGATGGGGAGAAAATGCAGACAACTGTAATTGAATAACAATAAAAATTTTTAACAATAAATAAAATCTTAAAAAAAAATAAACATTACATGAATGTCTCCTTATTCTCTGAATATCAGTAATATTTCTTGGCTTTTCTCTGAATTTTTTGAGACTAATGCTTTTTTAAGAATATGAACCATTATTTTGTAAAAGTGTCTTTTGGGTTTGTTGGATGTTTCCTCATGGTTAGATTCATAGTATGTGTTTTTTTCAGGAAGAGCACAAATGTGACAAGTGTGTGTTTCTCAGTGCTTCATCGGGAAGCACTTGATGAAGGTCTGTTCCAATATTGGTGATCACATGGTAGACGTGGTGTCTACCAGTTACCTCCTGTAAAATTATACTTGTTCCTTTACAATTAGTATTCTCTGGAGTATGCTTAAGTCTGTTTTCTCTTTATCAGACTGTCATATAGTAGTTTTAAAGTTCATTGATTATTTTTAATTCTATAACTTTATTTAACATTTGTTAGTCTACTTCCAGAAACCCTTTTTGCTCTCCTGCATTTACTTGTTGATTCATTTATGTATAATTTTATAAATTTATGGATTTTTCATTTATGAAGTGGTTATAATCCATCATTCATTTTGATACTTACAATTTTCCTGGTATAGCCAGTGAGGGACTCTTCAAGCTGTCCCAAGTGTCTGTTTCATATTTCCATTAGGCTTTGAAGCTTTGTATTCTTTCTGGTGTTATAAGATATTCCAAGTTTATACGTTTTTTTTTTTTTTTTTACTTCCTCAGCCCTATAATCAATCACTTATTCAAGGATATCTGTTGTGTCATTTCTTCTAGGCCTTTACAGTGAAAAGAGTATATTATATTACATTATATTACATGCAATATTATTGTATGTGTATTTCTAATTCGATTTTAGTACCACAGCATCTAGTTAGTCTTCTTCAATTTAATATTACTCAATAGTAATCCATTCTCCAACAGAGAGAAATCTAGCTCCTATTATGTGGGGGGACTCTGCCCGCAGGGCCCCCTCGGCTGCCACAGATGAAAATAAGTCTACCAAGATATGATCTGCTTGGGGAGGAAAGGTGGCCAATCTCTCAAAGGAGAAGGGCCAGGAGCCTTTTCCTCAGTGGGCTTTTATTGGGTTCAATTTGCACAGAAATACAGGTAAAGCTCCTCAATCATTGTCAGGCAGTAAGGATCAAACTATAGATAACATACAAAGAACTCTGAGGGCTTATTCTGAGTCAGGGTCAGAGAGCCAAAGGGCCATAAAACTTTGGGAAACAAACTCATTTTGTGCTTGGATCCTTATCATTTAAACTGAGGTTATTAGCAAAGCAGGTTTCACAGGATTTTATGCATTCTTTCTTAGGCCTGATTGCCCTGGGGAACCCGTCCTTTCCAGCCACAGGACTGCTACACCCTCTGTCATTGTTTCAGGCTTAAGTCGGTCGCGGAAGTAAGGCAGCCAAGAGATTAGGAGACTTCTTGCAGACAGAATGAGGACTCAGGCTCTGTTAAAGCTAAGGGGTGAAGGTCCATCACCCCCTTTTTCTATAGCCCCCCAAGTCCTTCCCTGTGGGCCTCTTCATGACCATGCCTGTCTTAGGTCATCCTTCCCTTGAGGAATCTTACCCATCATTGGCTAACTGGTCAGGCTCAAGACCAAGCAGGGTAAAGTAAAGTGGGCAGAGATGGCGCCCCTGCCAGGGAGATAAGCTTTGTCTCCTTAGTGGCTTCTGGTCCGAAGGTCCCTGACTCAGCCTTAGCCATGGGGATTTACAGCTTCTGAAACCAGGCAGGGAGGTTCCCAACACTATTATCTATATGTTTATTTATTAGCTCTCATTTAGAATACAAAGAAGTAGTTTCAGAATTTAGTAATTAATTAGAGCTCAACATTCCTTTACATTAAGTATTAAGTAAAATTTTATTTTTAAAATGCACAAATCTCAAGCTATAGTTTAATAAGTATTGAAAATCTTATAGACCTATAAAAGTATAGAACATTTTTAACACCCCCTAAAGTTTCATCATATCCAATTTTTTATTAGAGAAGCAACCACTATTCTGAGTTGTTTTCCACATAGATTAACTTTGCCTATTCCAAATCTGTATCTAATAATCATTCACTAGGTACCCTTTTGTGTTCAGCTCCTTTCCCTCAAGTGTAATATCCAGGAGACTCATCCTTGTGATGTATGTAACAGTTATATTTTATTGTCTTATAACTGTTTCATTTTACACAATCATTTGTTTATGCATTTTCTTGAGGGCATTTGTTTTTGTTTTTTCCAGCTCTTGAACACAGTTGTTATAAATTGAGAAAATGCTCCAGAAAATGGCAGTTTTACCACTTATACATCAGAATCAAGGGGAAAACATAAAGTGGTTACATGAAATCCATTGGTGGGAGATTAGGGAGGCAAGAGAAAGCAAAGAAGATAAATATCTGAGATTGGATAAAAAATACAACAGATACATACTTCTTTTACATTAGTGGTGCAGGATTGTTAAACATTAACATTTATAGCACATGGGAATGGTGTTTTGGCAACAAGATAGCAATGAGGGGTTCCGTGGTCTCCTGTTCTGGTAGGAAATTGTGCCTTGAGGGTTCTGGAAAAAGGGGATTAGTCTGACATTCCAAAGGTATGTTATTGTTGATGCAAAAAGACAATAGACAGGTTCAGTTAAGGTAAAGATCAACCTTTGTCAAGGAAGATACAAGCCTAGGACAGGACTACCCACCGTGACTTGCTTTTAGGTGGAATATTTAAATTTCAGAACATCCTATATGGTTACTTTAGGTCTGTGAGATATTAAGGCCACCATGCAAGCCTCCCCTGAACTTGTCAGGTTTAGTACATGGCCCACTTTTTGTCCAAAGATGTAAATAGTATATAGTTTTAAAAGTTAAAAAAGGTACACCTTATTTATACATTGGCAGTGAAAATCAGAAACTACTTTCAAAGGAATTTTGAGGCAAATGATTAATAACTTCTGGGCACAGTGTCTGGTGTTTGTGTCAATCAGAAACATTTGTTACACTGATGGCACCACATGTTAAAGGAGTGGGAACAAGTGTGATATACCTTGTTCTAGCCAAACTTTCTCAACTTTATCAATTGCTTTTAGTGGAAAAAAATTTCAGGAGATCACCATTATCTCCAAGTATCAAAAATTAAAGAGACTGTTAAAATTGTATTGAAATAGAATAACAATAAAGAAGAAAAGAATGTATTGAAATAAAACATGTGATTAAGTTTCTCCCTTTTTCAAAGCTAAAAAGCAACGTTCTTAATATTACCAACATTTTGAAGCAAACATATTCATAAAATAGTTCACCAAATTTATACTTGTAAATTTTAATTCTAAGAAGCTGCACCCACTGAATGTTTCTCAAACCACATTCCTTAACAGGCCTCATCGCTTGTCTGAAATAACCATAAGCCATGACACCATTGGCCATTATTAATAATGAAGACCATACAAAAGCACGTGTTTAAAGCCTGATGAAAGTGTACACGAATAGCCTCTATAATATCCTAGAACACCAAGATTACACATATTGACAGTGAGTGAAATGATTGGAGATAAAAAGGATTTTTGATCTTAAGGAAAAAGACATCCAGGTAGAATATACCCATAAAGCATATTTTTGCAGCTACTTAAAACTGAATATATTTATAAATCTCTCCCTCTCTCCTCCCATTATGTCTCAAAAAAGAGATCATTTACAGATTATAAGTATAGTCCAAAGAAGTCACAGGAGACATTTCACTTTTATAAGTATTTTTGAAAATCAAATTGAAATTTACCAAATATACCTTTCCTTAGGTTAAATTGATAAAAACTGATAAGGGTTGGGTTCATTTTTAAATACTTTTACAAATAATACTACTAATAAACTTGCTATCAAAAAAAAAGGGAAGGAAAAGAACTCATGGACAGAGATAACAGTGTGGTGATTGCAGAGGGCAGGGGAAGTGGGTGGAGGCAGAAGAGAGTATGGGGGATAAATGGTAATAAAAAAAACACAATAAAAAATGAAAAAGTCCTTTGCCCATTAAAAGAAAAAAAGATTGTCAGTCTTCTAAATGAAAATGCATAGTGCCCAATTAAATTGAGTGGTAAGGAGATGTGGTTTGGATTGTGGAATGAGTGACGTTCTGAGGAAGGCTGTAATCAAACTGAGACCTGAGTGACGTTCTGAGGAAGGCTGTAATCAAACTGAGACCTGCAGAATTTGAGTGGAAGGAATAGAAGGCTTTAAAACTAAGTTGAAAGGACCTTGGTGAGTTTCATAAACAGAGAGAGGTCATGTGTCAAGAGAATGTTGATTCAGTAATTCAAAATTAGTTTAGAGAATCAAGCAGGCCCAAATTATATAGAGCTTTGTAGGCTATGGATAATAATTTGGATTTTATTTTAAATAAAATAAAGAGATTCTAATGGTTGCATGAGACAAACATTAAAAAATTGTATACCAGTTGCTGTTATGTGAAAAATGAAATGAATGGGTGAAAGGGGGTTTGTAGGGGGAAATTAGATTGTTGTTGGAGTCTATCAGACTAATCTAAGGAAAGATGATGATAGTTTTAACTAAAATGGTAGCTCTGTTTCGTGATGGAGAGAAGTCATATATTCAGATATATATTAAGATTTGGTTATGATATGTTGAAGGTAAATGAGAGGATCCATCAAAAATGCTTGGTTTCTGGTGAGACAAATTGAACACATAAAGGTACCTTTAATTAGGAAATGAAATTGTCCTTTATGCCACCCTTATCTATTGTTGAAAGTGTAGCATTGATGTCTCCAACTCTTATTGGTACATTGTCTATTTCTTCTTTCAATTCTGTCAGTTTTTGCTTTATATATTTTAAGGTCCTGTTGTGAAGTGTATATACATTTACAGTTCTATTTTCCTGGCATTTTGACCATTTTATCCTAATAAAATGTCTCTATCTCTAGGAACAACCTTTGTCTTAAGGTTTATTTTGTCTGATATTAATATAGCCCCTGAACTTTCTTTTGATTAGTCCTTTACGTTATATATTTTCCATCCTTTTACTTTCAATCTACTTGTGCCTTTAAATCTAAAATGTGCCTTTCGTGAATGGCAAATTGGTAGGTAATTTTCTCTTTTTTTTTTAATCCGTTTTCTAATCTCTGCATTTTGATTAGAGTGATCACTCCATTTATATTTAATGTAATCATGGATAAAGTAGGATTTAAATTTGCTATTTTGTGATTTGTTTCCTATATGTCATGTCTTTTGGTCCTTTATTCCTCCTTTATTGCCTTCTTTCACATTAAATAGATACTTTTAGTACACCATTTTAATTTTCTTATTTTTAAAAATTATATATTTGTATTGTTATCTTATGGTAGCACTGGAAATTACATTAATCTCTTAAACAATGCAGTTTAGGTTGATATTAACTTAATTTCAATAGTATATAAATAGTTTGTTCTAACAGATACATGCTCTCCTTCTACCTTTGTGGTATATTTGTCATACAAATTTCATTTTATACATTATATGTCCATCAACACAGTTATATAGTGATTTGTTTATAGATTTCTTTTAAGTAAGGTAGTTATAAACAGAGTTCCAAACAAAAAGACAATTTATCCTGGCTTTTATATTTTTTCCAAGTAGTTATGTTCACTGGTGCTCCTTATTTCTTCATTTGTCTTCAAGTTACTGTTTACTGTCCATTTTATTCAGCCTGAGGAATTCGCTTTAGTAATTATTGCAGGACACAATTTTTTAGTGGCAGATTCTCTGTTTTTATTTGTTTGTTTTGTTCTGTTTTGTTTTTTTTGGTAATTTCTTAATTTCTCCTTCATTTTTTGAAAAATAGTTTTGCTAGGTTTAGGATTCTTCTTGGTTTACAGAATTTTTCCCCAGCACTTTGAACTCTGGACTCTGTGACTTGTGATAAGAGCTCAGCATTCAAACTTATTGAGAGATCCTTGTATGTGATAACTTAGTTTTCTTTTGTTGCTTTCAAGATTTTCTCTTCATTTTCGACTGTTCTCAGTTGGACTATGATATGTCTAGGTACAATTATTTTTTGAGTTTATTTTACCTTCAGCTCATTGAGCTTCTTAGATAAGTATATTAAATATTTTCATCACAAGAAAGCAACAAAAAATTATTTTTCATCACATTAAGGAAGTTTTTGCCCAATATTTCTTCAAATGTCTTTTCTGTCTTTTGTTTCCTTTCATGAAATTTTCATTATGTGTATGTTAGAATGCTTGTTAGTGTCCCTTGAGTCTCTGAGGCCTGGTTCATTTTTTAAATTATTTTTCTTTTTGCTCCTCAAACTGGGTAATCTCTTGAGATATATCAAGTTTGATAAGTGTTTCTTCTGCCTGATGGACTCTGTTTTCAAGTACCTCTAATAAATTTCTCTTTCTCAGTTATTGTGTCTTTCTGCAGAATTATTTCTACTTTGTTCTTTAAAAAATTATCTTTTTGATATTCTTGGTGAGATATTGTTATCATATTTTGCAGTTTTTAGACTTGATTTTCTTTAGTCTTTCAACATAATATATTAGGTCATTTAAATCTGTACCTATTAAGTTTATCAATGATTTGGGGGGATTTTTTGCATATCTCATAATTTTTTGGTAAAAACTGTACTTTTAAATAATGTAACTTTGGTATCAAGCCTCCCCATATACTGCCCAAATTTTGCCAGTGTTGTTGAGATTTTTATTTTATTTTATTATTTTTTTTATTGCTGTGTTTTTGTTCACAGATTTACTGGATCAATTCTGCAGATTCTGTATTTCCTACAGAATGCAACCACTGCATTCTCTGCTGGAATTTAGTTAACAAAAATAAATTTTTATTTATGTAAAGTAATTCTTATTTAAAATTTTAAACCTGGTTTCCTAAGCTTCCCATGATTCAGTGTAATTTAATGGTCAGCCAAAAAATACTAAGGTCAGTGAGATGATGTCTTTAAATATCTTGCCTGTGTATCAACTACCCTTTGTCAAGCAGATCTGGGTGAGAAGGCACGCTTCCAAACTTCAGGCCATTTATAAGACAGCCTAGTTTTCACTTCCTGCATGGTCAGGCCTCAAATTTTTTACCAACATTTCTTCAAATGTCTTCTTAGCCAGTAGTAAATGGGGCTTTCTTCTTAAACAGGTCTTTCCAGAGCTGGGTGTATGCTCACACAGTCTTTTAGATGCCCAGAAACATGTCAGAACTTTTCAAATTTCCTGTGCCATATTCTCCAAGATTTCCTTTTAAATTTCTGATCAAGCTCTTTTTTTTTTTCCTTCCTCCAACTAAAATAATAGCTTCAGGTTGTTGTAAAGTTGCTAGCAGACTGGTATTATTTCAGTAATGACCTAGGGGTAGTACTCCTCTCCTCCACCATGGCTAAGTCAGAATCTGATTTAAATCAAAATGCTGTCCTACCTCGATATTAGAAATTTTTCGTAGAATTGGATGTTTGGACATTAAAGTGACTCTGTTCTGTGGAGGGTGTTTCTTATAGAGCTCCAAAAGTGTTCAGTCCTATCAATTGGCTGCAAGACATTTGGCATCTCATAGCTATTTGGCATTTCATTTCCATAAACTACTGGTATATGGACAGCAGTGGGAGGGGAATAACCCAAACTTAATATGTCACATACCCCCACTGTCTACAGAGGTTCCATAGTTACTTTTGCACATGAGATTTTTAGTTTGTTCTTTTTCTGATAATTTCTATTTCTTCCATGAGCGAAGGAGGACTCCATTAGCCTAAATAGCACAGGCAGGTTAAACACCTGACATTCAACACTGGACAGTAAGATGGTAGCAGTTTATTAGTCACATATTCATAGTTGGTGGGAGGACAACACCTGTCATGCAAGGCCGCACAGAGGTTGCTCTTGGAACAAAGTGAAGCTGCAGGAGCTATGGGAGATAGTCTTTGTAATACAGGAGGGCGGGGTGCTCTTGTTTTTCTCAGCAGGATATGATTGGCTTGTTTGAATAATTTCTCTGTTTGGTGCAGCTGATAGGGAATTACCTGCCTTCCTGGTTGGACTGAGTGGGAGGCATATCTGGCAAGAGCAGAAACTTAAATCTCAGTCTTTGGAGCCATAGGAGACGCAAAGATATCAAGGTTGCACCTGGAGTTTTAGGCCTTACCATACAGTTCTGTTGCTTTGGTTAATTTCTAGAGTTCTAGAAATGGTTATTTTAATTGTTGTATCAGTGTTTTTGTAGTTTTTATAAGAGAGTAAGTGATTCACTGAGATTCTCACTCTGTTCTTCTGGAAATCAGTGTCCAGTCTTCCTTGATTTGAACATTAGAATTGAACCACTTATTGATGGAAGGCATACCATTAAATGAGATTGGACATTTCACACATGTGGCACAGAAAAAAAGCTAAGTGGTATTATTCTAGAACCAGAGACATGGAAATAAAGAACAACCTGACAATGACCAGAGGGGAGGGAGACAAGGATAATGAGGGAAAGAAGGGGAAGGGTTAAGTCAAGGAACATGTATCAAGGACCTGTGGACAAGGACAATGGGGGAGGGGATTGAATGTGGAAGGTGGGGGTTGGTAGAGCAGCGGAGAGTAATGGGGGAAAAATGGGGACAACTGTAATTGAACAACAATAAAGAAATTAAAAAATAAAACATTAACAATAATTTTCCTCTCTGGATGATTTGGTTAAAATGACAATTATTGTTTGTCTTCATATTATTCTATATTTTAGAAATTTCTATGCTAAGCATGTATCATTTGAATAAAGAATGAAAAATCTCTTTTGCAAATTATTGACAATGATAATTTTGAGTCATGGCTTAATGCTCTTATCAGATGTTAACAATACAGAAAGGAATAATTTATTAAAGAAGAACTATAAGTTAGGAGAAACACAATAATTTTTGGAGTAATAGCTGTATCTTAACTCTTAATTCATTATTTTATATTACTTCTATCATTATTTTATATTACTTCTATATTTGAGTGTTAGTTTCCATGTCTTTAAAAATGGGAATTATAAAACTGTACAGGGTTGTTAGAGTTAAATAAGACAACACATTTTAAAGTAGGCATTTAGTAAACTCTAAATAAATGTCATTTTTTCTTTCCATAGCAAAAATCAAGGAATGTTTAAGCACTACACAGTGGTGACATCACTGTAGGTAGATAAAGAGAAGAACAAGTTCCATGAACTACATGCAGAACAACCTTCTGGTGGACAGGGTGATGGGCATTTGTTTAAATGAGAGGGGGCACAAAGATTTCAAGATGTTGCAAAAGCCAAACACCAGTAATTTAACTTCTGTGGTTTTACCTGGATCTGGCTTATTATCTCCATTCTGTACACTAATGCAATTTTTTCACTTTCATTTATTCTAACACTTAATTGATACTTACCCCATATTTATTCTAAAGTTACTCTATGCTTTCCATGTTTATCCCAAACTTACTCTTTTCTGTTTGATTGGTGTAAACACTTAGGTCCTAGACATTCTTATATTATCAAAATACTGCAAAATATGTTTTTATAATTTTAATAGTTATCTTTTGACATTTGTATTTTCAACACACTTTATGTAAATTTTTTTTCTAAATATTTTCAAGAATCTCACTGTAGATACCAGATGCCTCATGCTTAAAGTTTTTTTTTTTACTTGTCTTTCTTAACTTTTAGCATCATTGTTCATCTGTGAATCCTAACTTTTAGGAATAAGTTGGTATTTATAATTAAAGATTGCATATGTTTGTAAACTTATGCTCTTTTCATTTAAGTAAAGATGACTGTGGTAATTTATATGTTTTACATAAACACACATATAAATAGGTATATTTACTATAAATTATAATGCATTGTAGCAATAAGTTCTTTGTAATCTAATTGCCAGTTGACACTTGATTGAATTTCCAATTTTTAACTTTTTATTTTACCAATAAAATAGTATTATATTTATTTCAATATTTTGACAAATTATTAAATATTATAACCAGTTTTAGTAATTAAGTGTAGTTGTTAAAATTTAGTATCTATTCATAAGATGAATATTTCAGGCTTTACCCTTCTTAATATTTAAAGGGGAATGATACCTGTTTAACATTTTACAGAATTCTTACAATCATTTACTAATGTGAAGGGGTGCTTTCTAAAGCTATTCTGCACTGACAATCTGCCATCAAAGGATAAGAAATCCAGCTGCTTCTATTGCCGCAGTGGATTTGCAATAAAAGCTCTACAATGTGTTTCTCTAAGAAAAAAAATAAACTGTACTCTAAGGGTTTTTTTTTTCTTTCCAGTAGGAAAAATAAAGTAGCCCTGGAAAAACTTGTGAATGCTTTGTCATTTCTGCAAAACTGTGAAAACACCAAAGCAGCTAGCTTACTCATCCTTGTTTTCCCCAGATGGCTGGGTTCCCATTTACTCACCAGAGAATGAGATGCAGACCCAGAGCCTTTACATGTCATTTTGACAAGACATAATGTCCGATCTTGTTTGTGTATGCCTTTCCCTTCTTCCCCAAGCCTGCTTCACTACTGGTGGTCTGCCCGTGTGCAACACAGATGTTTCTCTCTCCTCCGCATACTTTATTTTTCAAGGAGCGTCGGAGAGCATATGTTTCCATGTGAGCCTGTTCCTTCCTTCTCCCAACACCTTCTTGTGCTACATAAACAATCTTCATCTGCCCCTCAGATCTGGGCGCAGGAGACTCTCACAGATGTCGATTTCCTTTTCAGTCTGTTGGCCTCTGGTGAACATGATCTTCAGATAATGTCTCCCTTCCTTCTCTGTTCCAAATGACTCGGAATGCAGATTTTCCTCCTCCTTTCAACTCAGCTTCCTTCTGTGACCCCAGCATGTTTTTGTCCCCTTTCTTCTAAGTCTTTCTTTGTACTAGCTCTCCAGATGGGATCAAGGATGAGCTTTTCCTCAGTTTATTCTCCTTACAACTGTTTGGTTTGTGAGGAAAGGATGAGGCAAACTTCACACACTAAATATTTTCATGCACACCTCATATATTTTTCTGATTTGTTTCTCTGATTTTTTCACATTTTACTTGTTATTTATACTTAGTAGCTGCCACGTTTAGTTATTTTCCATTTTTGCTACTCCATCACAAAGGACATTGCAAATATATGCACATAAATATATGTCACATATATTAACATCAGGCAATGATGTCATGTAAAACATCAGGGTACCAGCTACTTTAATATCTTTTTTTATGTTCTAAAAGAAGAATATCACCTTCTCTTTCACTTATGCAACACATATTTGTTGAGCACGTATTATGTGTCAGAAATTCCTGTGGTGCCAGCATTAGCATAGTAAGCAAAATAGAAATGGTCTCCCCTGTCAAGGAGTTTACTGTAGTGTGAGAGACAGATAATAAACATGTACAGAAAGAATTAAGATAATTATGAGAGGATGCCAGTTGAGCTGAAATCTGAATGATAAACAGGCACTGAGATGCTGAGAATCAGGGTGATGAGAATTCCTGGGGGTGGGGGGGAGGAACAAGTGCAAAGTCCCTCTTGAAGGATTAATGTTCCCATGGTTGAGAAGCAGAGCAGAGGTCACTGTGACTGAAGTGTCATCGTAAGCACGGTGGAACAGGAAAGACAGTGTTGAAGTGGAAGTATGGGGTTAGATCACCTAGGGCTTTTAAAGGCAGGGTAAGAATTTTAAATTATTCCAAATGCCCCAAGAAGTCTTGGAAGTAACATGATCTGGCTTATGTGTTTGAAACATCACTTTGGCCAATGTGATATATTTTTGTATTGGACTATGAAGTAAGAGAGAGGCCAGACGTATGCTGTGAGGTTTAATTTTTTTCTTACATTCTTTTGATTTTTAAAAATTTTACATTTAAATGCAGTTTCAGGTTCATAACAAAATTGAAAGGAAGGTACAGATACCCCCCCATTCACCCCTGCTCCCACATAGGATAGCCTCCCCACGATCAGTGTCTCTCACCAGATTGGTACTTAGTTACGATCGATGGACCTACATTTATACATCATAATCACTCAGAGCCTGTAGTTTACCTTAGGGCTCACTCTTGATACTGTACATTCTGTGGGTTTGGATAAATATATCATGGCATGTAGCCATCATTACAATATCATAGTATTTTCACTGCCTTAAAACTCATCTGCGTTCTGCTCATTCACCATGTTCCCTCATCTCCCCAGCAACCACTGGTCTTTATATTGTTCCCATAGTTCTGCCTTTTCATAATGTCATAGTTGGAATCATACACTATGAAACATTTCATATGACTTTTTCACTTAATAATATGCATTTAATTTTCCTTCATATCTTTTTGTGACTTCATAGCTCATTTTTTTAGCACTGAAAATATTCCATTGTCGGAATGTTATATGATAATTTGTAATTAACAACCTTGTGACCAATCACAAAATGACTTTGAGAGAAAATTTTGCTAATTCTTGTATTTTTTCCATCTCTCCTGTTAACTATCCTATAGTATTTTTAGTAGAATGACAATGAGTTCTCCATATTTCAAAGTCAAATTCCTTACATTGCCATACAAAGATTTTGGGGATTTTACACTTGAACCTCCTTCCTGACTTCATGGTTTTCCCCTCCCATGACCACTTATTGTATTGTAATCCTCAGCTCTACTCAACCACATCTGGTTCCTCACCAGGCCTTGTGACCTGTGCATCTGTCCCTGCTCTTCCTGCTCCCTTCCCTGGAAATGCTCTTCTCCCCATTGCCTGTTTGGAAACCATCATGCCCTCTCACCCCCCCCACACCTTGGAGTTTACTCCATGAAGCCTTTCTGACTACCCTGTGCTTGCTCACCCCATATTCACCACTAGGAAATCTCCACAACATAAATATTTATGAATGAGTAGAGTGGGAAATGTTGGCAAGCTAGGAAGGACAAACATTAGGAAGGGTATTGTGGTCCAGTTAGGACTTGTTGACTTTAACCCCAGGGCTGCAGAGGGACACCTGAAGAATATCAGTGTGACAGTAACAAGACCAGGTTTTAGAAAGTTCACTCTGGCAACACCTGACAAGGAGAGCAGGAAAAAGATGACTAAATGAGACTGGCAGCAGGCTATTTCATCAAGCTAGTTAAGACCTGATGGGGGCTTGAAACATTCACATGCATATATATACTCAGAAGTAACAGTGGGGATAGAGAAGAAAGGATGGGTTCGGAAGGACTTAAACAGTGCCTGAGGAGCAGTGGACAGGGCAATGAAAATCAGCAAGAGAAGGTGAGGAGAGAATAGAATCTAGTATCCACCCCATTTCTGTCTTGAAAATCAAGGTGGATAGTGGAGCCATTCACTAATATATGCATATTGAGGACACATTTAGAAGATATCTTTTCACATCATCCATTTTAAAAACATTTACTGATTTTTTAAAATATGCAACACTGTGCTTTCCATTTTACAAATTAACCTTTGTCCTCTATATTTTTATTTATTTACCTCTATTAAATATAGCACAAATTTATTCTGAATCTCCAAATTACCTATAGTAATGCTTAAGTAGGAGGATTAGGCATTTCCATACTCCATTCCTATAGACGGCGGAGTAAGAGTGCTTCGTCGTGGGCAGATGCTGCGGTGGCAACAGGCTGGAGGAGTGGGGGGTTCACAGCTTGGGGCTGCGAGATAAGTGAACGCAGGGCCGGGTATAGATTTGGTGCTTTTTAATCATCATAATGTCTCTCTCCTCCTACTAGCCAATTGTTTGACTTCCATTTAACACACACCCAGGAATTAGTTTTTTTTAACATTTCATGTTTTCCTAACCCATTTTCTTCAATTGATGAGAATCTTTAGGTCCTCCTAAACATGTAAAGATTTGCACATTTTTAAAATGAACTTCCTTTTTATTGCCATGTATTTTTAAAACTAACAACAACAACAGAAAAAAACCTGCATGATATTAATTTACAAAGAGTACTTACTCTTTTGCTCTAATTGATGTGTATCTCCCTACATACTTTTGAGTTCCGATTCCATAGTCAAAAGTCGTTTAAGACCTTTTGCAAATAGACACTTTCAGACTGTGAATTACATTTACACTAATGGGAGAAGCATGGGATTTGATAACACAAACCAAAAGATTATTATCAAATCATTTACACTGATTTAAAATGCATTCATTTAATGAATATTTACTGAGCATCTATTATGTGCCAAAGGCAAACAAACAAACAAAAAACTGTCCTGAAGGAGTTTGTATCAAGAAGGGAAAAAGACAATTGCCCACACAATTAGATAAAATAGTTGTTAGATGGTGCCAAAGGCTACAGAGAAAAATAAAGCAAGAAGGGAGGAAGCCTTGGTTTATTACTTTTGTCCAGCATAATTACCAGTAATGTTCCTTTTCACTGCTGTGCCCATTTGGAAAATACATGAGGTGATCAATCTAGGTATTGAGGATGTGGGATGGGGAGGGGTTGCAATTTTAGCTGGAGTAGACAGGGATGACCTGTCAGGGAAAATGACAGGTAAATAGACCTGAAGATGAAGAGGGGAATGCTGCAGACATCTTGAGGATGTTCCATGCAGAGCAATCAGAGGGAACAAAAGCCCTGAAATGCATTCATACCTTATATGTTCAAGGAACATAAAGAGGGGAAGCACTGCAAACCCAGAGGACTGAGGATAACAGTAGAAGTAGATTAAAACTAAAAGGTAAGTTCAATTAGTGGGATCACTTCTAAAGCCTTTTAGGTCATTGAAAAGGCTGTTAGAAGCCATTTCAGAATTTTCAACAGACGAGCAACTTGATCTGATTTATATTTTAATAAGATGATTTTGTCTGCGGCATGGAGAATAGACTCTAGAGGAGAAGTAGTAAAAGCAGGGGGACTAGTCAAGAAGTTATAGTCACCCAGACTTAAAATATCTGTGGCTCAAAGAAGAGTGGTAGCAGTTAAAGGAATGAGAAATGGATTTTTGAATATGTAGGTATGAGAGAAAAGGTGGAGTAAAGCATGGCCTTGAGGTATGTATGCCTTGGCCACTGCAGAAACAGGTTTCTTTTCTTCACTGAAATAGGAAAAAACATGAGCTGAGAGTAGATTTGGTGGCAAATTCAGGAACTTGGTATTAGACTTTCAAGTTTGAGATGTCTATTAACATGCATGTGGATGTCAAGGAGACACAAGAATTGGAGAACCATTACATAGAGATAATAGTAAGAGCCATGAGACTAATGAAATCACAGAGAGAGGGAATACAAACAGGAAAGAAAAGGTGTTCAGGGCCTGATGCCTGGGACACTCCTATGTTTACAGGTTCAGGAGGTATGGAAGAATAATAAAAATGAGCAAAGAATGTCAAACAGGTTGAGGATGGTCCTCAAATGGTAGGATTATGAATATTTTTCTTTTGCTCTACTTTTATATTATCCAAAATGTGATATTAAACATTTCCATTACTGCAGAAAATTCTCTTATGTCCCTTTCTGATCTATTCCCCAGGCCCCCATCTCCATGCAACAATTTTCTGACTTCTATCACCATAGATTAGCTTTGCCTAACTACAGTTTCCCATAAATGACTTTGTTTTGTTCTTTTTCTAATGTGTAAAATATACATGATGATATTAGGTTGAGTGTATCAATGCTTTGATACTTTGTTTTGCTAGGTAGTGTTTCCTTGTATGCACAGACCATGATTAGTTTATCTGCCTTTTGACGACAAACATTTCAGTTGTTTCCAGTTTTAGGCCATTGTGAACAAGGCTACTACAGATTTTATGTGAGTCTTTTTGTGAGTGAATGCTTTCACTTTGCTTGGAGATACATAGGAGTCGAATTACTGGACACAGAGTTGATATAACCATAATTCATAAGCAATAGCTAAATAGTTTTGAAAATCAATTATAGCATTTTATAATCCAGATGCAAAACATTTTAAAGAATAAATAATTTAGTTATTTTCTAAAAATTTGCCTTAAGAACTATATTCTTTTAAATATTCATTTTACTCTTTTTCCCCCTCTAATTTTATTGTTATTCAAGTACAGTTCTCTGCCTTTTCTCCCCACCCCAGCCTAATCCCCAGCCCTCCCAACTTCCCTCCCATTTCCACACTCCCACTCTACCCCCCCCCCCGTTATTGTCCATGTGTCCTTCATAATTGTTCCTACAAACCCTTCACCCTTTTCCCCTGAAATTCCCTCCTCATTTTACTCTTTTATGTAAATCCATGATCTAAAATCTTGTCAAAATATTCTAAGTGGCCGTTTTGATAAGCGCTGCTGAGACAATTTGTGAAGAGATTGTTCATTACTTAATTAAGTATTACATGCAAATTAATGTAATAAACTCAATTCAAGCAGAGATGGGGAGGAGCTTTCTCTATTCCTTGACTTAGGTGAGAATTTACACCCTAACAGAAGAGAGCTAAGGCCATGCTCTGTACCCATCTTCTAAATTCTTTCTTTTGCCCCCCTTTTCTTTTTCCAGCTTCATCCATTTGGAATCAAAAGCGTTCAAGACCTGGAACCTGAGTAACTGAGACAGCCAACAGAATGCTCTTCCCAGTGACTAGTGGTGAGGAGCGCGGATAGAATGTTCTCTTGTTGAAATGAAAGAGGTTGCAGTAGTGGAGGGAAATTCAACAGAGTGGCCAGGGCGCCGTCCTGTCCCTGGTGTCAGGCTGACGGGATAAGAATCATCTTCAGATGGTTTATTCAGAGACTTTTCTTCGAGCTCCAGTGCATTTTAATTTTTCAGTGTTTAAATTTGGTTGTTTTAATAAGATTATAGTTTATATAGTAACAAAAACTGTTGAATATTAATAATCATGAAGGTTCAAACTCCATACTCTACATACAACTCAGGAGGTGCTCTCCTGTGTAGTTTAAATCTCAAATTAAAGTTGTATTTCTACATAGCAACAGAGTAGCAAAGGTGTTAAGAATCAGTGGTTCTTAACACGGGAATGGGGTATTCCTATCCCACACCCCAGGGTACTGGAGACAAATTTGGTGGTCATGCCTTGGGGGTAGGTTGCTACTAGCATCTAGTGGGTAGATGCCCAGATGTTGCTAAAAATGCTAAAATGCCCAGCAGAGCCTCCCACAACAAAGAATTATCTGGTTCAAACTGCCAATAGTTTCACTGTTGAGAAACCCTGTGTCAAATAACTTGCATAGGTCTGAGGAGAGTACACTTAAAAGCTAAAATTACAGACCTGATGTTACTTGCATATTAGGAGATTGAAGTTTATTTACCTATTAACTAAAAAGGATCTGGCCTAGGGCTTATCCTCCATGGTAGGGCTAGAACAAAAACTAACATAAGTAGAGAAAACAGGCTCTAAAACATATTGTGAACTTTGATTTGGTTTTAGAATTGTAAATGAAGGTTCTCAGAGGAAATATTGGGTTCTCAGTAAAGTTGCAAGAGTGGGACAAGCGGCTGTGTTAATTTATTGTCAGTGTGCATGGTGCAGTGTCTTCCTAAAATGGGAGAGGACATTTTGAGCACTTTATGGAAGTAAATCCTGCACTTTTCCTACTCTCTGCCACATTTTTATCTCTCCCAACAATATGATAAATTAAAAAGTAATTGTCATTGTTGTTTACTGTACATTCATCCCATTGCACTGTAAGCTTTATGAAAGAAGGAACCATGCCATGCCATTCAAAACTGAATGCTCAGCCTTGGCTGGTGTGGCTCAGTTGGTTGGAGCACCATCCTACGGGGTGTCCACCCTGCAGCCTGCAGGCCGCATGCAGCTGAGGATGTCTAGGAATGCAGCCCAACACAAAAAACATAAATTTCCTTAAAACATTATGAGATGATTTTTTTGTGATTATGTGTCTCAATGTATTTAATGTGTGGCCCAAGACAACTCCTCTTCTTCCAGTGTGGCCCAGAGACAACAAAAGGTTGGGCACCCTTGCAACAGAAAGGTTGCTGGTTTGATTCCCAGTTAGGGTGAATACCTGGGCTGTGGTTTGGTCCCCAATTTGGGTACATGAGATCTTTAGTCCAGGTGCCACAGGAGGCAACCAATGGATGCTTGTCTTTCACATCAGTGTTTCTCTCTCTCCCTTCCTCTGTTCTTGTCTCTCTCTCTAAAAAATAATTAAAATATGTCCTCAGTGATGATTGAAAACATCAGCAACAAAAACCAACTGTATGTCCAGTATCTAGCTCAGAGCCAACCATTATAACAGGCATCAATAAATATTGATATTTTAAAATTATATGAACAAATTAAAAATTTCCATAGTTTGAGTTCTCACCATAATCTACCTACATTTGATATCAGAAAAGCTTCATTTCATCTATCACCTAAAGTAAACTTTCCTTGAGAAAGTTCATACATTATTTATCCCTTATTCCATTCATCTTTTAATAAATTATATTTTATTGATTATACTATTACAGTTGTCCTAATTTGTTTCACTTTTCCCTTTTCCACCTTGCATGCCCCACTCTCTCAGGCAATCCCCACACCATTCTTCATGTCCATGGGTCATGAGTGTAAGTTCTTTGGCTACTCCATTTCCTATAATGTACTTTATATCCCCATGGCTGTTGGGTAACTACCCATTTGTACTTCTTAATCCCCTCACCTCCTCACCCATTCCCCCACACCAGCCTCCCGTCTGGCAACCATCAAAACCCTCACTGTATCCATGATTCTGTCTCTGTTCTTCTTGTGTGCTTAGTTTGTTTTTTAGACTCAACTGTAGACAGATATGCTTTTCTTGCAATTTTATTGCTCATAGTTTTGATCTTCTTCTTTTCCTTAAATAAGTCCCTTTAACATTTCATATAATAATGGTTTGGTGATGATGAGCTCCTTTAGTTTTTTTTCTTGTCTGGGAAGCTCTTTATCTGCCTTTTGATTCTAAACGACAGCTCTGCTGGGTGGAGCAATCCTGGCTGTAGGGCCCTGCCTCTCATGGCTTTGATGTTTCTTGCCAGTCCCTTCTAGCCTGCAAAGCTTCTTTAGAGAAATCAGCTTAAGATGGTGGCACAGGTAAACAGAGCTCTCCTCCTCATACAACCACGTCAAAATTACAACTAAATTATAGAACAACCAACACTTAGAACCATCAGAAATTCAGTTGAATAGAAATCTGACAACTACAGAATTAAAGAAACCACATCCATCTAGACTGGTAGGAGGGGTGCAGACATGGAATGGACTGGTCCCTCACCCACGTGTGGTGGATAAAAATCCAGGAGGGATATCTTGGGAATGAGGGGTCCCAGGCCCACATAAGTCTCCACAAGTTGTGGCTCTAAAACCAGCAGGGATTGATTTGGTAGAGGAAGCTTGTGGAGTCCCAAGCAGTTCCCCTTAAGGAACCCACAGATTTATTCAAACCCCCTCCCTCTGAGCTCCATCACTGGAGTAGCAGCTTGAAAAGCACCAGTAGCATACAGGGAGGGACTGAAGTGTCTGGGATCAAGGCAGGAGCTGGGGGAGAGCTTTCTACCAGACAGAAATGTGGGCAGAGGCCATTGTACCTTTTCTGAGACCTCCTCTCACAGAGCCACAGAGCTGGCAAGTCAGTGCCATGTCTGAGACTCCATCAACCTGGCCAACACCATTTTCCCCACCCTGGAGATTCCCTGAGACTCCATCCCACCCAAATTATGGGCCCACCAACCCTGTTATCCATGACTTTTCCACGTGAATGACTGGTCTTGGCTGATGCTTCACACCTTCTTAAAGCCTATTATTCAAGCAACAGCCAGCCTCAGTAAGCCCCAGCCTCCATACTTCTTGCTAAGTGGCTCAGTCCTGGCAATAGCAGTAGCCAGCCTAGATTCACACCTTGGCTTTGCCTGGGAATCTCCAAGCCCTACACAAGTAGCGGCCTTCTCAGATTGCTTTATAGCTCATGTGGGGTGGCCCTGGGCAGAACACAGGTAGGTGCTGACCTTGGCCTGCCCCATGCAGGACACCTCAGAGCGTATGCACCCAATGTACAGCTATAGACCATGTTGGAGCATCACCACCCTGTCCGTTCCTCTTAATAAGAAAAATCGAGCTCAAAAACAATGTTCCTGCCTTCTTTCTCCTTCTCATAGTCACTGTTCCTATTTTTGATTTTTAGCAGGAGAGAATAAGGGAATAAGGGAAGATGTTGCCTTTGGAAAGGAGAATGGGCAGTTTACTAACTGCGATAAGGAGGAACACAGAGTATATGGAAAGGTTCAGCAAGTGATAAGAAAGGGATATGACTCTTTGCACCTCTTAAGCCACAACAAATACGGGATGATTCCTGCCCTCAAGAAGCTTAGAGCAGGGGTTGCAGCTCAAGATAGCAACATAGGAGTCTCCTAAACTAACCTCTTCCAATGGACACACCAAATCTACAACTACATATGGAACAATTCCCTGTGAAAGAAATCCAGAAAATAGCTGAGTGACTCCTACACATGAGGTGAACATTAAAAACAAAACAAAACCCTCAAAATGGATCACCATTGTCTCCCTGAAGGAAGCTTGGACACACATCTGATACCTCTGCTCTAATGGCTGTGGCCCAGGAGACACATCCTGGATAGCCTGGCTCTGATGACTGGTGGCCCTCATGATTGAGGACTTAAAGACTATGAAAACAAAGAGACAGTTCTTGGCTAGATGTCTCTTTGTTGTGTGCAGAGAGAGAGAGAACAGAGGTTCCCATTCTTCAGTTTTTCCTTGAAAGAGGTCTGTTTTTATACCTTAACAGCTGCTGCTTAAGGGCCTGGCTCTCCTATGTCCAGGTGATAACTGGGATCCTCTAGTTTGAAACACTGACAGGTTTTGGCACACCCACACTTACTGGGAGCCACTAAAAATGAAGAGGGCTGCTTGGACAATCACAAAAGTTTGAAAGACAATAAAAAGTTAGGGCTGGGCTGATCAACAGGTTCATTTCCTACATGAGGCCACTCCTTCAAGCCTGGAATAAGTAGCTGTGCTATCTAATCCACAGAAACCAAAACAGAGAGATAAGGACAATAAAGAAACAAAGGGGTATATTTCAAAAGAGAGATTAAGGTAAAACCCCAGAAGCAGAACTTAATGAAATACAGATGATTTACCAGATAAGGAGTTCAAAAAATATTAATAAAGATGCTCACCAAGGTCAAGAGAACTGTGCATGAACAAATTAAAATTTCAACAAAGAATTGAAAATACAAGAATGTACAAAATAGAAATCATAAGAGTTGCAGAATGCAATAATTAAATTGAAAAATTCAAGACAGGGGCTCAACAGTGGACTGGATGAAGTGGAAGAAAGGGTCAGTAAATGAAAAGAAAGGGCAGTGGAATTTATCTAATCAGAGAAGAAAAATACAGTGAAGATAGCTTAAGGGACATATGAGACCATAATCAAGTGACCAATTTTCACATTACAGGTGGACCAGAAACAGAAGACAGAGAAAAGGGGGAAGAAAGTTATTTGAAGAACTAATGGCTAAAATTTCTCCTAAACTGGGCCAAGACACTGACATCCAGATTCAGGAAGCCCAAAGAATTCCAAATAAGATGAATTAAAAGAGACCCATAAGATAAGTGAAAGGAGGCCCACAAAGGGATTAGCCAAAAAACACATATGAATAAACCATGGACGCAGACAACAGTGTGTTCATGGCAAGAGGGAAAGGGGGACAGGGGGTGGGTGGCAGTGGGCAAAGAGGGGGAATGGGGGCATCTGTAATAGTGTCAACAATAAAAAATAAGTTAAACAATAAAAATAAAACCCTCTCTAGGTCTCACTTCCTTCTAAAAAAAAAAAAGACCAACATTGAGATATAATAATTAAATTGTCAAAAGTTAAGGACAAGAAGAGAATCTTAAAAGAAGCAAGAAAAAATTAACTTTTTACTTATAAAGAAACCCCAATAAGATTATCATCAAATTTTTTAGCAGAAAATTTGCAAACCAAGAATAGCATGATATATTCAAAGTGCTGAAGGAAAAATTAAATTTCCAAAGAAAAATACTCTACTGAGTAAAGTTGTTTTTCAAGAAAAAACTGAAGTTCATTACTAGACCAGCTTTACAAAATATGGCAAAGGTAATTATTTGAACAGAAACAAAAGGATGTTAATTAGTAACAAGACAATATAAGAAAGTATAAATCTCATTAGTAAAAATAAATATATAGTTAAATTCGGGGTCTTCTAATGTTGTAATGGTGGTAGGTAAGTCACTTACAAATCTACTATAAAAATTTAAAAAACAAAAGTAGTAAAACTAACTATACCTAGAATAATTTGTTAATGAATGCAGAGGAAAAAATCATATAAAGTGTAATGTAAATGGATAAAGCTTTAAAATGTGTTTTAGCATAAGTTGCTACCAGCATAAAACAGACTGTTATGAACATAAGATATTTTATATAAACTTTATGGTAAACACAAAGCAAAACCTATAATATATATACAAAATTTAAAAGAACAAAATCTAAGCATATCACAACACAAAAATCATCAAATTACAAAGGCAGTTTAAAAGACGAAAGGAACAAAGAAACAGCAGAGCACCTAGAAAATAACTAACAAAAGGGCAATAGTAAATCCACATTGATCAATAGTTACTTTAAATATAAAGATGAAATTCTCCAATTAAAAGGGATCAAGTATCTGAATAAGTGTAAAATCAAGATCTATCTATCTGATTCCTAAAAGAGACTCACTTCAGCTTTAAGGACACACACCAATTAAAAGTGAAGAAATGGAAAATGGTATTTCATGCAAAAGGAAACCAAAACAAATCAGGAATAGCTATACTTATATCAGACAACACAGATTTTAAGTCAAAGACTTCAACAAGAGTAGACAGGGTTATTATGTAATCATAAAAGGTTCGGTCCAGGAAGAAAATATAACATTTGTAAATATTTATGCACCCAACATTGGAATACCTGAATATATAAAACAAATAGACCTGTAGGGGAGAAATAGAGAGCAATACAATAATAGTGAAGGAATTTAATATACTATTTAGCAATAGATATATCATCCAGACAGAAAAACAACAAGGAAATATTGGACTTACTACACATTGTACCAGGAGAATTTAACAAATATTTGCAGAATATTCCACCCCAAACCAGCATAATGCATATTCTTAGAAATGCATGTAACATATTCTCCAGGGCAGATCATATGTTAGGACACAAAACAAGTTTTAATAACTTTGAGATTGAAGTCATAGCAAGCATCTTTTCTGACTACAATAGTATGAAATTAAAAGTGATAAGAAGAAAACTGGCAAATTCACAAATATGTAGACATTAAATAACAAGCTACAAAACAGCAAATTGGCAAAGAAGAAATCAAGAGAAACAAAAAAAAATGCCTTGAGAGAAATGAAAATGTAAATACAACATACCAAAAATTATATGATGCAGCAAAAGAGTTCTAAGAGAGAAGTTTATAGCCATAAAAGCCTACATTAGGAAGCAAGAAGATCTCTTTAGAGGAGAGGTAGACCACAATACAATAATTGCAAGAGCTTCCATACCTCACTATCAGCAGTGGGTGGATCGTCCAGACAAAATCAACAAGAAAAAAACCCATTAGAATTGAACCACACTTTAGAACAAGTTACCTTAATAGCTATAATAGATCATTTTATCCAATAGCAGGAGAATACGAATTCTTTACAAATGTATGTGGAACATTGTCCACGACAGACAATGTAATAGGCCACAAAATAAATCTTAGAAAATATTAGAAGGATAAACTCACACCAATGGTCTTCTGTGACCGCAATCGTATAAAACTTGAAATATACAAATATGTGGTAAATAAACAACATACTTCTAAACAAGCATGGGGTCAAAGAAGAAATCAAAAGGAAAATAAATAAAAATGAAAACCTCAAATATTGTGGAATGCAGCAAAGAAAATCCTGAGGTAAAAGTTTATAGGCACAAATGCATATACTAAAATTATCTTAAACAAAGAACCTAACTTTATACCTCAAGGAACTAGAAAAAACAAGTCAAGCCCAAAGTTAGCAGAAGGAAGGAAATACAAGTATGAGAGTGAAAATAGATGAAATAGGGACTACAAAATCAATAGAAAGGATCAATGAACTAAGAGCCAGTTCATTGAAAAGAAATAAAAATCGACAAAAATTTAGGGAGCTTAAGTAAAAGAGAGGACTCAAATAAATAAAATTAGAAATGAAAGAGGAGTCATTATAAACGATAACAGCAAGAAATATAGAATGATAAGAGACTGCTATGAACAATTATTTGCCAACAAATTACATAACCAGAAGAAATAGTTACATTTATAGAAACACACAACCTACCAAGATAGAAAATATGGACAGACCAATAATGAGTAAAAATATTGATTAAATCAGGAATCAAAAATTCCCAACACAGAAAATGCCAGACCAAATGGCTTTACTGGAGAATTCCACCACATGTTTACAGAAGAATTTTAAACTCCTCCAAAATGCCACGGAGGGAGGGAACGCTTCCTAACTCATTCTATGAGACTGGAATTATTTTGACACCAAAACCAGATAAAAATGCCACAAGTAAAGAATACCACAGACCAACATCCCTGCTGAATATAGATGCAAAATTTTCAACAAAATATTACCAAATCAAATTCAAGAACACATTAAAAGGATCATACACCATGACCAAGTGGGATTTATCCTTGTCATTCAAGAATGGTTCAACATATACAATCAATAAATACAATATATCACATCAATGAAATTAAAGATAAAATCACATGATCTCAACAGATGCAGAAAAAGCATTTGACAAAATACAAAATCCTTTTGTGATTAAAAAAAAAGCTTAAAAGACTGGGTACAGAAGAAACAAACCTCAACATAATGAAGACCATATATGACAAACTCACAGCTGGCATTTTATTCAATGGAGCAAAATTGAAAGTGTTTCCTTTAAGATCAGGAACAAAGCACTCTCTCACCACTTCTATTTAATATAGTACCATATGTTCCAGCTAGAGCAATTAGGCAAGACAAAGAAATAAGAAACATCTAAATCAAAAAGGAAAAAGTAAAATGTTCATTATTTCCTGATCATATTCATAAATTACCCATAGAGATTTAATGCATAATATACAAAATATAGACAAATATTGTACAATAATTATGTAATGTGATAAATATCAGTAGATTGGCAATTGAATTACACTATATGAATTTACCAAAAAATATGCTGTACAACTTAAATTTACACAATGTTACACACCAAATGTATTCAATAAGAAAAGAAAGATCTCAAAAAACAACTTAAATTCACAACTCAATGAACTAGAAAAAGAATACTAAATTAAGCCCACAGTTAGTAAAAAGAGGAAAATAATAAAATAAGGGAAGTAAAATATAGACAAAAAAGATAGGAGAAAAATTTATGAAACTCTGAGTTGGTATATTGGTAAAGATAAACAAAACAGACATACTTTCAAAAACACTAACCAAGAAAAAAAAAGATAACTCAAGTTAAAAGAATAAGAAATAAAAGAGGAACATTACAACTGATGCCACAAAATACAAAGGATCATATAAGACTATTATGAATAGTAAACACTTACAAATTGAACAACCTATTAGAAATAAATAAATTTCTATATACATACAACCAACAAAGACTGAATCATGAGGAAAGGGAAAATCTGAACAGACCAATTACTAGTGAGGAGACAGAATCAGTGATCAGAATCATACCACTCCCCCGCCACACACACACACACACAAAGTCTTGAACTACATGGCTTTACTGGTGAATTATACCAAACATTTAAAAAATGATTATCAGTTCTTCTGAAATTCTTTCAAAAAAATAGAAAGTTAGGGAACACTGCTAAACTTATTTTATGAAGCCAGCACCATCCTGATACAAAAATCAAATAAAAGATACAGGAACAAGAAAAGAAAATTATAGGTCAATATCTCTAATGGACATGTACAAAAATCATTTTAACAAAATATGAATACCAGCAAACTAAATTTAACAATACACTGAAGGAATTTTATACCTTGATCAAGTAGGATTTATTCCAGGGACTCAAGAATGTTTCAATAACCAACAATGAATCAATGTGAAACATCACATTAAACAAATAAAAGATGAAAATCTTATGATTATCTAAATAGATGCAAAAGAAGTATTTGTCACAATTCAACATCCGTTCATGACAAAAACTCTCCACAGAATGGGTAAAGAGGGAATGTGACTCAACATACTGACTGTGTATGAGAAGCCCACAACTAACATACTCAATGGTGAAATACTAAAAGCTTGTTCTGTAAGAAATGTTACACATTGTTACACACCAAATGTATTCAATAAAAAAAGAAAGATCTCAGAAAACATCTTAACATGTTGTTCCTTGTTATCAGGAACATGACAAGAATACCCATTTTCACTTTCATTCAACAAATACTGGAAGGCATAACCAGAGCAATTAGGCAAGAAAAACAAAAGACATACAAAATGGAAAGAGAAATAAAATTGCCTGTCATTGTAGTTGGCATGATGATAGAGAAAACCTTGAAGACTCCATCAAAACACGGTTAGACCTAAAAACAAATGTAAATATACATGCTATAAAATCAATTTACAAAATTCTGTTTTGTTCCTATTTACTAAAAACAAACTTTCAGTAGGACAATTAAGAAAATAATTCCATTTCAAGTTATATCATACACATTAAAAAACTAGGAATATTATAAATAATGCTTTGATGAACATAGGAATACTTACAAGTGTCAATCAGTAGATGAGTGGATAAAATAATTATGGAACATTTACACAATTGAATACTACTTGACCATAAAAAAGAAGAAAATTTTGCCCTTTGTGACAGCATGGATGGACCTGGAGAACATTATGCTAAGTGAACAAATGGAACTAACAAGGAAAATAGAGACAGACTCATATACAGAGAGCAGGATGACAGCTTGTGGTGGGGGGAGGGATAGAGCAAAAAGCAAAAAGGACTCATAGACATGGACAACAGTGTGGTGATTGCTGGGCTATAAGGGGACTAAATGGTAATGGAAAAAATACAATAAAGATTAAATTAAAAAGTAAAATATCTAGGAATAAATTTAACCAAGGAGGTGAAACAATTATACACTGAAAATTATAAGGTATTAATACAAAAAATTTAAGAAACAAATAGGGGAGATCCAAGATAGTGGAAGATTAGGTGAAAGCTATATTCACCTCCTCTCAGGACCAAACCAGAATTACAAGTAAAATATAGAATGGTCAACCTGAATAACCAACCGAAGACTAACTGAACACAAGTCTTATAACCAAGGATTGATAGAAGCCACATCAAAACTGGTAAGAAAGGCAGAGATGAGAGAATGGCTGGCCCTGCTCCCAGGAATGACAGATGAGATTCCAGAGAGGTATTTGAGCTGCGAAATTCCCCCTGAGGAATATGCAGTTTCAACCCTAAGCTGGCTCCCCCAACCCAGAGTACCAGAGCTGGAAAGAGGTGCCCACATAACATCTGGCTTTGAAAATCATCAGGGAGAAGTGTCAGTGGTTGCTAGAGGCTTAGAATAGGAAAAAAAAAAAGTGGCTTCTTAATTGATACAGGGATTCATTTTTGAGTAATGAAAATATATTTGGAACTAGATAATAAGTTAGTTGGGAACAAGTTTTGTAGAGACTTTTAGGTATTTTTATTCTCCAATCAAATCCACTATGTACCACTTGACTGAAGAAGGGTTTGGTCATAATTTTTAATGTATGAGGTTTCAGTGTTTTATCTATAGGTATGTGCATTTGCATATGTGGAAGGCTTTAATATGTGTCATGAAATGGGCATTTTAATATGGTTGATATACAAATAAAAATGATTCTGTACCTGAAAGAAAAAAAAATCATCAGGGATTCTGTCTGGTAGGGAAAGATAGAAGATTGCAGATACAGGCACCCTCTTAAAGGACAAACACACAATCTCCTTCACAGCCACCCACCCTGGGCTCTGGCAGAGGGAGTGAGGAAAAACTGAGCTTTGTGGCTCTGTGGAGAGAGCTGAAGGGACAGCCACAAGGATCCCTGTGCTGAGTCCCTCTCCATGGCAGATACCATCTTTCTTGTGTGGAACACTACCTTATAAATGGCATCAGTCTTGGGGAACGCAATAGTTGCACCCTCTGGACTCCCAGTTGCCCCACCTTGTAGACCACACACTCACTGAGGAGTCAACTGCCTGGGCAATGGAGTAGAGTTCTGGGCAGATTCAGGGGTTGTCAGTGACTGAGTAGTGTGGCTCTGGGGCAGGGGTTACTCCTCCCTCCTTCCCCCAAGCCTGATCAGTACTCACCCTCACAAGAGATCTACTAGCCACATCCGTCTGACACCCAGCCTCCTCTCCCTGCTCCATTAGCTATAGCTGCCAGCAGAATCTGGAACAGACTGAGTTGTGGGACTCTAAGGTAGGGGCTGTTTTTTCCTCACATGTCTGACAGGTGCAGAGCCTTCCCTTCACAAGGCCAAATCTTTGTCTCCATGGGCCTGATAAACTCTGCTGGACACATCCTGATAATTTCCTGTGACCCCCCCAAGCGCCACAAAGATCTGTTGGGATGTCAGCTAAACTTGGTATACCCTGTGTCTTTTGCTGAATAGCCTCAGACCCAAGACTGGCACCAAGATTGAACCTCTCTGAATGTGATGAATACCACTTGCCTCTACTTGGTGACCCACTGAGAACCTTCCTCATGCAACTTGAGTACCTCCAGAGGCTCTTTCAGTGATGGAACCTAACAGGCAACCAGCAGGAAGAAGCAGAACTTGGGGGGCCTTGGACCTTTTTTTGATCAGCCTCTGGACTCAAAACTGGTAGAAGTTGGCCTCGGTGCAGAGCTTGGTCCTTCCCATGCATACCCAGACCTAGCAGAAGGGCCAAAAACTGTGGGTCCCTTTGTAGCTCCAAACAGGTGGCCTATGACCACTCACAGGCAGCATCTAATATTGGCCTGTGCCAGAGTCCCTCCCAAGAGGCTCCAGAAACAACACACCCAGTGGTCAGCTTCAGGAAACATCAGAGAAGGATCCAGTTGCTTCACGAGTGACTATTTAATGGAATATATCAGCAGGTACCAGACCTTGCTGAGGTGAATTCTACTTGGTGTGGTCAGCACCTAAATAGTAGGTCATAAACTGGAGTTGAGGTCAGTCCTCACAGTCAGCCAGCCTGATGGTCAGACCCAGGCATAAATGGGCCAGTAGCAATCAAGTCTAAAATTACAACAGGGGGGTTCACATGAGCCACACAAGGAACAATTCCAGAATGCTCAGCTGAGGTAATCAAGGAGACTGTGCCACTGGATCTCACAGGACACTTAGTACATAGGGCCACACTACCAAGACTAGGAGATATAGTAGGTCTACCTAATACATAGAAACAAACACAAAGAGGCAGCCAAAATGGGGAGAAAAAGAAACCTGTTGTAAATGAAAGAACAGGAGAAGTCTACAGAAAAGAAGCTAAATGAAATGGAAACAAGTAATTTACCAAAAATGGAGTTTAAAAAAAAATGGTTATAAGAATGCTGAAGGAACTTAGGACAACAATGTGAAAAGAGACACACTATCCATAAAAAAAGAACCAGTCAGAAATGAAGAATGCAATATCAGAAATGAAGAAAACACTAAGAGGAATAAACAATAAGTTGGATGAAGCAGAGGGTCAAATCAGTGACCTGGAAGACACGGTAGCAGAAAACACTCAATCAGAGCAAAAAAAGAAAATAGAAATTTTAAAAAAGGAGGATGATTTAAGGGACTTCTGGGGTAACATCAAGCATAACAACATCCAAATATAGGGTACCAGAGGACAAGAGAAAAAGCAAAGAATTGAGAAACTATTTGAAAAAAAATAATGACTAAAAACTTTCATAACCTGGTAAAAAAAGACAAGCAAGTCCAAGAAATGCAGTCACAAACAAGATGAACTCAAAGGGGCCCACACCCAAGACACAATAATTGAAATGGCAAAGGTTAAAGAGAGAATCTTAAAAGCAGTAAGAAGGGAGCTTCTGTAAGACTGTCAGCTGATTTCTCAACAGAAACATTTCGGGCCAGAGGGATTGGCATGAAATATCCAAAGTGATGACAAGCATGTGACATCAACCAAGATTTCTTTACCCAGCAATGCTACCATTTAACATCAAAGGACAATTAAAGAGCTTCCTGAACAAGAAATAGCTTTAAAAAAATCGTAAAAGCCAAACCAGTGTTGCAAGAAATGCTAAAAGTTCTCCTTTAAGAAAAAATGGGGAAGGAGAAGGAGAAAGAAGAAGGAGGAGGAGAAGGAGAAGGAGAAGAAGAAAAGGGGAACCTAGTTATAAAGAATAAAATGGAAATAAAAATGTACCGATTTATAATTACTTGAAATGTACATATTTTAATCCTCTAATATAAAGGCATATGTAACTAAATGGTTAAGAAAAAAGATTCATACACATGCTGTCTAGAAGGCACCAATCTCAGAATGAAAGATATACACAGATTAAAATAAAGGGATAAAAAAATGATATTTCATGAAAATAAAAATTTAAAAAAGCTGGGATAGTAATGCTTATATCTCACAAAATAGACTTTAAAACAAAGGTTATAAGAAGAGACAAGGACATTATATAACGATAAAGGAAGTGATCCAAAAAGGACATAATCGCTGTAAACATTTATGCACCCAGTGTAGGATCACCTAAATATACAAAGCAAATCTTAATGGACATAAAAGGAGACTGACAGTAAAACAGTCACATTAGGGAATTTTAACACTCCATTTACATCAATGGATAGTTATTCAAGACAGAAAATCAACGAGGAATATGTGGCCTTAAATGACACACTAGATCAGATGGATTTAATAGACATCTTCAGAGCATTTCATCCCGAAGCACAAGAATATACATTCCTTTCAAGTGCACATGAAACATTTTCTAGGATAGACCACATGTTAGAACAGAAAACAAGTCTCAATAAACTTAAGAAGATTGAAAACATATCAAGCATCTTCTCTGACCATAATGGTATAAAACTAGAAATTAATCACAAGAAAAAAAGTGAAAAACACACAAAGACATGGAAGCTAAATAACATGTTACTAAACAATATATGGATCAACAATAAGATCAAAGAAAAAACCCAAAAGATTCTGTGGAACAAATGAAAGTGAGAAGACAGCAACCAAAATCTATGGGACACAGAGATAGCACTCCCAAGAGGCAACTTCATAGCATTACAGACCTACCTCAAGAAACCAGAAAAGTCTCAAACAAACAATCTAACGGTATGTTATGAGAACTAGCTAAAGAACAACAAAGGCCAAAATGAGTAGAAGAAAGGAGATAATACAGATGAGAGCAGAAATAAACACAATAGAGTCTAAAAAATTTTAGAACATCAATAAAACCAAGAGATAATTCTTTGACAAGATAAACAAGACTGACAAACCTTTAACCAGATTCATCAAGAAAAAAAGAGAGAGGACTGAAATAATTAAAACCAGAAATGAAAGAGGAGAAATAATCATTTGCACCACAGAAATACAAAGAGTTGTAAGAAAATATTACAAAAAACTATTTGCCAAAATACTGGACCTTCAGGAGGAAATGGATAAATTCCTAGAAACACACAATCTTCCAAAAGTGAATCAGGAAAAAACAGAAAATCTGAATAAACTGATTACAACGAATAAATTTAAAGCAGTAATAATAATAATAATAATAATTAATAATAAAATTCTCCCAGCTTACAAGAGTCCTGGGCCAGATGGCTTAACAGTTAAATTTTACCAAACATTTAAAGAATTAACTAACACCTATCTTTCTTAAACTATTCCAAAATGAGCAAAGGAACTTAATAGACACTTCTCCAAAGAGGACATACCGATGGCCAATAGATATATGAAAAGATACTCAACATCACTAATCATCAGAGAAATACAAGTTAAAACCACAATGAAATATCACCTCACAACTGTCAGAATGTCTATCATCAATAAATCAAGAAAGAGGAAGTCTTGGCGAACTTGTGGAGAAAAGGGAAGTCCAGTCCACTGTTAGTGGGAATGCAGATGAGTACAACCACTGTGGAAAACAGTACAGAGTTACCTCAATGATTTACAAATGGAAATGCCTTATGAACCAGTTATTCCACTTCTGGGAATACATCTGAAGAAACTCAAAACACTAGTTCAAAATAATATATGCACCCCTTATGTTCATTTCAGTGTTATTTACAATAGCCAAAATTTGGAAGCAGCCCAAGTGCCCATCAGCAGATGAGTGGATAAAAAGACTGTGGTATATTTACACAGTGGAACACCTCTCAGCCATGAAATAACAAGGAAAGCTTACCTTTTGCAACAGCATAGATGAACCTGGAGAGTATTATGCTTAGTGAAATAAGCCAGTCAGAAAAAGAAAAATACCATATGATTTCACTTATATGTGGAATCTAATGAAAAAATAAATAAACTAGCAAACAAAATAGAAATGGGCAGATAGATACAGAGACTGACAACTATCAGAAGGGTCAGGGTTTGGGGTCTTGGAGAAAAAGGTGAAGGGATTAAGCCTAAAAAAATCTCATAGACACAGACAGCAGTATGGTGATTAACAGAGGGAAAGAAGGGTTTGGGGTAGTATAAGAGGGGAAAGTGGGGATAAATGGTGATGGAAGGAGACTTGACTTTGATTGGGAACACACAATACAATACACAGATCATGTATTATAGAATTGTACACTTGAATCTTATATAATTTTATCAACCAATGTCACCCCAATAAAATACAAAATATTTTTAAAAATCACAAATAAACAGAATGACATTCTGTACTCATAAACTGAAAGAACCAATATTGTTAAATGCCCTACTACCCAAAGCAATCTACACATTCACTACACTTTCAATCAAAATTCAAATGGCATTTTTCACTAAGAAAAAAAAAACAGTCCTACAATATGTAGGGAACCACAAAAATGTCCATATTAGCAATCTTGAGAAAGAAGAACAAACCCAGAGATATCATGTCTGTGTCAGCTAAGATTTCTGAGAAGTGGTACCATTGACTGATTTAGTGCAGCTTTTCCAGCTTCAAGTTGATTTTTTTCTCTACATACATAAAGTGCAATTTGTGCCTTTTTAGAGATGTTTGGGCAGTTTCTATTGATGTTATTTTAGGAAATTTACTCTAAAAATTGGAAATAAGAGAAAAAGGTGATTGCAAGTCCTTTCAATATATTAGAAAAGTGCTTCTTACCCTTTAATGTGCACCTAAATTACCTGTATGCAGATTTAGACTCAGTGCATCTGAGTCGTGGACCCAGCATCAGAATTTCAATCCGCTCCCATGTGATGGCAATGCTGCTGGATGAAGCCACATATTTTGAGTAGCTAGTTGGGAGGGCAGACTGTTTAAAGCCCTCATAAATAGCCATGCCATTTTCTAGGGCGGTGGTTCTTGAACTTGGTTGCACATTACAATCACCTGAGGAGGCTTTAAAAATCCTGCTGCTCAGGCCTTACCCAGTTTCCAATTAAATTAGAATATAAGGGGTAAGACCTAATTGTCACTATTTTTAAAACCTCCCCAGCTGTTTCTAATATGCTCTAAGGGAATATAGCTTTGTTTGCGCAACTGATTAGGGCCATTTTACAGTTCTGTAAAACTGGTAAGGTGTGATGGTTTTATTACCCTGCAGGACTTTAAACAATTTAGTACCTAATTTGGTACTTAATTTCCTACTGACAAAAAACCCCACAAAACTCAGTTTCTTAAATTTTATTTTGAGCTGCCTTTGTCACCTTGCTAGTTTGCTCATTTATGAGTTAAATAAAACTTTGACACAATGCTTTAATGGTTTTTGTTTTATCCAATTATTACCATAATTGATTTGCTAGTTTAAGCAGCAGCCAATTATTTTGTGGAAATTGGTAACAAATACATTATAAATAAATTCATGCATTATTTTGGTGTCTCCCTACACCTCTTATTCTTGGTACAACCCTCATCAAACTAACAACTGATTACTACTAGTTCATTAACTGTTGACATGCTTGATCTAAAGTACATTTCTGGAGATCAGATTTACATGCTAACCTGTGTCAATTCACCATCATTTGAAAGATAGTTCCCTTTTTTATTTACAAGAGAAGTGCCAAGGCATAGCCACTTGGTGGTTTGGACTTGAAGTTGTTTTCCTTAGTGGGGGTGAGTTGGCTCTGCTCCACCGACACTTTTTTCCAGCTTGTCCTTGCGACTGATGGCTTCCATTTGTGGGATGTCAGGCCAGCATTTGAGGGGCTGCCTGTAGCAAAGTAAATTGGCCCACTTAGGAATCAAACCTGTGAAGCTGGCTTCATCAGCACGGTAATCTTAGCAGAGGCATGGACCTGCCATTTTATCATCTGATGGATTTCACTGAAAGCTGTGATGCTAAAATTGTCCTGCTTCTCAGCTACAGTAAAACAAATGAACAAATGAAAACATTCTCGTAGAGATGGGTAAAGACATTGAGTTAAAAATATATTATAAAATTTAAGATTTATTGAAAAATATTTAAAGGGATTTTAAGTATTTAAAAAATTTTCGTATAAATAAAGGCATTTAGCCAAATATTGATTTCATATTATCTCTTCCTTTCAGGCCTTACCTTTAGTATGGGCTTTCAAACTCAAAAAATAAAGTATGTTTTGCCTATATAGCTATATTCGTTACCATTATTATACAATTATAATAATATGCAATAAATATTTAAATATTATGGGTAACTGTAAAGTAATGACATGCCCCAGAGGAAAACTTTTTGTTTAAATAATGTCCCTCTTGATAGCTACCTATTCTGAAGATAATTACTTAAAATTTGGGGGGATAATTTTGGATAAGAAAAATAATTTTTTTATTTGGCACTTAGTTTATGTGCTCCGTTCTTTGAGTGTTTTTAATTATGACAAGTCTTCATCTTTTGGTAAATGCATGGTTGCAGGAAATAAATGGGAGTCACTTAAAGTCAAATCTGTTGAGGAAGAAGTGGTTTTAATTGTTTTAATTAACTGTAGATAAGATATGTGATGTGAAAATAAATAACAAAGCTTCTTTTCTCAAGTGGTTTATAAACTGACCTTGAAGGATCTTCCCCCAAAAAAGTTTCAAAATGTTTTAAGATAAAGGAAAAGTTAACAGAATAAGTAAAATTTGTCATGGTGGTGAATACTATAAAGGATATCATTTTAATACTAACTTTCTGAAAGTGTTAATATTTTTCTGTTTTATTTTTGATTTCATATTCATTGGTGTGATATTTTTGCATCTTTTAAAAGATAGTATTGGCATGATTGGTTCTAATGAAATAAGTGATATTTTTTCTCTAACTGATTATTTTGAAAGAAATAAGAAGTTCACATGCTCAGTCTCAGAGAGAAAGAAAGCCACAGAAAGATAGCATTTTATAATTTAATACTTGAATAATTGATGTTCATTTCTTACAGTTAATAAACACTATATTTTTGTATATTGTTTATTTTATTCTCACCACTATGAAAACACCACACCTATTTATGCATTCTCCGTAACTCATAAGCAAAATGTTTATGATCAGTGAATTAGTACATTCACTTTATATTACAAGATTACAAGTGAAATCACACAGGCTGCTCTGTTTACCAAGTAGTCTCCCCACCTCCTTTCCAAATCAAGACAACACGCCACTCAGTGTATTATGACCGCAGATTTATGGTGTTTTCCTGGAACAGACCTGGATTTGTATCTCAGCTCTGCCACTTACTTGGTGGGTAATCTTGTTACCTAAAGTGTTTAAGCTTCAACCTGCTCATTTATCAAACAGGACTATTAACACACTTTTCAGAGGGCTGTGGTGAGAATGGAATGAGAAGCCTTTGCAAAGTAGCTTGTCCATAGCAAGCACTAGGTAAGTGAAAGCCAAGGAACAGACTGAGTTCTTCTGAGCATATGGTCAGAAATATTGGGAACATCTTTATTATTTCAGTTATCAAAATTTGACATCTGAATTCTAATATTCTTAGCCTGATTTTCAAACTCTTCAGGTGCCCATTATATAAATCTAAAGAACCACTACAAAAGGTAATTGAAGGGGCATAGACTGGATGACCAAGAAGCTAGAGAACAGATGTGAGAAAGAAAATTACTTTTCACTGTTTAAATGCTTTCTTTTTTGCATATGGAATTTTTTCAGCTTTATTGAAGTATAAGATACCTACAATGGAATTCACCTGTTTCCAAGCACTCAGTTTAATGAATTGGGGTAATGTATATAATAACATAACCACTCAATCAAGATATATAACAGTCCTAGACCCCTAAAATGTCCGTTGTGCTCCTGTGCAGCCAAACCCCTCTTCCACCTGGGCCCCAGGCAACTACCCATCTGTCTCCGTCATGGTCATGGTTTGGTTTAGAATGTCATACAAATTAAATCGTACAATATGTAGCATTTGACTTTTATGCTTAGTATGTTTTTTAAGTGCATTCATGTTATTGCATGTATTAATACTTCATTTCTTTTTATTGCTGAGTAATAATCCATGATATGGATATATTAAAATTTATTTATCCATTTACCGACTGATAGACATTTGTGTTGTTTCCAGTTTGGGAACTATTATTAATAATGCTGCTGTTAATATTTATACACAAGCTTTTGTTTTCGATCCTCTAAATTTTGTTCCAGCCCTGGCTGGTGTGGCTCAGTTGGTTGGAGCATTTTCCCATGGACCTAAAGGTGGTGGGGCTTGATCCCCAGCCTGGATAAGTATAAGTCAGCAAATTGACATTTCTCTGAGACACCAGTGTTTCTTTCTCTCTCTCTCTCTCTCTCTTTTCCTGTCTCTCTAGAAACAATGAAAAAATATGTCCTCAGGTGAGGATAAATAAATTGAAAATAAATTTTGTTGCAAATGCAAGTACTCTGTTTCCATTTTAAAAATTAGGACATGATAAGAATCACCTTTCTGATAACTGGAACCTGGAATACATGAATATAATTACAAAAAAAGAAAAAAAAACTTTAGCTATTAATCAAAAGGTTAAGCATCAATGTCTTTTATGATTAAAAATGTTCTCAAAATATAATTAACCATATGATGTAAGGAATATGTAAATATTCCCACTAGCAATAAAAATAATTGCCTCTTCAAAGTATTAACTGCCACCGATGAAATTTGAAATCATCAACTAAATTAACAAGTTATTTCATATAAAACACAGATAAAACTGGCACAGTATAATAAGCTGATTCGAGATCTCAAAAACCACTTTTTACTTTCATCTCCCCACCTTCCCACTACTTTAGTAACCATATCTTTTATTTCCTCTGAGAAAAGGCCTGTCAATCACTAATCACTTTCAGTCAGCAGGAGTAGGGGCAGAACCATCTGGCCAATCAGAATATTCTACCAATACTAGCTATAGTAATTGACTCAGGGATGGGTCTATGACTAAATCTGAGCCAATAAGAGTTAACTCCAGAAGTTCTGACAGACTTTTGGGCATGTGGTCTTTTACATGTACGTTAGCTAAATGTCTGAAATAAGAAATTAGAACTCCTGGTTGGCCATCTTTGTTGCTAAAAGGGAAAAGCCAGACTGAGAAAAATACCAGCCCCAGAAAAGCAAGATTGAGAACAAGAGAGAGAAGGATTGCTGTTGACTTTTTTTGAGCACTTGGATGCAACTCTGCTAATGGCTGCCATAGCCTGCCTTTTGCACTTAAAAAGCAATGCGTCCCAGGGAATATAGTCAATAATATTACAATAGCTACGTATGGTGCCAGGTGGGTACTGGAAATATCATGGGGAAAATTTGTAAAGTATATGATTCTTTAGCCATTATGCTGGACACCTGAAACATACAAAATAATACTGAATACAAATGTAACTGAAAAATGAAATAAAAAGATAAAAAGCAATGTATCCAATTTTTTTTTATTAAAGTAGTTTAAGTTGGATTGCTGTCACTGGCAAGCAACAATCCTGGTTTTTACAAGTAAATAAAATGATGACTTATTTATTCATCACCTTTTTATTAATTTTTAAATGTAGCCCTTAAAATTAAAGCCTATTCATTTTGATAAAAGACAAAAAGCAAAGACCAAAACAGTAAATGTAATGGGAAGCTAAATAATTTCCTTGGCAGTCAACAACATTCACTAATTGCATTTGATTAAACTAGAAAAGAAATAGGAGTAATGCTTATAATGTTCAATGAGACAGAAGCAAGAAAAACGTATACTACAAGGAGATAAATAAAGCCAAGGGTAAGAAGTACTGCAGGGAATATTACAGCAGTGCTTAGAAAGGCATAATCAATTATCACTAAGATCCCTCCTAACAATGAACTTCTGTTATTAAAAAATTTAAAAGGTAAACAGATGCAATTGTGTTAAGATAAATATACAAGTAAATTTAAATAACATAAGTGACCTGAGTCTTGTAGGATAGTGAGAGTACCGAAACATGGTAAACATCCATTTGGATTGCGAAGGGCCATGAGTTGTCCAATTGTTTTTCTGCAGTGTTATTTTGTAGTTAATTCTCTTATTATAGCTTCAAATTTCATGGACTAATATACTTTCAGTTTGAGCATCTAATATTATAAATATTTGTTCTCGTAATGTTTGAAGTTTAAATAACTTTTACTTAAGTTAAAAACAGAATTCTTAAAACTGTATTAATGGTCAAAATCCTTTGTTATAAAAATCCTGAAGAGTATTTCTGGATAAGGCAGAAGTAGTTCTAGGTTAATAAGACCAGATTTGACTTGAGACTTTATCCTTTAAATTGTACGGAATGGAAAAAATAGGTTATTTACAGACAACATTACCTACATACATACTCAGGCACAATTATGGTGACAAAAGAGACTTTTCAGGGCACGTTAGAATCCCAGAAGCAGTTCTCAAAGAGTTTAGTTTTATTTTCTTGGACTTTAACAATGTCTAAGATCCTTATTCATCCTTGATCTTGGGAGCCAGATAGTACTTTAAATGTCCCATATCAGTATTTGTATACTCTACAGTAAAGATTACATCTGCAGGCATCTGAGTGTTATTGTAAGAGAGTGCAGTAGCTTTGGTAAAAACAGTTGAGGTACCTCAGTGCAAAAGTTAGCTGAACCGGGTCATTCATCTCTATGGTAACAGCTTCCTCTTCTTTATCAACATCACTTATTTGTGACTACTTAATATTTCCATTTCCAAGTTCAAGTTCCCCACTTGCAGAAAATTTCACTCCATCTTTTGCACAAGGAAATTACAACAGCATCTCTGATATGACTGAGATCTCAGCATATATTTACAAATTCATTAAAAGGTATTTTTACTACACAGCTATATTCTTGTTCTGGAATTCCAAGTTGTTCAACACCTAAATCCATTATCTTCATTTCGAAGTCTGAAACCTTTTCTTGATTTGAAGCTGCAAATACCAGTGCCAAGGTGTCTGCATTATCTTCAGCCCTTAGGGTAATAATGCCTTTGTTGTCAGCGCTTTTTACTATTTCGGACATGCTACCACATTGCAATCACCACAGAACCTGCCGAAGCTGTTGGAGCACAAGGGGAGCTGCACCAAAGAGATGTGGGACAAGTCCATGCTCTGCAGTCCCAGCAGGCCTCATAGACGGGTCCTGAAGCGCCTCAGGAACCTTCTCCGGGTGGAGACCTGGACCAGGAGTGCTTTCAGTGCGGTGGTGGAGTGGCAACAACCCCGGCTGGAGGCCAAGGGAAGGAGGAGGTGGAGCCGGCTTGGGCACTCACAGGACAAGAGCCAGCAGACTAATGTGAGAGCCTGAGATCCGGGAAGATCACAACAGTGCTCAGGCCGCAACCGCTTAATACCTCTAATATTTCAAATATTCTTGTTAAATAGTTGTAATATATGTTAAAACTTTCTAGAATATCGCTATTTTAATTTGGCTTGTAGGAAATACTGTCGAGCTACAAAATATAGACAACATGATTAATCAGATACAGAGATGTAAGTAGAAGTGGAAATTGGAGAGAAAAGTAACAGCAATATTCACATCAGTGTTCCTTAAACAAAGGTTCACTTTAGAATCATTCATGGAGCTAGTGGAAAAACATGCAGTTAAAGACTCCCCCTTCACTGCTCCCCTTCATTAAATGAGATGTGTCCCAGGTGTTTTTCTGTGAAGCCTCCAAGGTGACTCTGATAAATAGCATTTATGCTGTTTGAGAATAACTGAGCCATGGGTAATTCAACAACTTAACTTGGGTTACCCTTCATATTCAGCAATACTAATAAATGTATGTGCTTGCTATGCTTTGTGGATCCGCAAAATGTGTCCTGTGATCGTATGCATATCAGCACAGTAAAAACAACCAAACACAAAAACGTATTTTAGCAGTTTAATCCTGTGTTTTTCAAACTTGACTATGAAACCTTTTGGTATTCTTATACCAATTATCATCCTACTGAGTTAGTTTCCACAGGAAAACAAATGTGAATAGAAATTCATGTTAGAGGCTCTCAAATATAACTGTGTTGACCTGAAAACTAAGGTATTTTTCACTTAACCACTTTTAACCTAGCAACTCAATAATTAACTGCAGGATCAAGACAGTCTGAAAATTTTTTTTTTGAATCTTTATGGACACTTTATTCAGAGGGCCGGCAATCTGAGAAGACGGTGGGCTTGTACCCTATCAGACTGTATTAAATTCCACTTTAAACAGATCCTTTTTATAAGGAGAAGAAAAGTGTAGGTAAGGGGTTTGGAATTCAGGGAATACGTTAATCAGATAAAAGCTGCAGCATTCTTTCAACTGTGCCCTGGGCCTTTCTCTCCTTTCTCTTCCATAAGTGTATACAAGGGTGGGCAAAAGTAGGTTTGCAGTTGTGAGTAAATGAAACATAGTTTATTCTTGTATTATATATTTTACCATACAAACAACATGTATTCAAAAGGATCAAAACTAATAAATCAGAAGCAGGATATTTCTGAAGTGTCAGGAAAGTGATGTAGAATATGGGTTATGTACTGACCCACATTCCCCACATAGCAAAGATTTTACTACTTCATTCTAGCAAGACTCTCTTGCTCTCATCCTTGATGCAGTATTATGTAGTGTTTCAAAGCAACAGTTTTTGAAGTTCCTGCCATGGTCAAAAGGTTTCATGTGGCTTGCTTTTATACATACATCTTTGAGTCTTCTTAGGCTGTACTTGATTTTTGTGTGTGCAGCTTCCAGTTTTGACAGATACGTGAAGGGTACTGTTTCCTGGGTGTTGGTAAATAAAGGTGATGCTGTATTTCCTGCTGTTCTACATATGACTTCCATGAAAGAGGTATAACTTCAAAGTACTGTTTCCAGAGCATATAGTTCTTCCTTTTTGAGAAAATAAAAATTTTTGGTGTCTGATCAGTTTTTGGGTTTTTTTTTTTGAATTTTGTGTCTTTGAAGATTTTATTTATTTATTTCTTTTACGGGGGGAGAGAAACACCAATGTAAGAGAGAAACATCAATTGATTGCCTCTCCTACATGCCCCACAGGGGGTCAAACCCGCAACCCAGGGATGTGCCCTGACCAGGAATCAAGCTGATGACCTTTTGCTTCACAGAACAACACCCAATCAACTGAGACACACAGGTAAGGTTGAATTTTGTATCTTTGAAATGAGATTTTTTAAAATGTACCTAGTTGAATTTATTTAAAACAAGTTTTTTATTGTTGTTCAAGTATAGTTGTCTCCATCTTCCCCTCACCATTCCCCCCACCCCAGCCATCCCCACCTCCCACCCTTGATTCTATCCCTCTTTGGTTTTATCAATGTGTCCTTTATAGATGTTCTTGAAAATTAATCGGGTCTTTACCTTATTTACAAAACTTCCAAGAAAGTCGGAGACTTTCAAATGCTCAGTATCGCAGTATAATACAATGAGGTAATCATGGTTACATATGGTAAAAATACTATTTACTAATTCAGTATGTATGATATTGCGATAGTATATTTCCCAAAGGTTTATTTTAATTCTATTACATTTTATTAATGCCTGGCTATTTACTAATGGGATAGACTAGTGTTTCAGTATCCTTATTTCTCCTTTTCCCAAGTCAAACCTAAAATGTTTATTATAATGCAGTATTTACCTTTAAATAATTATGCCTTTAAATATCTTGATATTATCTCTTTTTAAAAATGCCCTTAGTCTATTACTAATTTTCTTCGATAATTCTTAAGCTTTCTTTGAGCCTCTTCTTGCTTTCAAATTCTAATTTTCCTGAAATATTTTTTTCATAACTGAATGCCCCCATACTATGGAAGCTCTGAACCATAATCTCTAATTTAGCCAAAATTTCTTATCTATACATTATTATGTATATTAAGCGTGATATCTTTGGAAATCAATTTTAATGGGCAAGTATTAATTTTCAATAGTGGATTGTATATAATGATAATGATGAAGAGCATTGCAATACAATGCTCCTGAATTAACTTGTCAGTTTGACTCAGTAATTGACATGCATACTAAAACACTGATGTGAATTGAAAATAAAATAACTGCACTTGACAGATATAATAATTTAAGTGATTTCAAATTAACTATATCCCACGATTCTCAAAGTTATACATAAAGGTATCACAAGCACTTCATACACTATTTTCCTCTTTTCAATTTTGAACATTGTAAGATTAAAACTGGATTGTATAATAATTTTTAAAAATGTAACATAGCTCTTAGGAAAAATTAATCACAACAAAAGAGCAAATAACAAATGCCATATTATATTAAATAAAATCTAGACATAACATAATCACAACCTTAGTACTCTTCTATTTCTCTAAGAATTTATGTAATAACTATTATCCAAATTGTTAAACCTTCTTATTTACATATTAAGAGTATAAACATCTTATTTCATGTGTTTACTTATGTATACATTTTGCTTATTTTGTGGCATTCAAATATTTTTGTTAAAATATTTTCTGAAAAAGTGGAAACACTGAAATATTTTAAAATTAAACCAAAATAAGATAGTTTTCTTCCAAAATAAAAATTGGCTAACCTCAAGTTCATGCTATGGAATAAGTGAATAGCTGAATAAACAAAGCCTTCAGCCTCCCTTTTCATCTAACGTGAATGTAATTGGCAGCAGAATTTCTATTTAGGGAATGAAGCTAGCAAAGCTATTTGACTTCTTCAAATCAAGTAAGATTTCTCAAGGGTTGTAATTTACTACTCATCTCTAAAATATAAATAGTTATTTTTATTGACTGTGAAGCAATGGTTCAACAAAATTCTCCCTAATGAACATGGAATGTAAAAGATATTAATATAATATTTTTATTTTATTGAATTCTCTCTGAGAATTTACTTCCATGGTTATAGGTTCATGGCCAAATTTATCTACTTTCATTATGCTATTCAAATAGCACATGAGTGACTAAAATTATTCTTTTCCTCTTTCATTCAGTAGTCAGTAATTGGTTCTTTGTATTTATTAGCTAGTCTTCTATATGTTTGGTGAAAAGATATACCAAAATATTTCCTCTAGGTTTAAGGAGAAAAATCCTACTGGTGCAGCAGTGAAAAGTAGTATAATAGAGAAACGCACCCACAGGAGTTGGGAGTCCAGAGGATGGCATGTCAGTGGATTTTTGGAAAAATCAGTTTCTGGTAGAGTTGAAAGCTCAAGTGAGTAACCAAGGAGAAAAGGTACATGGTACATTCTAGAGAGGGAATTGGCATATGGAAAGACAGAGGTGGTAAAGAATATGATCCATGGAAAACTACAAGCACATGGCTAATAGACCATATTTGGCTGTGTGGAAGTGACAAGGCCAGAAAGAGAGGCAAGGTGAAAAATATAAAGGCACTTTTATATTAGTGTTTTGCAAAGGAATTTTGAATGCATATATTGATTCATTCATATTTCAATATATGTTTATATGCCATGCATTGGTCCTGCACTGGGGACAGAATGGCAAAGGTATGGGTATATTCATGTGTATTATTTATAGGAGAGAAGGAGACATTTGTATCTGTGCAGGGAAAGTTTAGGTTATAATAGATGTACATGGGATAGAACCTTCAGATCACTCAGGGAATCACAGAAATTTTTTATAGAAAATTAATGTACAAGAAGATACCTGAAATATACATGAGGATTAGCCCACTGAATGGGAATGAATAGTGAGGAGCATGTTCTAGAAAGAGGGGATAGTACATGAAAAGGCTTGGAGTCAAGCAGGCCTAGTACATGCTAGGGGAACTAGAAAAAGTTCTGTATGAGTGATGCTTAGAAAATTAGTGGAAGAGACAAATGTGAGAAATAAACCAGAAACAATAAGCAGGGAATAGCTTATACAAGCCTGTTAATTTATGAAAACTCATTGAGGCAGCATTACATGTTGAAAGGGCCAAATGAGGTAGGAAAAAAGCAACTGGTACTTATACTAGTATTATCTATCCGGAGATTACAATAACTTTGATTAAAGGAATAATGATGGAGATGTAGAAAAATGAACGGAATCGTTATAAAATAAATAAGTCATGGGAGAGTAATATATAGCATGGTGACCATAGTTAACATTGTATTGTACATTTGAAAGTTGCTAAGAGCACAGACACTAAAGGTTCTTATCATAAGAAAAAAACTTTGTAACTATATGCAGTGAAGGATGTCAATTAGACATACAGGGTGTGAAAAAGTAGGTTTATCATTGTTCATATGAAAAATAAAATAATAATAATACATGAATAAACTGTTTCACGTACTCATAACTGTAAACCTACTTTTGCCCCACCCTGTATTTTGCTGAATATTTTACAACATGGGCATATATCAGAGCATTATGCCATAAACTAAAATTAATAGTGTTACATGTCAACTATATAATCAATAAAAAAGTAAACGTCTCTTTTCCACTCACCCTTTGAAAAAACTCTAGAGAACTCCTAGGTTCCTAGTCTATCCCCATCTCCAACTGAGAAATGGCTAAGCTAGGGGCATTGACAACTGAGATTTTAATTTTGAATGTCTGTGGAATTCCTATTGACTATGAGACTGTTGTAGGCAGAATTCTAAAATGTCCCTCACGATTACTGCCTACTATGTACACAGTCTGTAAAATCCCCAGGAATGTGAATACAATGGGATACTGCTGTAATTAGGTTGTGCTATAGGACACACTTGACTTTAAGAAAGGAAGAATATCCTCAGTGGGCCTGACCTAATAAGATGAGCTTAAAAGGAACAGTCTTTTTCTGGTGAAAGAAGTTTGAAGTGTGAGGCAGATTTGACAGGAGCTTTTAATGTTGGTTTTGAAAATTCAGTGTGGGGGGCAAAGGGTGTGGGATATGAATAGTCCCTAGGAACTAAGAGCAGCCCCCAGATGAGAGCCAGTATATAAATAGGACCCTGAACCTACTGTAGAAAAGAATCAAACTTGTCCAACAAACTGAATAAGCTTGGAAACAGATTCTACCCTGGAACTCACAGACAGGCATTCAATCTAACACCTTGACTTTAGGCTTCTAAGACCCTCATCAGGGAACCCAGTCATGTGGTACTAAGACTTCTGACCTACAGAACTGTGAGCTAATAGATGGGTGTTGGTACAAGCCACTAAGTTATAGTAACTTGTTATTTGGCAATTAAAACCTACCACAAAGATCTTAGATAATTTTCATTATCATTCTATTTTCTCATCAATAGAATTAATCATAGTATTTTTATGCATTGACTTTGAGGATTAAATGAAATAAAATATTTTTAAAATAAACCAGTTCAGTGTTTAATACATGACAGCTGCTACCTCATTGTGTTGTTTTGAAGATTTAATGGAATGATTCTTAAAAAGTTCTCAAAATAGTATCTGGTACTTTGTAACCTCATAACAATATTATAAGTTTATTATTGTTAGAGATTAAAAAAAGAACTTGACATGGACTCTTTTTGTACCTTTTGGCATTCTGTATATAGATAGATATACCTCTGAAATATTGTAGGTTCAGTTCCAGAAAAGCTGCAATAAAGTGTCTATCGCAATAAAGAGCATCATACAATAATTTTTTGGTTTCAGTGCATAGAAAAGTTATGTTTACATTATGCCATAGTCTATTAAGTGTGTAATAACTTTATGCCTTAAAAAATGTACATACAATTAAAATACTTTACTGTTAAAAATTTTTATCTTCTGATCTTTTGGTGAATTAAAATCTTTCTGTGGGCAGAGAGTCCTGCCTCAGTGTTGGCTGCTGACTCGAGAGTGCTGGTTTCTGCAGGTTGGGGTGGATGTGACAATTTCTTAAAATAAGGCAACAATGAAGGTTGCCATGTCAATTGACTCTTGCATTCATGAACAATTTTTGTGGAGCATGCGATGCTGTTTGACAGCATTTTACTGGCTGTAGAACTTCTTTAAAAACTAGAGTCAATCTCTTAAATCCTGCCACTGCTTTATCAAGAAAGTTCATGTAATATTATAAATCTTTTGTTGTCACTTCAATAATCTTCACCAGGAGTAAATTTCATCTCAAGAAACCACTTTCTTTGCTCATCCATAAAAAACAGCTCCTTATCCATTCAAATTTTATCATGAGATTGCAGCAATTCAGTCACATCTTCAGGTTCCACTACTAATTCTCATTCTCTTGCTATTTCCATAACACCTGCCATTACTTCCTCCACTGAAGTCATCTATGCTTCAAACTCATCCATGAGTGCTGGAATCAACTTCTTCCAAGCTGCTATTAATCTTGATATTTTGACTTCTTCCCATGAATAATGAATGTTCCTAATGGCATCTAGAATGGTGAATCCTTTACAGAAGGTTTTCAATTGATTTTTCCCAGATACCTCAGAGGAATCTTTGTCTATGGCAGCTATAGCCTTGCAAAAATATATTCTTTAAGTAATAAGAATCAAAAGTCAAAAGCACTCCTTGACCTATGGACTGTGAAATAGATGTTGTGTTTGCAAGCATAAAAAAACCATTAATCTCCTTGTCTATCTCCAGCATAGCACTTGGCCAACCAGATACATTGTCGATGAAGAGGAATATTTTGCAATGAATCTTTTTCTGAGCAGTACGTCTCAACAATGAGCTTAAAATATTCAGTAAACCATGTTGTAAACAGATGTGCTGTCATCTAGGCTTTGTGTTTCCATTTATACAGCACAAGCAGAGTAGATTTAGCATAATTCTTAAGGGCTCTGGGATTTTCAGAATAGTAAATGCATGTTAGCTGTAATTTAAAGTCACCATAGCCCCTAACAAGAGAGCTAGTCTGTACTTTGAATCCAGGCATTGGCATCTCTTCTCTAGCTAATAAAAGTCCTAGGTGGCATCTTCTTCCAATATATGGTTTGTTCATTAACACCAAAAATCTGTTTTCAGGGTAGTCACTTTCATAAATTTTCTTCGCAACATCTCCTGGATAACTTTCATTCATCATCTTAGCTAGATCTTCTGGATAATTTGTTGCAGCTTCCACATCAGCACTTACCGCTTCACCTGTACTTTTATGTTATGGAGACAGCTTCTTTCCTTAAACTTCATGAACCAGCCTCTGCTAGCTTCAGACTTTTCTTCTGTAGCTTCCCCACCTCTCTCAGTGTTTATGGAATTGAAAAGACTTCGGGCTTTGCTCTGGGTTAGTCTTTGGTTGAAGGAAATGTTGCGGCTGGTTTGATCTATCCAGACCACTAGAACTTTCTTTGTATTAGTAATAAAGTTATTTCTCTTTCTTATCATTCCTGTTTTAATTGAAGTGAAATTTCCTTCAAGAACTTTTCCTTTGCATTCACAACTTGGCTAACTGTTTACATAAGAGGCCTCCCTTTCAGGTTATCTTGGTTTCTTGGTTTTTGACATGTCTTTTCATTAAGCTTAGTCTATTTTTAGCCTTTAATTTAAAGTGAGAGACATGTGATTCTTCCTTTCACTTCAACACTTAAAGGCCATTGTAGGGTTATTAACTGGTTCAATTTCAATATTGCATCTCAGAGAATAGGGAGGCCTGGGGCAGAGGGGTGGGGGGAGGGGATGAGAAAATGGCCAGGTGGTAGAGCAGTTAGAATATACACAAAATTTTTCAGTTAAATCTGTTGTCTTATATGAGTGCGGTTTGTGGTCCACCAAAACAATTACAATAATAGCATCAAATAATTATAATAGTAACATCAAAGATCACTGATTGCAGATCATCATAGCAAGTTAATAATAATAAAGAAGTTTTAAATATTTCAAGATTACCAAAATGTGACACAGAGACACAAAATGAGCAAATGCTGTTGGAAATATGATGTTGACAGAATTGTTACCAAAATCACTTACATCAGTTTTGGTGATGAAGCATTGTCACAAACATTAATTGTAAACATGAAAAACAAACAAAATAAAAATGCAGTGTCTGCAAAGGACAGGAAAGCCAAATGCAATAAGATGATATATGCCAGTATTCTTTTGTTTAAAATTTCTAAATTTTAACTAAAATTTAATAGCCAGGGTATCATGGTATTAAAATGAGCTTGGTTCTTTTTCTAGCTAGCAAAGAATTGATTACTAACATCTAACACTTGGTTCTCTTGGCAGGAAACTCAGATCTCAACAACTTTACTGTCCAAGAAAAAGGTCAGTACTGAAACAAGATTGTGTATCATTCATTTTAAGTGGGGGTATCTTCTTCCATTCTTGGGGTTCATTCATTCCTCGTAAAGATGACTATAACCACATACTGAAAAAAAAACAACTTCAAATCATAGTTTTATTATATTGACAGGGAGGGTAAAACTGTTTTATTAAAAACTCAAGCAATATAACTTTAGGACTTTCTATATAGACAGTATGCTTGATATAAATTATTAAATCTCTTATGAAAATATACAGATGAAGTATGAATCAAAGAAGTATGTATGTATGTATGTATGTATTTGTTTATTTATATTTAATTCAGAGAAATTCACTGGGTTATTACTCCCAAGAATTCAAATGTAACAGCTTACTCAAAGGCCAAAGAGCTGAATAGACTTGGGTTTCTAGAATTAAAAAACTATTACATTAAGACTCATGATTGAGTCCACACTCTGTCTCAAATGCAAGCACACATTTCAGTGTCACTGTCTACCACCTTACAACAACAGAAAACAGCTGTATAATGCTGTATAACATTACACAGTGCATTACCATTAGAAATGAGCTGCAGTGGTAGATTGGGGGTTTATTTGTGGTCCATGAAACAAAAGATTCTATGAGCTTCTCATGAAAACTTAACAGTTTGAGAAAATAAAATAAATATTTGAGTAATACAATTACATTTTAAGTGATATAGTTACTGGAGAAACTTAGAACGGGCAAACAGTTTGAAAAAGTATTAAAAGAAACCCATTATTTATTGGCTGGAAGTCATTATTATTGAAGAAAGAAATAATTGCAGAGAATTATTAAAACACATAATGCCTTCTAGGTTAATATAATTTTTATAAATTGAGTAAAATTATCTTAATTATTCAAGAAATCAAGTCTCCAAGAGTTATAGTGAGAAAAAACTGGATTTTAAAACCATAAATTCTTTTTAAGAAGAACAGAGGAAGATCTTTCGCTATGTTGGCATAAAATCTGGCAAGTCTGAGTAGGAGCAATTCAAGAACTATTTCTCTAAAAGGAATCATCAAAGTTATCCAACAAAAATTCTCCCCATGTGAGAGCAAATAATTATAGTTCATGAATACCACATACTTCATTTCCAGATTACAGGTAATTGTATACACATTTAAATTTGTTTATTTTGCATGCATAATCTCATATTCATGGAGATAATTTAATCACTTGTAACTTATGTGTGGGAAAAATTATAGCGTGTAATCTTGCTGCGGTGAAAATCCATGCCTTACTGAACAAAATGCTTTCGTTTTTCTTTCAGAAATATTGAAAATAAAAAGAACAGCAATTGTCAAAGACATTTTAAAGTGATATAGTACTCATATTGATTATAGAAATATCCAACAGATTTTATGGCATTTGAACAATTTGCTATGAATTTCTATGTTATGGTATCCATAGAAATCTATTCCATTTAATATCCTGAAGGTTAGATTTGTAAAATTGTTGTATAGGTCTTCTATTTTTCATTCCATTAAAAAGTCAAATTTAAATGGTCTACTTTTTAGAAGAAATTGTTTTTATTAATGCATAATGTAAAATATACATTTATAAACAGGGATTGCATTGAAATTCAAATCTTTTAGACTAATTTGTATTCATTATAGTTATACAAAACATTTCCACAGGAGACATATGCTATTTTAGTATTGATTGCTTGTATCAATTGCTTTTCAGAATGGGTTTAGGTTTCCTCTAAACTATATATACTAAAAGACCCAGGAATTCTGGTAGTCCCTCAGTTAAACATGCATCATTTGTAATGATTTTCCACATGAATCTCCCAAATATCCATGGAGAAGCACAAAAGTGTCAAATAACAGACGATGGAAAGGAGTCAATGCCTTAGTGCTATCTACTGGCAAGAAGACTACACTGTCCTTTGGCCTGTAATTTGTGTTTCAAGGTATGGGATCATCATGGTGTTAGTCTTGAATTCAGAGAGAACAGTTAAGTTACAGAAAGGTACCTGGAGTTTGACATATAGCTGAAGAAAATAAGGCATTTTTTATTAATTAAAAGTATTTTAAATAGATATTGTTGGACAAGCAGTGAATTTAAAATAACCATGTAATAATTTGGATTTTTAAACTTCTGTTTACTCTTTTGGATTGATTCCCTATAAACAGAATATTATTTCATATCATTGAGACTTCTGTCTTTTCTTTTTCTAATTCTAATGCTTGTTTAATATTTATTTTTATGTTTTACAGTTGTTTCAATTATTTCCTCCTTTGCCCACATCCACCCAGACCACCCTCCAATTCCAGTCATTCCCTCCCCGTTGTCCGTGTCCTTGGGTTATTTGTGTATGTTTCCTGACTAATCCTTTCACCTTCTTTTAAAAAGTCTACCTTCTTTCCTCCCATCTTACCACTGTCAGTCTATTCATGAATCTATGCCTCTGGTTCTATTATGCTCATTAGTTTATTTTGTTCGTTAGATTCCTCCTATGAGATCATATGGTATTTGTGTTTCATTGACTGGTTTATTTCACTTAACATGATAGTCTCCAGTTTCATCCATGCTATCAAAAAAGGTAGCAATTCCTTCTTTCTGCTGCATAGTATTCCACTGTGTAAATATGCCACAATTTTATAATCCACTCATCTACTAATGGGCACTTAATGATGTTTTCAAATCTTGGGTATTGTAAATAGCACTGTTATACACATAGCGGTGCATAAATTCTTTTGAAGTGGAGTTTTGGGATTCTTAGGGTATATTCCCAGCAGTGGAATCACTGGGTAAAAAGGTAGTTCTATCTTTAGTTTTTTGAGGAAATTCCATACTGTTTTCCACAGTGTCTGCATCAGTCCACATTCCCACCAACAGTGTAATACCGTTCCCTTTTTTTCCACATCTTCACCTACACTTGTTGTTTCTTGATTTATTAATGATAACCATTTTGACAGGTGTGAAGTAATATCTCATTGTGGTTTTAATTTGCATTTCTCTGATGGCTAGTGATGCTGAGCATCTTTTCATACATCTGTGGGCTGTGTGTCTTCCTTGGAGAAGTGGACCTCTTCAGGTCCTTTGTTCTAGATCTTTGAAATATGACATTTGTATTTTAATAGGAATTGTGTTGAATCTATAGATTGCTTTGGGTAGTATGGACATTTTAATGATGTTAATTCTTCCAAGTTATAAACATGTTGTATGCTTCCATTTATTGGTATCTTCCTCAGTTTCTTATTAGTGTTCTATAGTTTTCTGAGTACAGCTCTTTTACCTTCTTGGTTAAATTTATTCCTAGCTACTTTTTTTTTTTGTTGCTATGGTAAATGAAATTCTTCTCCTAATTTCTATTTCTGATAGTTCAATTTTGGTGTACAAAAATGCCTTCGATTTCTGAATATTGACTTGGTATCCCACTACTTTGCCAAAATCACTTATCAGGTCACATAGTTTTTTGGTGGAGACTATTGAGTTTTCTATGTATACTACCATGTCATCTGCAAATAATGACAGTTTTACTTCCTCCTTTCCAATTTGGATACCTTTTATGTCTTCTTCTTGTCTAATGTCTGTGTCTATAACTTGCAGTACTATGTTAAATGAAAGTGGTAAAAGTGGACATCTCTGTCTTGTTTCTAACCTTAAGGGAAACACTTTAGTTTTTGCCCATTGAGTATGATGTTGGCAGTAGGTCTCTCATATATGGCATGTATTATATTGAGGTATGCTCCCTCTATTCCTAGCTTGCTGTGTGTTGTTTTATGATAAATGGGTACTGGATTTTATCAAATGGTTTTTCTGCATCTATTTTGTGATCATGTGATTTTTGTCTTTCCTTTTATTTATGTGATATATTATATTTATTGATTTGTACATATTATACCACCCTTGTATCCCTGAAATAAATCTCCCCTGATCATGGTGCATGATCTTTTTAATGTTTTGCTGGATCCATTTTGCCAATATTTTGTTGAGGATTTTAGCATCTATGTTCATCATAGATATTGGCCTGTACTTTTCTTTCTCATTGTGTCTTTACCTTGTTTTAGAATTAGGATAATACTGACCTTGTAAAAAGAGTTAGGGAGAGTTTCCCCTTCATGAATTTTTTGGAATAGTTTGAGGAGGATGGGTGTTAATTTTTGTTTGAATGTTTGGTAAAATTCACCTGTGAGCCAGGGGGTTTGTGTGTCTATTTGTTTGCGTGGGGTGGGGGGGTGCTGGTTTGATTACTGCTTCAATTTTGCTGGTTGTTATTGGCCTATTACGGTTTTCTGCTTCTTCTCAATTCAGTTTTGGAAATTTGTATATTTCTGGAAATTTACCCATTTGTTCCAGGTCATCCATTTTCTGGCATATACTTATTCATAGCAATTTCTTGCAATCCTTTGTACTTCTGTGGTATCAGTCATTACTTCCCCTTTTTCATTTGTGATTTTATTTATTTGGGTCCACTCTGTTTTTTCCTTGATGAGTCTGGTTAAAGGTTTGTTAATTTGGTTATCTTTTCAAAGTACCAGCTCCTGGATTCATTAATTTAAAATTTTATTTCTCTGTCATTTAATTCTGTTCTGATCTTGATTATTTCCTTCCTTCAATTCTCTCCAGGCTTTGTTGTTTTTCCTCTAGTTATTTTAGATGTAGGTTAGGTTGTTTATTTGAGATTTTTCTATCTTCTTCAGGTAGGCCTGTATTGCTATGAACTTCCCTCTCAGGACTGCCTTCAGTGTGTCTCATACCTTTAGGGTTATTGTGTGTTCATTTTCATTTGTTTCCAGGTTCTTTTTGATTTCTTCCTTGATTTCATTGTTTACCAATTCATTATTTAATAACATGTTATTCAGTCTCTATGTACTTCAATGTTTTTTGAGTTTGTTTCCTTGGTTTCTAATTTCAAGCCATTTGATCTGAGAACATGCTTGGTATGATTTCAGTTTCTTGAATTTTTTGATTCTTGTTTTGTGTCCTACCATGTGGTCTATCTTTGATAATGATCCAAGTGCTTTTGAGAATAATGTCTATTTCACTTTGTTGGGGTGAAATGTTCTACAAATATCAATTAGGTCCATTTGATGTAAAGTGTCATTCAATGCCACAATATCCTTGTTGATTTTTTTTTTTTGGAAGGTCTATTCATTGTTGACAGTGGCATGTTAAAGTCCTCTACAATGACTATATTGTTGTCAATCTTTTTCTTAAAACCCTCCAGAATTTTCTTTATATATTTAATTGCTCCTATATTGGGTGCATTCATATTTACAAGGGTTATATCCTCTTGTTGGACTACTCCCTTAAGTATTAAGTAGTAATCTCTTTTTCTCTTATTATGGCCTTTGTTTTGAAGTCCATTTGTCTGATATAAGAATTGATTCCTCCTTCTCTTTTGATTGGGGGGTTGTTTCATTGTCTCCCCATTTTAGGTGACTCTTTTTGTTTATTTCTATGTATTAGATTGATCTGCTTTGACTACCTCTCTTCATGGGGTGGCCTTTTGTGATAGGAGTCTGTGGGACTCAGTGGTGAAGTATCTTTGATCTCTTACTCTGTTGTACAGGTGCTGACAAACAAAACATAACAGCACAGAAAACAAAATCCACTCCAGCAAAATTATGCCCCTGCAACAATAGCAATATCAATATCAATGATACATGAACAGAAATAATAAAGGTGGAAAATGAATAAGAATATTATAAGAAAGGTAAAAAAGAATGTGAAATGACTAAAGGAAAGAAAAAATGATTTTGAGAGGGTAGAGGCAGGAGAAGTAATAAGAGTAGAGAATAGAAATAAGGCAAAGAAAGGAAAAATGTGATAAATGTAAATAAGAAATGGTAGGAAGAAGGCAAAATAGAACAAGAAAGGGGAAGATTAAAATATTAGTTTTGAAATTATAAAAAAACTGTGATAAAATAGGGACAAAATTGAGGAAAAACAATAGCCACAACAATATCAATGACACATGAACAATGATCAACAAAGATGGAAAGAGAATAAGAATATTATAAGACAGAAAAAAATATTGGATTACCAAAGGTAAGAAAAATAGTTTTGAGAATATAGAGGGAGGAGAAATAATAAGAGTAAGAATTAAAAAAAAGTTGAAGAAAGGGAATAAAATAAAATTTAAACCAAAAGTAGGAAAGGGAAGGAAGGAGACAAAATGGAGTAAGATAAAGGAGGAGTAAAATATGAGATTTGATATAAAAATAATGAACAAATAGGAAAAAATTGAAGAATTGACTTCAACAGCAATATCAATGACAAATGTGGAAAGATTAATAAAGGTTGAAAGAGAATACAATTACTATATGAGCAAAAGAATATAAGATGACTAAAGGAAAAAAATGATTTTTGCATGGACTAGAGGGGGAGAAATAATAAGAGTAAGGAACAGGAACAAGGTGAAGAAAGGAAAAAAAATAATTTTTTAAATGAAAATAAGAACATAAGAAAGGGAAGGAAGAAGGCAAAATGGAGTAAGAAAAGGAAGGAGTAAAATATAAGATTGTAAAATATATTTATAAAATATAAGAAATAAAAAATATAGTGAACTAATAGGAAGAAATTTGGGGAAAAAGAAAAAAAATGTTAAAAAGCTATGTAAAAGAAAAAACCACACAAGCAATGAAAAAGAATGAGGTGGAATTCTCAGCAGAGTCAAGTTCTTGCCTGAAGGCCTCTCCTTCTGTTTCTGACTCTGGCAATGTCAGACTGTCCCCATCTAGCTCTCAGCAGCCTGCTGAAGGCTACAAGTGGTCCACAGTTTGCTGCTGTCTCCTTCAGGCTTGGCTGCATCTGGGATTATCCTCACTGTTCTTCCCTGCTGGCTTTTCGTCAGGACAAGGCCAAGATGTGGTCATCCAACATCCAAAAGCACAGTAGGTACCACATTCACCTGCCTCCATCTGTGGCCCTGTTATTAGTCTTAGCCTCATCACTGACCTGTCTGTTTCTGAGAGGGCTTCTGGTACAATCAGGAAGATGGGGCCCTGGATCTCCCCTTGGAAGAAACGCTGTTCAAACTTCAGGGGAGATGGTGGGTGTGTTCTCCCACCCCTGTGCTACATGTCTTTGTCCTATATTATTTCCAATAAATTATAGTGTCTGATGACTTAGCTAGCTGTCCCTTTCTTTTGAGGGGACAATCTGTATAAAAGGATTGGCTCTTTCCTGCCTGGCACTGATGGCAGCTATTTATAAAAGCAGAGGCTGGGCAAGGCCCCATATTCCCCTTGCTGCACCAATTTCTGCACTCTGCTCAGCTGGTTTCAGTGGAGTAGGGCCTGAGGAACCAGCATGTCTTGTTGCTGCTGAGAAAAGCTCAGAAATCCCCCTTTGGTGTCTCCCTTTCTTTCCTATGTGGATATGAGCCCAGCAGGGGGCTCCTGAGCCTGGCCAGACGGTTCTGCAGGAGGGAGATGAACATACCTTTCCTTTCCTAGATGTTTTTACTCTGCAGATGATGAATTCTGTCTGGCTGCAAAGAATCTCTGGTGCTCAAAACTTGCCCATCTAACTCCCAGCCCACTGTCTTTGCAGAAGATGCAGTGCAAAACTCTGTTCTGTGCAGTCCCTGGCCTGCTAGCTGAGCTGGATGGGACCCAGAAAACCCCTTGTTGCCCAACTCTCTGAACTCCCTGCCCAGCTGGATTCAGTGGGAACAAACTGCACTTTCAATCTGCTCTTTGCTGGAAGAGCATCTGTGTGCAGGGTCTTTGACCAGCCACATTTCAGCTCCTTTTTTAAAAGATTCTATGTGGTACCCATACCACAGTACTGAATCACTGTCTGGTTCTCTGTGCATATCTCTTCCCCCAAAACCAAAATGACTCTCATGGTCATGGCTGGTTGCAGCCTGCTGGTGCTTCTGACAGACCCACATATGGCACCTGATCATTTTAGGAGATGGAGCCCCTATTTGGAATTCTCAAGGTTGGCACTACAGTTATGGACGTGCTGCTTGCTGTGTGTGTGTAATCTGGGTCTCCCAGACTCCATATATCCTCCCAAGTCTCTCCTGGTTAGGGTTGAGAATCCCTATGTGGGGGAATCACTGCTCCAAGACAGGAGGGAGTTCCAAAGCTCCGATTTCTGTCTGGTTTCTTCGTTGCTGCAGGTGCCACGCACAGGGTATTTCCCCTTCAACTTATAACATCTTACTGGATGGTACAAAGCATCTTCTGTACTCCTTGGCTTCAAAATGTCACAATAGCTAATATTTTGTGGATTGTTGTGGTTAATTGTCAGAAGATCAGCCAAAAATCCAAGTTGGGGGAAACAGCATGTAGACTCATCTTCCACCTACTTGGCCACTATCTTTCACCTTGAGACTTCTGTCTTGATTAAATGGGGGTGAAAACAATTTTTTTGATTTGGAGGACAAAGAAAAAAGAAAGGGGAAAAAAGGATTTAAAAGAGGGACTTGAGAAATGAAGAGAGTGGGGGATTAAATTAGAATCACTTAATTACTTTATAATCACTTAAACAGTTAGGAAATATATGTTGCAAAAATCTCATGGCACCATTAATCTAACATTTATCAATATCTAAAGGGAACAATATGTTGAGATATTGAAAAGCAACTAACCACTCTCCCATATCATGTGTGAGGCAGTTGTCTTAGACAAGGTCTTCTAGGGTTTGCATGCCTGTAGTTAGAGTTTATGAAGGATGCTTTTTACTCCTAAATATTAGTGAACTGGAGGTAAAAATTAGCTACTCTTTTATGGTAATAAGTCATACTTTTAGTAATGCTCCAAGGATCAGTGACTTTGCAAGTATTTAAGATATCTGGGATGTTTCTTTCAGAAAAGATACCTATAGTTCTTGATACATTCGGTTGTTGATAATTGCGAGGTTGTTTTCATTTTAATGTTCAGAGTTTTGATATTCTTTTTCTTAAATAAGTCCCTTTAACATTTCATATAATAAGGGCTTGGTGATAATGAACTCCTTTAGCTTTACCTTGTCTGGGAAGCACTTTATCTGCCCTTCCATTCTAAGTGATAGCTTTGCTGGATAGAGTAATAGGTTGTAGATTCTTGCTTTTCATCACTTTGAGTACTTCTTGCTGGTCTCTTCATGCCTGCAAAGTTTCTTTTGAGAAATCAGCTGACAGTCTCATGGGAAGTCTTTTGTCGATAACTCCCTGCTTTTCTCTTGCTGCTTTTAAGATTCTCTTTTTATCTTTAACCTCTGTCATTTTAATTATAATGTGTCTTGGTATGGTCTTCTCTGGGACCTGCTTGTTTGGGACTCTCTGTGCTTCCTGGACTTGTATGTCTATTTCCTTCACCAAATTAGGGAAGTTTTCTTTCATTATTTTTTGAAATTTCCTGCTCTTCCTTCTCCTGATGGCAACCCTATGATTCAAATGTTGGCATGCTTGGAGGTGTCCCAGAGTCGTCTTATACTATCCTCATTTTAAAAAAAAATCTTGTTTCCTCTTTCTGTTCTGGTTGAATGCTTATTTCTTCCTTATACACCACATAGTTGATTTCAACCCCAGCTTCCTTTCCTTCACTGTTGTTTCCCTGTGGATTTTTCTTTATTTCACTTTGTGTAACCTTCATTTCATCCTTTATGCTATTGCCATACTCAGTGAGTTTTGGGAGCATCCTGATCACCAGTGTTTTAAACTCTGCATCTAATAGGTTGGCTATTTCCATTTCATTTGGTTCTTTTCCTGGAGTTTTGATCTGTTCTTACATTTGGGCCATATTTCTTTATCTCCTCAATTTGGCAGCCTCCCTGTGTTTGTTTCTGTAAATCAGGTAGAGCTGCTTTGACTCCCTGTCTTGGGACATCTGTTAGGTTGTATAGTATGCAGCCGTAGGTGTTGGCCAGGGTAGGCTACCCACTTCACCACTTTGTGGCTATGTGAAGGGAGGGCTCAGAGAGGGGATAATGCCGCTGCCTGGCTTCTCGAGGCTTGCCCGGCACTGACCCCATTTTCAGTCACTTCACCCACTTCCAGTCTGCTACTGCCACCCTTCTAGCTGTTGCCCCAGTGGCGATGGATGGGTTTACAGACATTCTAAGTCAGTGCAGGCCCTTTAAATGGACTTTCCTGAAAAAAAAATGGCAGTTTCTTCCACTGCCCCACCCCCCACTGGTTTCTACAGCCACAAGTTATGGGGTTTTATCTTCCCACTGCTGGAACCCTGGGGCTGGAATTGCTCTCTCCCAAAGTATCCCCTTCTGAGTTTTACCACCACACATGAATGTGGGATGACCAGTTCTGCTGCTGCTGCCTCCACCTCTCCATGCCACACAGCATCTCCTCACCTCTCTCCTGACTCGTGTCTCTGCCCCTCCTACCCATCTGAATGAATACAGCTTCTTTAAATCCTTGGTTGTCAGACTTCCATACAGTTTGATTTTCTGACAGTCCTGGGCATTACTTGTTTTGAGATTTAGATGTAATTCTTCTGTGGTTGTGTAAGGAGGCATGTCTACCTATACCTCCATCTTGACCAGAAGAGATAAGAATATTTTTAATCATTGATTTCCTCTTTGGTCTATCCTTTCTTTTCAATTTTAGTATATGTGTTGCCAAAGTAAGCATATATCTCTTATTTTCAGATGACAGCTCCCTCTCCCCTATTTTTTACCTTTCTACCTTGCATTTTGGATTCTGTGAATTTTTTTTGACATCTTGTTCAATTAAATCATCATATAGCTAGAAGATTAAAAAAAGTATTTTTTATTTTAACTAGAAGTGTAAATTGTTAAGAATAATTGTGCTGTCAAAAAAAAAAAACATATTTTACCTTAAAACCCTACAGAGAACTATAATTCTCTTTTTACCCTGAGATAAAACAGTAGAACCATTCTCTTTCCCCTTTCTTGTATATATTAAACCACCACAGCATTAGGATTTGAAACATAATAACGCACTTGTACTTAGCAGCTGTTTACATAATTATATTATGCAAATATTTGTTACAAATTATGTTTTTTGTGTATAGTAAATTTAACACAGACAGGTGTATTCTTTTTTAAAATGCACTTTAGTATAAGTCTGTAATTATATCCAAATATTATAGTGGTATAAAAAAATCACAAACCTTTAATTTAGTTCATCACTGACACGAGGCTCAAGATAGTAAATAGTACAGCTATATGTGTATTATTTTTTGAGCGTTCATCAATTTAAATTTTAATAAATATCAATTTTAAGCTAGTTTAATCTAGTAAAAGAAGCATTATTTCTAATTACCAGTCACTTTTTAACCTTTCATTCTGCCTTCCCAACAATTCCTACCACTTATTCCTCCCATGATCTAGAGTTTAATTTATTGGTGCAGAATGCAGCTGTGATTCACCAAGTGTGATTTCATATGAAAGAATTTTACTTTTGTTTTGAAAAAGAGTAATAAAAATAATCCAATTTTTGGTGATTTCTTTAAAGCACAGCAAAATGATTTGTATAGAACACTTGTTCAATTCAGAGAGTGTACATTTATTGAACAAAAAATGTAGGCAAACATTTAAATGTCATGAAGGATATAGGAATTTCCCAAAGGATATAGGAAAAGGCATTTTCTATCCTTAATAAACTGATAGATACTATTGAGTGAAATTGAGTAATTATAACAAAAGGAAGAAAATGACTGGAAGAGATAAAATTTTAGAAAGCTAGCAAGCCTATGAGATACATGTAGAACAGATGTCCAGGAACATACCTAACTGAAGGTACATTTTGGCAGTTTTCACCAGGCTAATGACTGTTTGGTAATGGAAAGATCAGATAAGGAAGTCTGGAAAATAAAAATCACCTTGGGGAACTGCAAGTAAACAATGTAACCCATTGCCTCTCTAAATAGAAATGAGTAAAAAGTAGGAATAGAGATACAAGAAAGGATAGTGTACAGAAGCTACCTAGAAGCTCCCCTTATGCAAGTCCTAGGCTTTCAAATATTAGAGGTGAAAAGTGGGTTTAATATAAATAACATCTTTGGGGGATTCATCAAAAAGGGGGTAATAGAGATTTTTTGTAGGAAGGAACATGCTTGTCCTTGAAGAATTTATAGAGGAGTATGGAGAACCATTCCAAGCATGGGAAATGTGGCCCAGCCCCCACATGGAAAAGCCAGTGTTGGGGGGCAGGACTCTCACACCCATGGATAGACTCTCCCGTGGGGAATCAGGCCTGCATTGTACCTAGACCACTATGAGACTTGCTCTTGTTAAAACTCCCTCACCCTGAATTGAGGCAGCAAACATTTACCGCATGTCTTTATTTTTTTTTGATTGATTGATTGATTTTTATTCAGTTACAATTGTCTGCATTTTCTTCCCTTCCCCCCACCTTTAAAGGAATTCCTAAAATCTATGCTAAACCTTCCAAGGACAAGTGTAACCAGTTCAACCACTTTTCCCTTTACATTTGCAAATATCCTTCTTCTTTTATGTAATTAGCAACACCCTCTCCTTTGTTTTCTGTAACTAAAGCGAACCTGTGTGTAGTAAATGAGGACCATCCTCAATGTAATGTGCCCAGAAAAGCAAAGCAGTAAAAGCCTGTCAAGGCAAGGGTGAGGGTGTTCTCCTTTTGAGAGTGGCCAAGCCCTCCCTTTTCCTCCACAGGACTCAGTAGCCCATGTGTATTTGTCTATTGTCGCCACAACACAGGATCCTGCTGGCCAGGATCCGCATCAGAGGAGGATGTTAGCGTGCAAGGAACAATTTCAATATGAGTTTAGATCATGAAAAGGCAGGTCTGGATTATAACTCAAATATCAAGTAGGCAATATGGGAAAAGCCTGAAATTTTCAGTTGAGAGAAAACAATGAAGAATTTAAATGTCAGGAATAACTTTTTCATTTAACTTATAAGGTATTATGAAATAATTAAAAGTTCTCTTTTACTGAGGCATAGTTTTGTAAGTTTATTCTGGTTGCAGTGCACATGAGTTACTGGAGAAGGGGCTATAATAGAAGTGAGAGCCAACAATGAGACTCTTGTCATGATACAGTGAGAGAGACAATGAGGTCTTTCCTGATGGTAATAAAGATGGCAGTGGGGAGGAGGACATGGTAGCCCTGATTCTGATTTAATGGGAGGGACAGGGAAAAATTACTCCATGCATTTTAGTTCAGATACTTGGGAGAATATAGGTGTCATTAGTAAAAAATAGGAAAGCAATGAAGAGAGATTGTTTGGAAGAAATTAGGATTGTAAAGAGAAATAATAACTATGTCTTAAAGCATTTTAGGTTTGAGGGGCCAGATAGCTGTACAAATGGAAGTATCCATCAAAACCACAGGACTGTATGTGGAACAAGAGATTAGAGCAGTGAGTATGACCTAAGACTTACCAGCACGTAATTAATTATCAAAGCTAGTGATTCCTAAACCTGTTTGATAGCTATTAACATATGTTGGTCCTGATTTGATCCCACACCAAAAACCTGAATCACTGGTGATGCAGTAGAGTTAGGAATCAGTGGTGTTTCTGTTGTTATTCTTCCCAAGCCTCTATTCTAATGTTTATTAGCTATTTTTATTTTCCTCTTTTTCCCAGTAGCTGACATTTTTGGGAGGAGTTAAGGAGCAATTCCTAACCTGTGGGTAAGTTAAAAGAACAGTCCAATGGAAACATATAACCTCTTACCTTAATTTACTATTAATATATGCACTAGCTCCACCACTCTCTCTCTACACATACACACTTCTCTTTTGTCAAACTATCCAAAAGAAGGCAGAATGCACTGTGATACTTTAAACACTTCAGTGTAAATATATTTTCCAGAAATAAGGACATTTCCCTGTATAACAATGACAACATCACCCCTTAGAAAATTAAAATAACTGAATAACATTTTTCAATGTACAGATACCCACAACTTTCCCTGATTGTCAGAAAGATGTACTTTACAATTAGGAGACAGTGTATCCTGAATTCTCTGGACAGTCCCATTTTATCCCCACTGTCCTGGTATAGTTGTTAATGGTTTCCTCATTATCTTCAAAGATGTACCATGTTGGATGATATGTTAGAAATTACATATTATATTTTCCTATATAGGGCACAAACAATTTTACTTTCCAGTGGGGGATTTTATGTGTCTTTATTTTGTACCAGTCTAGAAGATTCTTTCCCCCTCTGTTCATCATTAAATCAAATCTTCTGAAGAATATTGGCCAGTTGTCTTGAATAGTATCTTATATTCTGGGTGAGTTTGACTCTGGTGTCAAATAGTAGCAGGGTGTTAGCAGTATTGAAGACTCAGCGTTCCCTGAATAGATTCTCAGTTTCTGTCACCTTTGTAACCACTTCAATGTCTTAAATTTTCTCTGTTTATAACTATGAATGGTTTTATGTTCTTGATTATACCCCGATTGACAAAATTCTTTTTATTAGCAGTCATCCCAAGTGATAGAGACTTTCAAGATGGGTTTGCAGGATTGGGTTCCTTCTCTATTTGAGTACGAATATAAAGGTGACCTTGCAATTGTAAAAGGAGATAACACTAATACTTGGGATTCAGTGGCTTAGATTACTTAAATAAGCACATGATTTCTTGGAGTGAAGTGCCCGGCAATAGCAAGTCTTTGGGCAAACAAGTATTGTAGAAACTGCTCCCTATTGGTATGGTAGTAATGATGGTTTCAAGCACTGTCCTTGGAATGAAGTTTCAAAAACATATACAAAGAAAGTTATAGGCTCAAAGATTTGAGTCCTTTGTTCATATTATGATTTGAGAATCAGGCAGCTATTATGGGCACCTTAAAATAATATTTAACCCGTAGTAGCAGAGAAGATGTGACAGAAGATCAGGCCCCAAATCCAATGACACATATGGTAGAATTAATATGAGAACTTGAAAGGTGTCTCATGTTAAGTTTGAACATGTGCAGTGGCAGTTCATTATGAAGAAGAATCAGTCTCTGTTTTCCCTGTTAGCTCATTAGATTCCACGTATAAGTGAAATTATATGGTATTTGTCTTTCTCTGACATTTCACTTAGCATATGAGACAGACTCATAGATAGAGAGCAGGAGGGCAGCTAAGGGGGGGGAAGTATAGGGGGAAGAGGATTGAGTAAAAAAGGAAAAAACTCATGGACATGGACAAGAATATGGTGATTGTTGTGGTGAGGGGGTGTAAGGGGACTAAATGGTAATGGAAAAATGCAACAAAAATTTTAAAAAGAAATAGAATTGGTATAGAAAGCTGGCTTGAGCAGATCCTAAAGACACAGTAGGATGATAAGGTGACTCATACTTGCATGACACATACTTCAGCTGTGTTGCCACTCCCCTATTAAACAACAACTATGGCCCCATGTGGGCTTTCTGTGACCAGTTGACTGAAGAAGAAATGCTTGGTTTGGTTTCCATAGAAGTTGCACAATATGCTAGGTCAGCTTGCACATGGACTGCTACCACATTGCAGTCCCACACAGAGGTGAACCTGGAGGATGGTGGTGAAGATCAATGTTCCCATGATTAAGACCTTGGGCGGTATACCTGGCTGTCCATTTTCTTGTGGAATGAGAGAGATGGCTTGAGGCGAAGTTCTCTGGTTCATGGAAGTTATTAATATTTGTCCTCATTGGTCAAGGACTTGAAACAAACAAGATTGGAAGATTGATAGCAAGCAGGTTGAAAGACGTTATATAAACAGACTTTGCCATATGGGCATGTGTGTCCACCTAAGAGCATCTACTGCAGAGAAGGAGCTCACGAATTATGTGTACATGATAGCTGGCTACAGAGCTGGCAGCCTACTCTCTCATCTATTTTGAGTTTGCTTGTTGATTTGTTTGTTTTTCAATGGGCCCATGATAAAAATGGCCATATGAGCAGGGATGTAGGTGATATATGATCTCAACAACGTAGATTGCCTTATGTAGGTTGGGCTCACTGTTGTGTTTGATAACTGTTTCTGAACCAGATGCAAACACTGAATATCCAATTAAAACACCAATCTCTAGAAGTACTGGTCAGGCCACTTGTGGCAAATGGATGCAATTGGACGTCTTCCATTGTGAAAGTGGTTTTTCCTCATTGTAATTTTTTACATTGTCATTAAGGTTCATTCATTAAGGGTGTACTATATGACCACATTTATTTCCTCAGGGCTGCATAATATTTCATTGTATGTATATACAATGTTTTCTTTATTCATTTATCCATCAACGGGCATTTAGCTTGCTTTCATATCTTGGCTATGGTAGGTAATGCTGCAGTTATGTACACTGCAGATATCTCTTTGGGATACTGATTTCAATTATTTTGGATATATACTCAGAAGCAAGCTTGTTAGATTAAATATCTATTCTTAATATGAATTTATCTTCCATACCCACATGCTTCTCTCAGCATAGCCACCTGTGTACTTAGAGAAGTCCATATGCATAATGATGTTATCCTATGTAACATTAATTCCAATCAAGGAACATATTTTGCTGCAAAAGAAATGCAGCAATGGACTTCCACCAGGAATTTCTCTGATCTAGTCATAAGCCTCATTACTCAGAAGCAGTATTCACCCTGAAAGAAGGGAGAATAGCCTGCTGAAGAAGCAATAATATGGTATGGGAGACCAAGGAAAGTTGAGATGTTCTCCTACAATAGGTAAGATATGCTTTGAATCAGTCAGAGTTAGGTGATGATAGTTCTCTCACAGCTAGAATTCATAGGTCCTGAATTTAAGAAGTTGAAGTGAGAAGGGTCCCTAGAATTCATAGGTCCTGAATTTAAGAAGTTGGAGTGAGAGGGGTTCCTCACACTATCATACATAAGCCATTACAGATATTTTTCTTTCAGTTCCTGCATCCTTGTTCAAGTGTCTAGTATGCAACACAACAATTACACTGAGATTTGAAACGACCGTCTGACTATTTGCAGAAGCATGACTCTCCAGACCCCTGAAACAAAAGGCAGTGAAGAGGTTACCATATTAGTTAGGGTGACTGTTACAAATTATCAAGGGAATAGTGGGCTGCTGCTACACAAGAACACAATATAATACAGTTGGAACTCACGGGATTCACAGAAACTTGTTACCTCCTTGACTGAAAATAAAGGTCAGCCTCATAAAGGCAAAACTTGAAGATTCAGAGCCTCTCGGAATTAAATTTTCAGACACTTCTCAACTTAAAACTCCAGAGCAGATGATCTGAGAGTAAAGGTAACATGGACTTAGCAGTAGGAAGAGAAATGGGTAAACATTGATGAAACCCTCATAATCATTTCCAGAGCTGAGCACTCTAGTAGCTGTGCATGCTTGTCTGTCTGTCTGTCTGGCTGGCTGCCTGTGTGTTTCAGTTATTTCTCCTCCTCGCTTATTATTTTGTATAAGGAGTGTTAATGGTGCCTGACTTTACAATTCCATTTCATATGTCACCAGACTGCATAAGGTGTGACATCTGGACCTGATTTTTCTACAGAAATTTCCTGTAGATCCTGGAAGTGAGAGGGATACATTGTTGGATACAAGGAAAGAGCATTTCAGTTTGTATAATAGATGATAGCCTTATATTAGACAGAAACATGATATCATTATGTGTGATTTATATATAGGCATAGCAGTGGGAACTTTTGCTGAGTAATAAAAAGGAACTGTTCAGTGGTCCCAGGTTTTCCTTCAGATCCAGTTCTGTTTTGTATTTCAGGTGGAGTGATCCCTGAATGTTTCACTTTCCAAGCTCCCTGTGAGCTGATTTCTGGTTGAATTCATCTAGTGAAAGGCACAGTTAGACATGGGGCTGAAGAAAGGGAGAAACCAGGATGTTTCTCCCACTGTAACCCAGACAAAATCTCTAGTAGCAGTGGCCTCAACTCCCATTTGGAAGTTTCAGCTTCTGACTGAGCAGCGGTGAACCTCCTGCTCTTTTTCCCCACCAGCCCAGGGGGCAGTTGCTTCCAGCTGTTGCTAATCTCCAGGGTAACTCACTGTCTCTTGTATGGTTTCTCAACTTTTTTCCTCAAATGTAAAACCAATGATCAGTATTAATTTATTTCTATTTTAAATACTGAGTTATTTGTGTTTTTCAAATTACAGACGAGTGATACATATGTAAGCCCACTGTATAACACTCAAACACTGAACCTTTTCCAGTAACCTTGGTAAAAAGCTGTCAATTCTTACAGTGAGAACAATATTCTATGATAAGGTAGAAGTTCTGCTCTAGTAGCTTCATTATCTCAAGTGTTTTTGGTTTGGGCTGTTTTAAAATATTATTTGTATTAGTTGTACTTGTTTATTGATTTGAATAAGTAGTACATGCATACGGTACACAATTCAAGTAGTGTAAGTGGATATGTGGTGAAACAAATGACTTTTCCACATAATTTCCTGTTTACCCCTTTCTCCCAATAGTGGCATGCATTGTTATCAGTTTCTTGTGTTTTCTTCCAGAGAGTGAACACACACACACACACTCCCCCATACACAGAATAATTTATGATGTACACTTTTCTGAACATTTTTTTACTTCACTATACGTTGGAATATTTTCCTATATGATTTCATTAAAAGCTCCATTACTCTTTCCAGATATAGTACAATGTTGTATTATATTTAACTTTTCCAATACATTGTGGACATTTAGGTTGTTTTCAGTATTTTGTCGCTGCTAACAATGGTATAGGTAATATCTTTGCTCATTAGCCAAGTTGAGCCATTGGATGGAAAGAGACAATATCTCTAAATTATCACTTGGAGAAGTGCTCACCTCATAAACTTCCCCAAACCACTTTTATAATTAAGGATGCAATTGTGGCATGAGCGAGAAGTAAACGTTTATTAGTCCACTGTATTTCCTGGGTTGTTAGGCAGCTAGAGTTAATTACCCCAATGAACAAGTGAAAATGGTGAGTATATCTTAACACAAATTCTGTAAGGAATTGTGGTCCTCAGAAACAAATCAGTTTCAGTTAAAGAAAGGAATGGACAGAGCACTTATGAAAAAGTTGAACTGAAAATAACATAGGTAGTGGTTATGACTATAATCTTTGAGTATTGCAGACTGAGGCTGAGTATCAATGCTACCATTTACTGCGTGACCATGGGAAAGTTGCTTTAAATCTATAAAGCTGAACTTTCTTATCTCAAGTGAGATTTTATTTTATTTTATTTATTTATTTCCAGAGAGAGGGGAAGGGAGGGAGAAAGAAAGGGAGAAAGGGAAGGGAGAAAGAGAGGGAGAGAAACATCAATGTGTGGTTGCCTCTTGTGCACCCCTAACTGGGGTCCTGATCCACAACCCAGGTATGTGCCCTGACTGGGAATCGAACAGGCAACCCTTTTGTTTGTAGGCCAGCACTGAATCCACTGAGCCACACAAGCCAGAGCTCAAGTGAGATTTTTATAGGAATAAAATTCATCTCAATAAACAACAGCTATGATCTAAGGAAATAATAACTAGCACCCACAAGTGTTATGGGAGAAAGCCTGTGAGGAGGGAAAAAATAAGATCATATGGAAGAAAACATGGCAGATACATAGTACTGATTAGGGCCATGAGTATCAGTGGGAAAAAAAGGAAGAACTAAGTTGGGAAGAACTTATATTTGATCAATGGGAACACTGAATTGGCAACAAGTTCTTATAGAAGAGTTAGGGGCTATACACATGGTCCAGATTATATTTAGAATATTGATTTGGCAGTGTGGGAAACTGTAGAATTGTCTCATGCTGAAAGATTTCAGGATGAGACTAGGGATAAGTCAGGTGAGTATATTGATTAATATATTATAAAGCAGCTTGGGTTTATAAGCTGCTTCACCTTCATCCCTAATCAATACATAACAGAAGACCAACAAGCCAGCCAATTAAAAAAAAATTCAGGGACAGGGCGTCTAACAGACAGAGAAAATGAGAATTTGGGTCACTTGAATCTTGTCATTGATTCTCTCTATATAAACTTTAGAAATACAGACATTTGTATTAATATTTAGAAACACAGCAATGTTACATTTTGTGTTGAAGCATAAAGTTTTATGTTGCTCTTCCACTTCCTCTGACAATGTAAAGTTTTATTTATTACATTAATAAAATTAATTAGGTGCTTCCATTCTTGTATTCTTTTGTAGACCCACATGCTCTTAGAAGAAGTAAAACGGCCATCCCGAGGCAAGCAGCAATATCTGCACTGAAGCTCTCTCCCCTTTCTCCATCTTTCTTTTCCTCAGTGTGTCTCTCACTTTCCCTTCCTCTGATTGCTGAAGGAGTCATTTTTTCCATTCTGTCCTCTTCTGGGTATGAAAACATAAATGCTGAATTACTCCAACTTAGGTAACCCTTAGGATAATTTTTTAAGCAGCAGGAAACAGGGCTATCTGGCTGCGCAGATAATGATATCAGCTGCTTCCCTCCAAAACAACAGGTGCTTTGGCATAAAAATGTATATCATCATACTGAGATGATGACATCAGTTCATACTTCAGCTTAATTATAAACTACCTCCATTAATCCTCAAATAATTAAACATTTTGAGTGTGCTGCAAGGTGAAATGTAAAGTTAAAGGCACTTGGCTATTTATTATAGGGGTTTGAACATGGATTTTCTCCACAGTACCTTTCTTTGTACACCAACAGATGAAGTTTAAAATGTATTTCAGAAATCACATTTTGTTTCTATCAAAGAAACATAAAGGGTAAGATATAATACAATATAATAATTTATCTGTTTTTATAAGTTTAGAACCACCACAAGAAATACTAATAACTATCTAGGATATATAGGATTAGGAATTAATAGTAAAATAATTTCAATGAATAAATATCAAATATTTGAAGTACTGTCATTAGTACCTCCATTTTGTATTTTCAATAATAAATACCAAATACTTGCATTTACATTTCATTAAAAACAAGTACTCAACCTAGTAGATTCTGATGGGTATTATAAAAATCAGGTATATCAGTTGTTTTTGATAAAAATGAAACAATTTTTATGAAAGTATATCTAGTTCTTTGCTCATATTTTCAATATTTACAAGTTTCAGATGAAGATTTTTGTCACATTCTTTATATCATCAAACCCCAAACAGGATTACAAAACTAAAACCTTTCTTGATTCAGTACAGTACTATAACAAGATTATTGTATCCTTTTTTTAACTTTAAAATATAGAGCTGACTTTCTTTAAAACAGTTGTTGCCTTCATGAGCCAGATGTGTTTTTAAGCAAATTACTTATATGAAATATATCCAAGGACATAGCCATTTAAGACTCAATAAATTATGCATTAGTCATTTGTTATCGGGTGAGACTCACCTGACGTTTTTGACATGCATACAAGTGTCCTGGCACTTAGTAATTACATTAACAATTTAGCAGAGATGATTGTCTGGGGGAATGAGAGAACAGTGGGTTTATAAAGTTATTATCAAATAAGTAAGTATTCCCACAGATTTTCATTATTCACTATATATCCATTAAAAAGGCCACTGTTCTTAGGTTGTATTACTATTGATATGAAAGAAATTCTGTAGTTTCCAGGAGTTGACCATTATTTGTTTATCACAAAGATGACAGTTCAGCTGTACAAAGTTGTCCTTAAATGAATTATTTTCATCCATTTTAAAAAACTGTAGCCAGTTAACAAGACTCTTTCTTTTGGTAGGCCCACAATGATAAATTCATATCAGAAGAGTTTTATTCTTTTCCAGTAAAACTCAGCTTGGAAATGTTCAGTGGATTTAGCTGGAACATTTGGGTGACCATATGGAGCTCTCTGTGGCGCCACGGGACCAAGCAGCTATGAAATCTGATCACTGTCTCCCCAGTGACAGCTGGGCCTTTACACCATCAGAAAATTTTTAGACTTCTAATTTGTCATAACTACCTCCTGTGGAAAGGAAATATGTTGTGTAGCCAAATACAAAAATTCCTAGTACCCTGCAACATAAACAGTTAATTCCTTAACTGCATTTTGTGATTCACTGGTGCAACTCCTACACCAAAACCATGTGGAGTCTTGTTCAGCTTGAGTCAGCCAATCATTCCACCCATTCAGAAAGCCATTCTCACGAAGCTGTATCCAGAGAAAGGTTGTCACAGAGCTTAGCATTTTAAATACATTTTACTTTTACTTGCTCTCAAGAAGTCAGTGATGCCAGGGAGAGGTTTCATCTGAGTTCCATTGGCCCTCGTTGGTCTATTTAAGTCTAATGATTCTTTATTTGAGTACTTGAACATTATACTATGGTTCCCAGTTCCTGTTTTTTCCTACATACTGAGGCTGAAACTGTTCTCCTGCTGTGTTTCGTTTTATCTATCAACAGCTCATGGGCTTTTTAACTATCCCTCCAGCTACCCCAAAATATAGAGTTGTTTCGCTACCCTCCCTTTCTGACCACTTATCTGGACTTTCTGCTTGGGAATACTTCCATAATTATTCCCATCTTAGAAAGAGCCCCCGGCATGTAGTTTGTGTTTTCCTGAAACCAGTTGTCACTGAAGATGCAACATTAAGAAATGACTTCATCTTCTACCACCACTGATTAAATGCTTCTGTTTGGTAGCTTTTTAATCATACTGTTCACTTAAAAAATTACTTGTTATATTTGATTTTCTAAATAGATTCCTTACCACAGTCTTTAATGTATTTAGGATTTGAGTTCAGGTTGTCTGGTCTGAGAACCAATTCTGATAACCACTACCGCGTTCTACCCCTTAAACTAGGAATGTGGGGAATTAGCTTGGCACTGAAAGGAACAGAAAACAAACTGTTTGAATCCTATTAGTTCTGTCACCTTGAACTAGCTCTGTGACACTGACAATGACATCTGCGTGGGCCTCTGTTCCCTCATTTTTTAGCTAATAAGATGTAACTAGTTTTCTCCTTTGTAGCACTAAAATGCGGAGGTATAGGTTCTTTATGAATGACAATGGTTCACAGCCATTCATGCAGGTACTGGCTATTTTATAGACACCATTTGCCATAACATTATTTTTAAAAAATTTCACACTGCTGGTACTACTTCTATACATACAGCTTTTTAATCCAACCAGCAGAGTGCTATTACTTTTTCTTCAGTACTCTTCTTCACCTTCTACATGAAAATCAATGCTCAGCAAAATATTGCTTTTAATTCCATGTATCTAATATTCTCAACTACTGAACCAATCCTTCTAATCTTTCCATGTCAACTTTTTCTCCAACCTCAACCAGTTTTGTCTTCATGTCAATTATTACAACCTGTAGCATACGTTAGCCATTCTCTACTTCTCTTCCTCAAGTGAACATTACATTTTAACCATGAAGTACTAAATCAGGGCTGAATGAGGCACCTCCTCTCACCTCCCAACACAGCCTTTAAATGGTGCTATAGACATCCATGCAATTTCTCAATTTCCAGAAAATCCCCAGCTTTGCTCCTTTATTTAATTCTTCCAGAGTGTTCGCTTTCAATTGACTATGGACTTTAAGCACACCTACAAAATACCTACACTTCAATACCTAGATTAGTATTTGATTAAATAACTAGTAAGAACTGTAGGTTAACCAAGCAGACACACATAAAAGACTATCTCAGTTCACGCTTCAAGATACCTATCTCTTTGAAACATATCACCTTAAATCTTAATCTCTAAAATCTCCAAATAAAGCCAGTAACAAAATTATATTTATGCTAGTCTATACTGGACATTATACAACTATCTTGGGTACAACCAAAAACAAACCCTTTCCCAAGAAAAGAATGAAGAGTTCTTAGGTGATGTTCACTCTCTTCATTTAGTATCTTGCAGCTTAAATACTGTGAGATAAATTTAACTATTGTTAATGCATTATGTGTTAGATGATAAAGGAATAACAAAAGGGTGAGGTTTACAGTTGCTTTTATGGGAAAATAATACCATAATTAGTAAATAACACTTAAAAAACTGTGTATCTCATACACACAATTGTAAACCTACTTTTGTCCCACCCTTTATATATAAACATTCATAATAAAATAAGAAATACTCATAATGATTATAATCTTTGTTTCTACAGTGGTAATGTGACCACAGCTGGTATTTATAATTGTCTTCCTCCATGACACATTCCATATTTCCTTTACCCTTAGCTGGTTATCATTCTTCACTTGGTGGCATAATCCAGAAACTTCATTCCCAAAGTGTTTTTACCAATAGCAGTCCTGCCTGAACTGTGTTGGTGCAGGTTTCAATTGACTGTAATCATAGGATATGGTAGTACTAAGAGATGGCATAAGGGATCTCCTGTTTTCCAAACACACTCTTCCTTAACTCCATGGTATAGTAGCAAACCAATTTACCTTGCACCCTAGCCAACACAGTAACCTACTTCTTTGTCTGTCGATATCTAGGCTTGAAGAGCCCAGTGGCCTTCTTGCAGTCTCAATTTTCAATTCAGTGGAACCATTGTTATGTCTTCTAGGAGATGCAGTTTTTCCTTTAAAACTAAGACCTCTATACCAGCAGAGCTTAAGATTGTGGAGACAGGAAGAAAACATTTGCCAGTGGGTCACCATGGGTAACAGCAAGTGGTGCTACTACCCTTTAATCTTGCACCTGTGTGTCCTGATTATGGTACAAAAAGCATTATATATTGGATGTTAATTAAGAACATATATAGCATCCTAGAGCTTGTCAAAGTCCTCTAGATATTGCCACCTACCTGGCACTGTAATTGAGTCTTCAAAGAGCTATTTCACTATTCTGGAAAGCCAGCTGTTTCAGGATAATAAGAAACATGGTATGTCTAGGGAATTCCATGAACATGGGCTTATTGCTGTACTTAATTTCCTGTGAAGAAATTTTCATAATCAGAGACAAAGATATGTGAAATAACATGATAATAGACAAAGCATTCTGTAAGTCTTGGGGTGGTGGTTGTGAAAGAAGCATTGTGCTTATAGGAGAAAAATTAATATTTAGGGTAATTGTTTATTTTAGTAAGCACAAAGTGCTGCATCTTCCATGGAGGGTGTGTTCTAATGTAATCAACCTATCACTAGGCTGCTGGCTGATCTTCCCAGGGAATGATGTCTTATTAGCGAATCAGTAATAGTCTCTGATGCTGGCTGATTGGGCATGCAACCGTGGCTGTAGTCAGGTCAACTTTGGTGAATGGAAGTTTATGTTGCTGAGGCCACGCATAATCTCCTCCCCTGCAGCCACGGCCACTTTGTTCACAAACCTATTGGGCATTGAGAAGAGAAGCTGGGGAAAGAGACATTGATATCCACAGAATAGATTACTTTATACAATTGATTATTATAATCCTCCTCTTCTGGGATCACCCTTTGGGAAGCACTCACATGGGACTCAAGTATCTTCATGTTTTTTGCCCATTCAAAATGGTCTACTTACATATCTCTCTCCCAGGCTCCTTGCCATCATATTTCAAAATGAATTCCTTTCCAAGTTCATTATTATTCAGCCACACATTAGCTAAATACCATAAATCAGTATTGACTCTTACCATACTTAAACAACAAAACTTTATCATCTTATAGTTCTATAGGCTAAAAGCTTGACACTGTTTAAATAAGCTAAAATAAAGATTTTAAGTCAGAACTACATTCTTTTCTGTAATCTCTGGGTAGCATAAGTTACCTTGCCTTTTCCAGGTTCTGGAGCTTGCTCACATCTCTTAACTTGTAAACCCCATCCTTTATCTTCATAGCTAGCAAAGGTTAATTGAGTCCTTCTCACATTCCTCACATGGCATCATTCTGACCTCTTCCATAGTCAAATCTCCATCTATCTCTCTCATTGTTTTAAGGCCCCAATGTGATTACATTGGGTCTTTCCACACAATTCAAGGTAATATCTTCATCTCAAGATCCTAGTTTAATCACATTTGCGAAGCCCCTTTGTTATGTAAGGTACCTAAATAAACCTCTTTCCTTTTGCACCAGCACTTGTCTCACAAATTTGGCTTTCTTTGCAGCAGGCAGCTGAACCTGCATCTTTGATTACACTTTTAGTCCAAATTGGCAGTGTTTCTTTTGGTACAACATTCTCAAGGATATTGTGGGTTTCCTGGGTATTTCATGAAGATTCACTCCACTAGGAAAGAGTTTCCTGCACAGATCTTTTCTAGATAATCCAATCTTTTTTTCTTTTTGTCTTTTGACTAATTGGCTGATGGAATTTGAGTCACACAACAAACATTAGTTACTGAATATTCTGACATACTTATATTCCTGGGGTATTAGATAGGGGTAGTATAGTCACATTCTTCACTTTTTATCTCTAGAGCCTACTTTTCTGATGGAGAAGTCCTTTAATTTGAGGTTCTTTTCAATTTGAATAGCCTGAAAGTTCCCAAATGATCAAGCCCTGGTTCCTCTGTGTTTAACCATTCTTTTCTCATTTGGTCTCTATTCTTTTGCATTTTACTGTAAGCAGCAAGAAGAAACAGTGCCTCAAATTCACAAATTTGTTTGGAAATCTCTTCAGTTAAATGTCTAATTTTATTGCTTCCAAATTCTCCTTTCCACATAACTTTATACAGCATAATTCTGCCACTATATTGGAAGAATCTCCCCTTTCTTTAGTTTCTAATGTAATGCTTCTTATTTCCTCCTGGGTCCTCACCAGCAGCACATTTAACATCCATAAATCTACTAAGAGTTTGCATATTACAATATAAGAATTTGTTTACTAAAATGATTTGTTTTTTTCTTTCATAGTCTTCATTATCTTCCAAGTCATTGTTAGTAGTTATTAACACACATATTTCTACTAATAGTATGTTCAAGGAATTGAGGTTTATTTTTGTACATTTAAGATTATCTTCCTCAAAAATTTTTCCAGCCTCTTCTCATTGCCCAATTCCAAAGGCACTTTCACAATTTTAGATAATTATTAGAGCAGTTCTGTACTTCCAGGTTAAAAACAAATTGTGTTATTCAGGGTTCAACCAGAGATGTAGACCCAATATGTAGCGTAAGCATATTAAGAGATTTCATATAATTTCAGGAATTAGCTTATGTGATTTTTGAGGCTATGTAGACAAGTCTAAAACTCAGAGCAAACAATCAGAAAGGTCAGGTTATGACTCTTAAGCATGTGCTAAAGTTGTCTACATGTGAAATTTCATCTTTAGAGAAGCCTCAACTTTGATTTTAAGAGCTTTAAATGAAGTGAATCAAATTTAATTTTATTACCTAAGATAATCTTAAAGTTAACTTTCTATGGCCTTTGATCACATTCACAAAATACCTTCAGAGCAACACATAGATTAATGTTTATTGAATAACTACAGTCTGTAGCTTAGCCACATGGACACATTATAAAAACCATTATAGTATGTTAAGTAACCATATGACCTTCCTTGTTTTAATTATGCTCAGGCACTTACTAACTGAGGCAACAAGTAACTAAAAATTCTAACCAGAACTTTCAAATTTTAAAAAAGAATTAGTAAAGTGACATCAAAGGAATGGCAGCATGCAAGATCCCCTTGGCCTCTCCACTTCAAGCTTCAACAATTTGAACAGCTATAACTCACCAAAGAATTTTCTGCTCAATGTACAAACAAGCCTAAGAGATCTGCACATTGAAAATCTAAAAGTGGGAAAACAGAAGAATCTGGTTGCTGCTGGCACCTCCTTCGACCAGGAGGAATAAAGAGATTTGGTGGGCATTTCTGCAGGAATGAGTAGTACAAGCTGCAGCTGAGCCTAGAGACATGAGAAGGACACCATACTGGGGCACAGCTGTGGTTGTCAGGCATTTGGAATTCAAGGCAAAGAAAGAAAGCCACAGAGACCTGCCACCCCAAAGTCTCCCAGACCTTACCTACCTTTGCCCTTGGTGTCAGGTTGTGGAGCACATTATCTGCAAACCCAAGAACTGATACTTCAGAATGTTTTTTTTTTAACCTGAGTAAAGGGTGCACTATGTGACTAATCCCGCGGTCAAGGTGAAGGGGAAACATCACTGAGTTCCAAGGTTGCCATTACCAAGAGGGTAAAACAACAAAGTAGGCTGATTCCCCACAGCTCACCACACCCACGAGCATTGTGGCTGTACTGATAGCAGCATGTAGCTGTAGGACACCGCACTGGGATTGCACAGAGCTAAAAACTTGCAATTCAGCACCACCCATTGGAAAATAAGAGAAAGACATCAAATGAACCAGCTAGATAGTGCCACTCATGCATAGATGCCTAGACAGAGAAAAAAATCCATAAAATACCATGAATAATCAATGTAGCAAGGCTTCAGACACAAAAAATTAGAAATATCTGCAGAAACAAACTCAAATACATGGAAATATGTGATATAAATGACAGAAGAATTCAGGATTTTAGTTCTAGAAATACTCAATAAGATTTGAAAAAATATAGCGAGGCAATTTAATGTGCTCAGTAAACAAAGTAACAACCAAAAAAAGTACTTTACCAAAAAGATTGAACTCTAAAAAAGAACTAAACAGAAATCCTAGAGATGAAGAACTCAGTAAAAGAGATCAAGAATGAACTAGTGAACACAGGAAATACAGTGGACCAGATGGAGAAAAAAATTAGTGATATCAAAGGTAAAAATCTAGAAATGGTGCACAGGGAAAAAAAGAGAGACTTGAACATAAAAAAAAAGAATTCTATGAGAACTATCTGACTTAATCAGAAAAAGCAATATAAAAATAATAGATATATCACAAGAAGAGAGGGAAAAGGGTACAGAGAGCCTATGTTAACAAATAGTTGATAAAAACTTTCCAAACCTATAGAAAGAGCTAGCTCCTCAAATCTAAGAAGTAAACAGAGAACTTAGTTACCTTAATTCAAAGAAGGAATCTCCAAGGAAAATTGTATTAAACTGTCAAAAATTAATGACAAGGAAAGAATTCTCAAGGCAGTCAGGGAAAAGTAACCTATCAAGAAAAGCCCATTAGTTTATCAGCAGAAACTCTACATGCCAGAAGGTAGTAAAACCAAATATTCAAACAACTGAAAGAGAAATGTCACCAGCCAAGAATATTATATCCAGCAAAATTTTCCTTCAAATATGAAGGAGAAATAAACATTTTTCAGACATATGGAAGCTGAGAGAATTTATCACCAGATGACATCCATTGAAGGAAATACTTAAAGAGGTTATTCTACCTTTAACAAAAAACAAAAGATCACAAAACTACTAGTAAGGTCATCAACAAACTTACAGCATAAATAGAAAATTTTATGAGGAAAAAAACATAAAACAGGAGGGGTTAGAGGTCTAAATTTGAAAAGGGGGTAGGTATTAGATAAATACAAAAGAAAAAAGACTATCACATACATGAAACTTTCTTTTACATAAACCTAATTGTAACCAAACATACACAACACACACGCACACACAGAAAATAACTGAGATGTGTAGCTTAAACAAGAAGAAATGAAGTAAAGAACTATAGAATATCACCAACAAAAACAACAGACAGAAACACAAAGGAAAAAATATCAAAGGAGGCACCGAGTTACCAGAAAACAAAAGATATAATGTCTACAGGAAATCCTCATACATCAATAATTACCTTAAATGTAAATTAATTGAATTCACCGATAAAGAGACACAAAGTACCAGATTGGTTCAAAAAACAAAACTCAACCATGTGTTGCCTTCAAGAAACATCTCAGCTGGAAAGGCAAAGCTAGATTCAAAGTAAAAAGGTACAGTGATTCCTCAAGCAAGTAACATCAAAAGAAAAGCAGGTGTAGACATATTATATCTGACAAAACAGATTTCAAGTTTACAAAGATAATGGGAGCTAAAGATGGACATTTTATAATGATAAAAGGGGCACTAAGTCAAGAAGACATAACACTTCTCAGTGTATGGTGCACTCAGTTAGGGAGCACCAAAATATATAAAGCAGCTACTAACAGAACTAAAGGGAGAAACTGAAAAACAAATGTAGTTGCAGACCTTAATACTCCATTGACAGCTCTAGATAGAGCATCCAAATGGAAAATCAATAAAGAAATATCAGCCTTAAATGACACATTAGATCAAATGGACATAATTGACATTTGCAGAACTGTTCTTCCCAGAACATCAGATTATACATTCTTCTCTAGTACATAGGAACATTCTCAAGGATAGTCCATAGGTCGGGTCACAAAACTAGGTAGCCTTAACAATCTCCAGAAGATTGAAATTATACCAAGCATATTTTCTGACCACAATGCTTTGAAATTAGAAATCAACTTCAAAAAAGGAAGTAAAGAAACCCACAAATAGGTGGAAATTAAACAGCAACCCACTAAAAAATGAGTGGGCCAAATAATACATTAAAGGTGAGATCAAAATATATGTAGGATCAAACAAAAATAACAATACAGCATATCAAAACTTCTGGGATGCAGCAAAAGCAGTAACATGAGGTAAGTTTATATCATCACAGGCCTATCTCAAGAAACAAGAAAAATCCCAAGTAAACAACCTAACATTACATCTTAAAGAACTAGAAAAAGAACAAAAGCAACCCAAACCCAACAGAAGGAAGAAAATAATAAAGTACAGAACAGAATTAAATAAAACAGAACAAGCAGATTATATAAAAAATTAATACAACAAAGAGATGGTTCTTTGAAAAGATTAATAAAATTGACAAAGCCCTGATTAGACTTACTAAGGAAAAAAAAAGACCACATATAAACGAAATCAGAAGTAAAAGAGGAGAAGTTACCACAGACATCACAGATATACAAAGGATCATACCAGAATACTATGAAAGAGTATATGCCACCAAATAGTTCCTAGAACTATAACCTTCCTAAACTGAAACATGAAGTAGAAATTCTAAATACACAAATAAACAGTGAGAAAATTAAAATAAAGATCAAAAATCTCTCTCTAAAAAAAAGCGCAGGACCAGATGGCTTTACTAGTAAATTCTATCAAACATTCAAAGAAGATTTGATACCTATATTTCTCAAAGTGTTCCAAAAAAATTAAGAAGAAGTGATACTTCCTAAACCATATTATGAAGCAAACATAACCCTGATACAAAAATCTAGCAAGGGTAACACACACACACTCACACAACTACAGACCAATATCTCTGATGAAAACAGATGCAAAAATCCTAAACAAATTACTAGCAAACTGAATACAACAATACATTAAAAACACAATACATCATGATCAAGTGAAGTTCATTCCAGAGGTACAAGACAGGTTACACATATGCAAATCGACTAATGTAATACATCACCTTAACAAAACAAAGGATAAAATCATATGATCTTGTAAATAGAGGCGGAAAAAGCATTTAATAAGGGTGCTTATTAAATAAAGGATGCTTATTAATAAAGGATGTTAAGTGGAAGATATAACATCATTTATGATTAAAACACAATAAAATGGGTATAGACAAGTGTACCTCAACAGAATAAAGGCCACATATGGCAAATCCTCAGCCAACATCATACTCAATGACAACAAATTGAAACCCTTTCCTCCAAAATCAGGAACAAGACAGGGATGCCCACTCTCTCCACTATTGTTCAATATAGTTCTGGAAGTCCTAGCCAGATCAACCAATCAAGAGAAACAATAAAAGACATCCAAACTGGGAATGAAGAAGTAAAAGTGTCACTTTGTGCAGATGACATGGTTCAATATATAAAAAACCCTAAAGACTTCACCAAAAACCTATTTGAAACAATAAATGAACAGAGTAAACTTGCAGTATACAAAATCAATGTACTAAAATCCACTGCTTTCCTATATACGCACAATAAAATAAGAAATAGGAATGAAAATAAAAGCAGTTCCTTTTGGGACACATAGACAAAGACAAAGGGGGTAGGTTTGAGGATGAAAGGCAGGGAAGGGTGGTGTAGGGAGCGTAGTGGGGTGAACATGGAGACAACGGTACTTGAACAACAATTTTAAAAAAGCAATTCCTTTTGCAATTACAACCAAAGGAATAAGATACATAGGAATGAACAAAGAATGTGAAGGACTTATATACTAAAATCTAGAAAGCGTTATTAAAAGAGATTGAAAAAACACAGTGAAATGGGAATATCTTTTATGTTCATGGATTGGAAGAATCAACGTAGTTAAAATGGTCATATTACCAAAGCAATACACAGATTTAATGCAATCACTACCAAAGTCCCAATGTCATTTTCTAAAGAAATAAAATAAAAAATCAAAAAAACCCAAATAACCAAAGGAATTCTGAGAAAAAAATGAAACTGGTGGTATTACACTACCTGACTTCAAATTATACTGGACAGCTATAATGATCAAAACAATATGCTATTGGCAGAAGAACAGATACACAGATCAGTGGAATAAAATGGACAGTCAGAAGTAAAAACACATATATGTGGGCAAATAATTTTTGACAAAGGAGCCAAAAACACACAATGGAGAAAAGAAAGCCCCTTCTATAAATGGTGTTGGGAAAATTGGGAAGACAAATGAAGAGAATGCAACTAGATTACGGTTAATCCCCATGTACAAAAAATAATTCAAAATGGATCAAAGACCTAAATATAAATCTGAAACATTAAATTATATAGCAGAAAACCTACCTGTTTAATTTATGGACCATTGTGTTATAGAGATTTTATGAATTTAACCTAAAAGGTAAAGGAAGCAAAGGCAAAAATAAAGAAATGGGACTATATCAAACTAAAAAGCTTCTGCACAGCAACAAACAAACAAACAAAAAAGCAAGCCAAGAAAAGGAAACCAACCAAAAGGGAGATGATATTTGCAAACAACAGCTTTGACATGAGGTTATTATCCAAAATATATAAAGAATTGATAAAACTCAACACCAAAAATACAACCCAATTAAAAACATGGGCAAAGGACCTGAACAAACACCTCTCCCAAGAAGACATACAAAGAGCTAACTGATATATAAAAAAGATGTTCAAATACACTAACTATTAGGGAAATACACATTAAAACTACAATGAGCTACCACTTCACACCTGTTAAAATGGCTATTATTAGCAAAACAGGTAATAACATGTTGGAGAGGTTGTGGAGAAAAAGAAACCTCCATTCATTGCTGGTGGGACTGTAAACTGGTACAACCACTATGGAAAACTCTATGGTGGTTCCTCAAAAAATAGAGTTACCATATGACCCAGAAATCCTTCTTCTAGATATCTACATGAAAAACCCAAAAACGTACATCCACAAAGCACCCCTATCTTCACAATGACCAAGACATAGAGATAACAAAAGTGTTATTTGATAGAAGGTTTGCTAAAGAAAAAGTGGTACATATATATGATATAGTACTATTCAGCCATAAGAAAAAATGAAATACTGCCTTTTGCAACAACATAGATATACATTGAGAATATCATGCTAGGCAAAAATAAATCAGTCAGAAAAATGTAAGAACTATATAATTTCACTCATATGTGGAATATAAAACTAAAACTCATAGACATAGAAATGATAGTAGGTTACCAAAGGGGAGGGCATGGAAGATGCTAAAATGTAGAGAGGGCCAAATATAGCCAAACATATGGTGACAGAAGATGATTTGACTTTGGGAGGTGGGAACACAAAGCAATATACGGATCACTTATTATAGAGATGTACACTTGAAACCTAAATGATCCTACTAACCAGTGTAACTCCAATAAATTTAATAAAAATAACAAACAAAAGGTATAATAACATTTATTTGGTATAGTATACACATGAACACTATAAATTTTTTACTGTGGCACCAGGTATGTAATAGATGTTTAATAAAGTGTTTGTGTGTGGGGAGGTAGTCTCTGTGTCTCAAAGTGGAAAATAGAACCTGTGAAATTTTTCTTTACAACTCCCAGAACAAATTAAAAATTGGTTATGACATTTAATTAAAACCTGGAATATAATGTTGCAATTATTTGTTTACTTCTGTTTGTCTCTCTTTCCGATCAGTGTGCAAAGTTGCAGAGTTCCTAAGTGATTTCCCATCTTTATACCTGCAATTTCTAGCCTACACTTAGTAAATATGCACTCTATTAGGGACTGTTTCTTCTTTTTTTTGAAATTTTACTATTAAAGTATAATTTTCATAGTAATAATAGTACAGTATTTTTCATGATAACTGTTGATGATGATGATGATGATGATGATGATTTGCTATAGGTTGACAGGTATGGTTGAGCACAATATATTTGCCAGTCACTCTGAATACAAATAAATGGCAAATGACCACAAGTGGATCTTAGTTTAAGGTTGAGACAAATATTAACAAATAAACTAATATATAATTAGTTAAAACAGAAGCAAAAACTAGTAGCTCTTGAATATGTATTATGTTCAATTTAAGTATTTTAAACTATATTAACCCAGAGCAATTTAAGTATTTTAACTATATTAACCCAACTAAATAAAGAACATGTGCTACTATCTTTAAGGAAAAACGAGTATAAGCAAAAAATATTCAGACTACATGAAAAGTTAATGGAGCAAGGAACTCTACTTATCTATTTCAGAATAATGATCTTTAATATCTATTTTAAAATCCTGTTAAAGGTATCTAGAGGTTCCAATAGAAACAGTTGTAGTATTCTACAGTTTCTAAAAATTAAACAAATTGAACCTGCTCAACTTTATAATTGAACCTTAACAAAGAAAGAAAAATGGAAGAATAAATAAATTAAAAAGGAAGTTACAGAAAACCATGTGTTGGCAATGTAACCAAAGTTCAACCTCAGCACTTTTGTTGAGCATGGCAACTGAGTGCAGAGTCTTGCTGTCAGGTTGGAACTTAGTATAATATGGGCTAAATCAAGCAAACCTTATGTACAGTGATCAAAATGAGACCCATTTACTGTTATGTGTTTCCTGGCTTCCACCACTGCCAGGATAACTGCCACTGCCAAGGCTTTATGTTCAATGAACTCAATCAACCAGTCCAAAACGTCACGTGTTGATGCTGCATGGTGCCAAGCAAAGAGGAAAGTTGCTGGGGAGCTTGTGAGGGGGGAAGCTCATACAAATGAGCTTTTTGGCAAGATACAATCCCCTTTGGAAGGACCCCTACCTTTCAAAGAGCATACCGCATTTTGCTCGAGACAAGTCCCGACTGTGTTCCTTTACAGAGATCCCAGTTAGCTTTACCATCACTGATAATTTAGCTTTGATGGTGGCAAAAACTCTACTAATGAGTGTCAACTATCTCTAACAAGAGTTTGCAAGATGATTACTTATTCTCAAAACATCTTGTATTGCTATTTCTCTATTTAAATAAAATTATCCAAATTCTCATGTTTTGTCATACCTAAACATTCCCATATTTTTCTCTCACTTCAAACTTAGAATTTATGAGTGTAAAGAAAAGAGTACATAAAAAGTGTGTAATTCACAACAATGAATGGATAAAGGCTTCTTAGAGTGGGATTTAAGTTTACTTTAGAATGCACACTTACTTTTGTCTTCTAAATGTAGGTTATTTGTTCTCTTGATTTTAATCCAAGGTACCCAAGGGTATTTTATTTACTTTATGCATTTCCATAAAACTAAACAAAAGAGTCTACTATTTTCTTATTCCAGCTATCCCAGAATAGATATAAATTCTTACACCAAGTTTTTATTATTTTTATTTTTATAACTTTGTTGTGTATTGTCACACTTGCTTTCTTGAGAGAATGAGAATATGGTTGCTACAGACAATGCTAAATATGTCTTTCATTTATTCAGCTGGTAGAATATACAGAACAAGAGTTGAGATTTAGCAAAGGAGACCTTATAATGAAAAACCATTTATAGTTCATTCTTGGAACATGCTGAACTTTGAATCTTTTTTATGATTTTATAAATAGTTGTGTTTCAATTTCATTTTCTTGCTAAAATATGAGGAGGTCTTTCTGGGAAAAACACCAGCCATTAATATAATGAAAATGATTTGCGAGACATTGACATAACCTGGCAGTCAAGGAAAGTGGACTGGAATGAACATGCATGAACAATGACAACTGCATTGTACTAGTCAGTGGGGGCTGTAGATGCTGTTGAGTAAGCATGTGAACTGTGTGGTCATCATATTCAAAATAACAGAGTGAGCAGACCAATGAATCTGCATCAAATTTTGCCTTAAGTTTGATCATTCCCCTGAGGAAAATATTCCAATGATTCAGAAGGTCTCAGCTATTGGCAATTGGTGATCGACAGTTTCATCAAACAACACACCTACCCATGCATCATATCTCATGCAGAGATTTTTGGCAAAATATCAAATCACTCAAGTGACTCAGCCCCCCTGCAACCCAAATTTGGTGTCCTGTGACTTCTAGATTTTCCCAAAATTAAAGTCACCTTTGAAAGGGAAGAGATTTCAGACCCTTGATGTGATTCAGGGAAATACAACGGGTTGACTGGGAGAACTGTGTGAGGTCCCAAGGTGCCTACTTTGGAAGGGACTGAGGCGTCATCGTCCCATGTGCAATGTTCCTTGTATCTTGTATCTTCTTCAGTAAATGTCTCCATTTTCCATATTACATGTCTGGATACCTTCTGGATAGACCTTGTATTTTCCTTAAATTTATGAATAGAATGGAAAGGCCAAATGTTTGAGAATACCAATTACCTCCAAAATAATGATTTTTTAGATTTTAGTACTCAAGAAACTGATGTTTAAATATTAAGCCCATATAACTCTAAGTTAAAAGCTATGTACTAGCTCTTTCTAGACCAAGGGGTAAAAATGAAGCCAAGAACTATTGTGTGTGCATGTGTTGTTGTTAATTTTCTTTTGTTTATCGTTTTTATTTGGAAAACTTGTGTTTAAACAAGTAAAGAGTAAGACAATGTCTATGAATCCTAAAATGTGTGCAAAAATCTTTTACAAAACTAATAATCCTTAACATTTTATACTATTACAATGAGAAATAATAATTTTTTAAAAAACCTAATAATAGCTATTTTTCCCCAGGAAAGAAAAATGCAACTTTCTTTCCCTGATTTGCTTTCTTCTCCACCTCACCCACCCACAGTGGTCTATGTCCACTCCATATTTAACTGCTAACGTCTTTTCTCCCTTTTTAAATAAATCATTGTTTGAGATGTCTTCAAAAATTATACTAATATAGAAAAATGTATCATCAGTTATTCTGTTCATTTTAGACTGTTGAAATTCCTGGAGAATTCTCTCTATTATTGTTAGAATTAGCCAGTGTCATTAACCTTGCTTATATTGTTTTCATTGATTATCATTTTATCCCTGAGATTTGTTTTAATATATGTTCATATTAGGAACAAATATATCTTGAAAATGAAAGATTTTTTTCTTCCCTTATATAGACTGCTATCTGTTTTTACTAATCAGATTCTCTTAACTGGAGAAGACTTTCACGCAATTACAATGTTCAAAATTTTCCTTTGTTTCATTCACTGAAAACAAAATTTTAAACTTCATTACCTTTTGCCTTGGATTAGGTAGAGAAATACAAAAAGTATGTACATAATTGCTCTTAAAGGTAGTTATTATACATGGATCTATGAACTCCTGAGACATGTCAGCTCCTACAATTAACTGATCAGTAAGTCTTATTAGCTTTCCTTCTAGAATGCATCCCATCCATTTCCTCTACTGTCCTCATCAACAAGCCTCCAACATTGATCACCTGGCCTCCAACTCTCACTTGCTTTGCTTCCTTTACAATTAATTATTCACATGCAGTTAGAGAGACAAGTTACATCAAGTCATACCTGAGCACAGAATTCATCAGTGGCTTCATCAGATTTTGAACTTCAGACCTAACATCTCTTCATAATGTGACTTTCCTAGTCCTCTGATTTCATATCATACAAGATGCTCTGAGCTTTCTGTACTCACTGGCTGCCTGTTTAATATTTGGTATACCTAAGCATGGAACTACAGCAGGGTTTTTTCACAATCTTTCCTTTGTTTAACTCTATGTTAGCCAGATCAGTCCTTGACTTCACCCTTCTCATCAATTAGAAATTACCTCATTTCTATATCTGGTCTTTCAAATGATCTAGCCAGGGAAGCACTCCTCCCCTCCAATCCAATTGTTCTCAATGCCTAGCAGCATCACCTACTTTTGTTGCCTTCACAGCTCACATTACCATCCCTTTTTTTATCCATTCTCTCATCTGTATGTCACCTCCTCTAGAATATAAGCTCATGGAGCAATGGCTACATTCTCACTGCTCTACCCTCCATATCTGACAAACAGTACATGCATAATAAAATCTGAGGTTAGTGTGAAACCAAGGGTTTGGATCAAAGAAATTGTAGTAAAAAGCTGCATGTTATAATATGATTACAATTATGATTTTTATTATATAAGGAAACCTAGAAATCTGGAGGAGCTAATAAATAGCCATACATTATAATGCCTTTTTGTAATCCCCTTAAAACTGAGAGCCTATTGGAAGGGGTCAATGAAGGGCAGGTGAGGTCCTTGCTAAGTGTAGATCTGGACAGAAGTTTCTATTGATGCATGGGACAGGGTAGGAGATGGCCTTCCCTCAAGACTTGCTCATTGCCTGGAGATTATTTAGCCTTATGCTCATCCATCTGGGTTGTGACAGCTAATTCATTTTCTCTTTAAAAGAAATTACAAACCTGGCACAGGTCTTAATGCTTTGGTCCTTTATCTTTCATTTTCAGGCTTGTTGAATGTTGATTTTTCAATCTACGGTGAAAACATATGGCAGATATTTTCAAACCTAGCTTACTGGAAAACTTGATTTTCTAAGATACATTTTATTTATTTATTTTTCATTATTTTATTGCTCAATTACAGTTGTCTGTATTTTCTCCTCACCCCTCCCCTCCACTCCATCCAAACCCACCTCCCTCTCCTGCTGTAAGATACATTTTAGACCATATAATTCTATCCAGGCCTCTGGCTCATTCTTCCAAGCATTTGGGAGGGACTAGGGCAATAATGCATGAGGTAACAGAAACATCTGTTCTTCATGGAATTCTGGAGAACAGAAGTTTGGTGATTCTCTCTGATAGGCAACTAAAATAAGAGTTCATGGTAGATTTCCCCTTTGTGTCAAGTTGCTATAAACATTCTTCAGTGAGATGCAGATCATTAAATGCATCTTAGAAAATCTGTTATCAGTAGGAGAGCCGGTTCTTCTAAAACTCACATAAGGTCTTAATAAAAAATCATTGTGGTAGTGTATCTGACAAGCTGAATTAATTTATATTTGAATCTGAATGTCCCCAAATCTCTATATTGCTTTACAGTGTTTACAGATGAGAGGTATAAAACGTATCTGCTTTCAAGTTTAGTGAATATCTACTTCGCCTTCAGACTGTGTACTCTTTCTCCCAAATCCATCTGTTGCACTTCATTAATACCATAAAAGTTAGTTTTGCCAGGCCCAGTTCAGGACAAATTGAATGTGAGGAATACACAATTACACCTAGAAGCCACAGGGAGAAGGAGGGCTAATTCTGAAGCAAGCTTGTCGTGATGAACGTCCCTCAAAATACAAGTCATTTTGCATAAAATGGCTTTTATTATTTGTTTTTTATTGTTGCAGTTGTCTCATCTTGGTGACCTACATGGTAAAAGAGGTGCCCAATACCTTTCAAGTAAACCTAAAAAAGATAACCTTGCAAAACACTTACTACCATTGGAGACCCTTTACTCTCAAAACCCTTGGCTCACGAAGAGCAAACCTCCCATTCATGGCTTATTAACTTTCATCCTTCAAGATGTTATGAGAGTTAAGTCCCAACACATTTCAATTATTGATTCCTTGTACAAGATGATTTAGGTGGTATTTTATATTGCATGGCCATGGATTTTATATAATAAATGAATTATAAATACTATTTTTAATCAGTTGAGCGATGATGATACCAGCCTCTTGCATTTGTTTCACTGTTTGGAATCTCTGAAAAACTCGGAAAATGATCTAAAATAAAAATCACCCTTAATAGAAAGGTTTTCCTGTTTAAGCACCCACAAATATTGCAAGTCACTGCCTAACATCAGATGTCACCTAATTCCTTAACCAGTTAAATGCTCACAAATGCCTTTCTATCATGCTGAATATGTTAAAAACATTTGCATTTTCTGGGCCATTGGTATGACTATACTTTCGGTTCAAAAGTCTGATTTTTTTATTCCTCACACACTCAATCTCTACCCGCTCCCTTTCAGTGTGTGTGTCTGTGTGTAAGTTTTCACTGATTTCAAAGCTTCCAGAAGAGGAAGAGAAAATACTCATCTTCACTTATCCACTGCTGCGGGACTTTAAAAAATGCATATATTAGCAGAGCAAGTAAAGGGAAACATAATGACCTTCATTTCCTGGTCCTTTTCTACCTCCCTTTGTTTTCATTTGCCTCTTAGTTTCACATAATTCTGGTAAATTTATGGGATTATCTGATTGTTCTATCATAAGATTGATCACTATAAAAGTGATTTTCAAAAGAAAAAAATGTTGAGCTACTGACATAACACTTATTAATTCTCAATTAAAATTGATGTTTCCTGAGAAAAATAAAACTCCTCTTTCTTCTCCATCCATGGTACAAATACTTCCCATTACTTATTCCTTTCCTTGATTCATGGTTTTATTACCTAAATTATACATGTCTGTTAGTTTTTTCATCTATTTTTTGTTAGGCTGCTATAATTTTACTACAATAATGGAGTGGTTTCAAAATCATTATTACTAAACAATGATTTATTTAATAATTTTCTTCAAATCTTACCTCGGAAGCAACAGTATACTGGTCACCTACTCTGAAACTTCTCAGGCCTCTTCACCCTGACATGTATATGTAGAGCTTATTGCATTTTTTTCTGGTGCTTAATAGAGACACCTATTGTAGCAATCATTATGCTAATAATAATAGTTAATTGTCATGTTTGTCTTCCCTATAAGTCTCAGCTCTGACAGGTAGGGATCTTAGTATTTTACTATACATTTGTACCTGAAAAATGTCAACCATATACTCACATAGTCAAGATGAAGAGTAAAAGTGGGACATTCATATAAAAAAATTAAGGTTTCTTTTAATTAATTCTAAGAAAGGAAAAAAATCTAAGTAGCTCTAAATATTCTAAATAGCCTAACAGAAAAACAAATGGCTAAGAACAACTTCAAAACAACATGCTTTTATGGTTGTTGCTCACACATATTTTCTTGTAGAAATGTTATGATTGAACACATTAGAGGGTGATTTTGTACGTTGTTTAGCGAATAAAATCTCAATAATTATTTGTAAGCAAACAGTAGCATATATACATTTGATCTTATAGAGGTACTTAGGACAATATGTTTGTTTACACGTTTAGGACTCATGACTTCAAAATATAGTATATCCTTAATGTCTACAGTTTTCTTTTCTTTTTTTAAATTTTTTTTATTGTTATTCAATTACAGTTGTCCCACCTTTCCCCATTGCTCTCCCCACCCCTGGCTCCCCAGTCATACCCCACCTCATTGTCAGTGCCCATGAGTCCTCACGTTCCTTGACATGTCCCTTCTCCTCTTTCTCCTGTCATACCCTTCCCCCCTCCCCTCTAGTCACTGCCAGTTTGTTCTTTATTTCCATGTCTCTGGTCCTATTTTGCTCTTTGTTTTGTTGACTAGGTTCCACTTATAGGTGAGATCATAAGGTATTTGTCTTTCGCCTTCTGGCTTATTTCATTTAGCATAATGCTCTCCAGTTCCATCCATGCTGTCAGGAAGGGTAGGAGCTCCTTTCTTTCTTCTGCATAGCATTCCATTGTGTAAATGTACCACAGTTTTTTGATCCACTCATTTATTGATGGGCACTTAGGCTGTTCCAAGCACTTGGCTATTGTAAATAATGCTGCTATGAATACAAGGGTGCATAGGTTCTTTTGAATTGGTGTTTCAGGTTCTTTTTTTCTTTCTTTTTTATTGTTGTTCAAATACAGTTGTATCCATTTTCCTCCCCAGTGCTCTTCTCCTCTCCACTGACCCCCACCTTCCACCCTCAATCCTGCCCCCCTTTGGTTTTGTCCATGGGTCCTTTGTACATGTTCCTTGATGCCCCTTCCCCTTCCTTCCTCTGTTATCCCTGTCCCCCCTCCCCTCTTGTTACTGTCAGTTTATTCTCTATTTCAATGTCTCTGGTTATATTTTGCTTGTTTGTTTGTTTTGTTGATTAAGTTCCAATTATAGGTGAGGTCATATGGCATTTGTCTTTCACCTTCTGGCTTATTTCACTTAGCATAAAGCTCTCCAGTTCCATCTAAACTGTTGCAAAGGGTAAGAGCTCCTTCTTTCTTTCTGCTGCATAGTATTCTATTGTGTAAAAGTAGCATAGTGTTTTGATCCACTCATTTACTGATGGGCACATAGGTTGCTTCCAGCATGTGGCTATTGTAAATTGTGCTGTTATGAACATAGGGTGCAGTTTTTTTGAATTGGTGTTTCAGGATTCTTAGGGTATAATCCCAGCAATGGAATGCTGGGTCAAAAAGCAGTTCCATTTTTAGATTTCTGAGGAAATTCCATACCGTTTTCCACAGTGGCCGCACCAGTCTGCATTCCCACCAACAGTGCACTAGTTTTCCCTTTTCTCCACAACATTGCCAGCACTTGTTTGTTGACTTGGTTATGATGGCCATTGTGAGCAGTGTGAAGTGCTATCTCATTGTGGTTTTAATTTGCATCTCTCATGGTCAGTGATGTTGAGCATCCTTTCATATGTCTCTGGGCCCTCTGTGTGTCCTCCTCAAAAAAGTGTCTGTTGAGGTCCTTTCCCCAGTTTTTAATTGGGTCGTTTGTCTTCCTTGTGTGGAGTTGCATCAGTTCTTTATAGATTTTGGAGATCAAACCCTTGTCTGAGGTATCATTGGCAAATATGTCTTCCCATATGGTTCATTCTCTTTTCATTTTGTTGCTGTTTTTTTTTTTTTTTTAGCTGTGCAGAAGCTTTTTAGTTTTATGTAGTTCCATTTGTTTATTCTTTCCTTTATATCCCTTGCCCTAGGTAATGTATCAGTGAAAATATTGCTGAATATTTTCTGGATATCTGAAATTTTCCTATGTTCTCCTCTAGGACTTTTATTGTATCACATCTTATATTTAAGTCTTTTATCCATCTTGAGTTTATTTTGCTATACGGTGTAAGTTAGTGGTTTAGTTTCAGTTTTTTGCATGTAGCTGTTCTGTTGATTTGACTTAACATTTATTTGCTATCTTCTGCACAAAGAACACTATAGGGGCACAATAACTGTCAACAAATATGATATTGACTCCATTTTTCACATTTCCTTAAACTTTTCTTATTTTCTAAGCAAAAATTTTATTGAAATAGCATATAAAGGAAAATTTACAAATTATAAATGAATTTTTACAAAGAAACATATCCATACAATCATCATTCACCATGGACACAGAGCCAGTAGTTTTCATCATGCTTCCTTCTAGACCTTAATTCTCCCCAACAAAATTAACCATTTTTCTGACATCTTTTATCATAGATAAATGTTGCATGCTTTTAAATTTTATATAAATGTAATCAAACAGTAAGTTTTCTAGTTTGTCTATCTGCTTTCACTCAATATTTTATTTTAGAGATTTATCCAAGTCATTAACTATAGCAACAGTCTATTTGTTTCTCTTGCTGGAGAGTTGTGGTCAGCAAATCTTTTCTATCAAAGGTAAATATTTGAGGGACATACAATCTCTGTTGCAACTACTCAGCTCTACCATCGTAGTGTGATACAGCTCAAGAGCAGACTTAAACAACATGTAAACAAATATAAATATCTGTGTTCTAATAAAACATTATTTACAAAATTGAATGGTGGCCAGGTTTCATTCATGGGTCTCAGTTTGCCAACCTATGTAGGAGAGTATTCTATTGCAAGAGTACACCACAATTTATTTGTCCTCTCTACTGTTGGTTTGTTCCCAGTTTGGTTGATGATGCTAAAAAACTTCTGACACACATATTTTGATGTACATATACATATGTATTTTGGTTTTTTATGTCTGAGATTATTTAACTGCTGGGTCACAGGGTGGTTGGCTAATGTTCAGCTGTGATAATTAGTACCGAACAGCTTTCCATATTTACATCCATCTGCAATCCACGAGCATTCCAGTTGCTCCACTTCTTCACCAACACTTAGTGTGGTATGTATCTCTGGGGATATATCTCCATAAAAAGTATTATTACAAATTGAACTTTAAGCATTCAATTTTAGTTGACCTGTACTCCTCCCCCCCAATTTGGCTTGCACACACAAACACAAGCACACCCAAATACATGCCATCAACTAAAATAAAAACAAAAAAAATTGTATTTGGTAGTCCTGAAAAACTCCAGTGATTTCTTTTTATGCTTTTAAAAAAAACCATGTGCATTTGTGTGCTTAGAGAAATAGAGAAGAAAAAGTGAAGCATCTTATTGTCTTTAAGAGGATTATTTTAACACCCCAGAAACCATCTGTAGCCAGTGCTTTCAAAGCCAGCTTATGGTGTAGTGAGATGTGCAGAAAACGTTCATTAGTTAGGCACACTGTGAGTTAAGTCTTTGCTTCTAGGAATCATTTCTAATCATTTGTAATTAGAGCAATGCTTTTGAAAATGTTTGCACTGCTAACCATGAGGAGTCGCAACTCTCTCTTCTGGGAAAGTGAGCAGATGGTGTCACTTCATTTACTTTTTCCTGTTCAGCGGGGAGGACTAGGGATTTAACTTCTTTCCATCACTCCTGCCTAGGGTTTGGATAGATATCTAGCCTGTGGTCTTAGCTTTTGGCTCAGATATTTCTTGTCCAGTTCTTTTGTTTGATATTACTTTGATCTTTGCCCAGTATCAGCAATATCTTGCTTGGATGACTCACTCTAGCTCTTACTATTTTCTTTGGCTGGAGTATCCTTCTTCTTCTTCTTCTTTTTTTTTTCTGGTTGTAAGAATCTGGCCAGTAATGAGGTGGCAAGCTCCTGTCGAAGCAGCAGGAGTTGTCACTGCTCCTTTCTTTCATTAACTTTTTTGGGCTGTAGCCACAACAGCAAGACTTCGGGGACTGAGAATTTAACCTTCTCCAGCACTGATCATTTTTCCACATGGATTCACATGGCCCCCTGGCCCCAAGGCCCCTTTCACCAACCCCCTCTCTTCCCCCAGCTTTTTATGGATTATCCTGAACTTTCTATCCAATGTTCTCCAGGGCCACAATGAAATCATACTCTTAAAGCATTTCTTTTTTTTAGCTAACTTTTTTATTCATTGTTGTTAGATGAAGAGCACTTTCACGCAGCTTGAACAAAAGGAGCTGAAACTCCAGATAACAGCTATGGAAATTATCTTTTTCCTTATGAAATAAACAAGTGACTGGTCATCATAGTTCGTGACATAATGCCATTTATTTTAATTCTAGTAGAAAAATAAAAATATTTGTATTTCCATCTAATAATATATATGTAAATATATATTATATGTGTTTGTGTGTTTGTATATTTATACACATGTAAATATAGGATTTAATTACAAGTCCATATCTCTTTAAGAAATAACCATTTAGTTAAGTGTTCATTATCTTCACTCACCACTTGATTCATTCTAAAAGAAACAATGTTTTGATATACTCATTGGGGACTTTGACCAACTTAATGTGATGGTATTAATAACAATATAATAGTAATATGAGCTACAATAAAATACAAATAGTAATAAATAGTAACAGCATTATGTAATAGTAATGATATAATAGTAACATAATTATTAATACATTATTAGTAATATATATTAATAATGATGTGTAGTAATAATAATAATGATGGCGATAAAACTATCATGTTTTAGATGCCTACAATGTACCAGATACAAGAGCAGACATATGTTTAATGTGTGTGTGTGTATAAAAATTCTAATTTTCAGATAAAACTGGTAAGAAACTTATGATTATGTTCAATTTAGAGATAAGGAAAAGAAGCACAGACAAGTTTCTTGCCCAAAGTTAGACCTACTTTGGATGCTTCCTCTTTTCCTTCAATTCCTGCATCTCCCAATCACTGTGCATTTGCTTTTCTCTCAGGTTTGGCTGTCACACATATCAGTAATATTCATTTACCATCCCCAATATCAGTATTCATTTGCAAAGCATTCGCTAAGTTTAGATGGATATAATCTGTTTTTGAACTTATCATTACGAGCCATACAATGCTAAAATTTAGGCTCAGTTAATATTTTAAATGTATTTTGAAATGATGTCTACATTTTAATAGAAGACCCACCCTTACTGATATTTTACAAGGGGGAACACCAAAAAACCCAGAATTTACTTATAAAAATTGGGGATTTATTCTTACATGTTTACACTTCAGTCACTTTCAAAGTACCTTCAATTTGATGAAATAAATCCATTTAGATATTTTTTCCACTCCTTGAAACAGTTTTTGAACTCACTGATTTTGATGTCTTTTAATGCTTCTACTGTTTTTTGTTGCACCTCTTCCACATCAGCAAAATGTTTCCCTTTGAGAACTTTTTTCATCTGGGAAACAAACAAACAATCAAAAATGTTGCTCAGGGCAAGATTGGGTGAATAGGGAGGGTGGGGCAGAGGGGTCATGCCCTTTTTGGTCAAAAGCTGCTAAACACTCAGTGCAGTGTGAGCAGGTGCACTCATAAATCACCCATTACGAAATGGGCAAACACGTTGGAAGAGTATTCAAAAAATGCCACTGAAGCCAAATGTAGCCTCTCACAACAATGTCAGCTGCTACAATGATACAGATGGGTTTCTAGAACACTCACCTAGTGCTGGCAGACTGAACTACAAGGGGCCCGCCCTAAGGAATATAATTCTGGGGTTTTTTTGGAGGGTCTTCCCTCATATCTTATTAGTGACTAATTTATTTATTTACAATAATTTATAGATTATGCTTTTGTTTTTTAGGTACTAGAGGATATAGAGCTAAATGCAAGTGTGTGATTGACAAGTTTTAACATAATATTTCCATTAATTTCCAGCTTGCCATTAAGTACTGAAATGATTTTCTATTCTTTGGACCTATATTGACACTAAATTAATAACAACAGAGATAAATGTCCATACTGGGTACTACTTAGTATGTGCCATTACGTGCTTTATTGTAGTTCTCATTTCCTAGTTTGCCAGTTACTCTGATGTTTCTGATGTTTCTGCTCTAATGTTTATTTGATAGATGCCATTCTCTATACTCATATTTGCTGATAGATATATTTTTATCATCTTTCGCCACCAACATCCACAGGCTTAGTTACCCCACAAAAATTAGAATCAACTTTCTTGACACAGTGCTCTTTATGATCTTTATTTCTTAATATTTGACAGCTAAGAAAATGCCAATATAAGTAAGTGCAGTATAGTCAGATATTCTATTAGTGATTTAGTCACTGTGGTAACTACCTTCAAGACAAGAAAATGAGTTCAGAAAAGAACACATAGGGAGTTTCAGATTGTAAAAACATAAAATTATAAAACGAAGATATAAAACTGTAGTCAAAAATCTCTTTAATTGTGGAGATGTTTCTTCTAAAGAGATAGATGTAAAGTGCTCAAGTATTTTATTTATTTTAGCCCAACACAACCCCAATTAAACACAGGTAGAGGAAACGTATTTCTTCTATAGTTCTTTTTTCTTTATTGTTGTTCAATTACAGTTGTCTGCATTTCTCCCCACCCCTCCACCCCACCCCAGCAAAACCCACCTCCCTCCCCCACCTCCACCCTCTTAAATTAGCATACAAATGGTTCCAAGTTTAAAAGCAAAATATTATTGCCAAAATTGTAACTTTTCAATGGTGAATTTCTTTAATTCATGTCCTCAGAGTAATCCAGTCTGTTGCCAACACTGGTGTTAAAGGAATTAAACACCCTGGCATTGTGAAAAGTCTCAGAGTGAGAGCAAGACAACTTCACTGCAGTTCTGATATCCATCTCTGCTCTTGCCTTGCCCAGGTGACCTTGGGTAAGCACCTCACTGCTGCAAGCCTTCCTGTTCTGTGCAATAAATGATTTTGAGTCATGATCTATTGTGTCCTTTAAAGCTCTAGACATTTATGATTATTATATCAAGGCTAGAATTTACCAGAAGTATTTGAGTAAATCATGCCACATATTATTCATCATGTGAGAGGAGAAAGAACCGGTGGGAAACTACCTAAATTATTAGAAACAATGATTATTTCTTCCTTAGAGATAGAGCTAATTGAAGATAACTGGTTTTGTGATCCTGGCTTTTCCCAGTTTAAATGCCTTCAGTGGTTCCCTGTGGCCACTAAGATAAAGATCAAACTCTTTCCTAGCCTGAAAGGCCTCTCACCATTTGGTTAAGGTAGGTCATTTGTGTAATGTGTCAAACACAATGGGGGTATAGTTTTTGTTTAGCTAATTGTCCATAAAGGGGTTCCTGTAGGCAGACCATTCTCCTAACAGTGCCTCAGGAAACTCAGTTCTTCCAAACTGTGGCTCTGCCTGTTCTGGGACTTGTAATTTTTTTGTATCTAAATGACAAAGGAAAAGAGGGAGTGGACCTTGGTTCAGAAGTGACACACACCATTTCTGCTCACCTTCTATTGGTGGGAAAGTATCATATGACTGCAACTAAATGTAAAGGCAAGAAGCTGGGAAATACAGCATTGGGGAACATCCAGGAAGAAGGCAAAATTAATCTTTGTGCACAGCTGTCAGGCCCTGCCAAAGCTTCATCTGCATCTTTACACCATAGTTAACTTCTTCCAGTACTCAGAATGCTCATGCTCTTCTGTTTACCGGGCTCCAATAAGCCCCTCCGGTCTTATTTGGTGGTGACCTTCTTTCCAGGTTTCCATGACACTGTTTATAGCCTAGCTTCTACACTATCACAACGCTCACTGCAGTTTATTTTAATTAATTTTCTGCTTTCTCTACTGGGTACTAAGTAGATACTTTGAAGATAGAGACCATATTTTCCCCTGTTTTATTCAAGAGTTATGGAAAAAGAACGTGAAAATAAAAGAGAATGAAGAAAATTTAAAAAAGATATAGAGTAAGTGTGAGGGCTGGAGAAAATATCGTAGATAGGCCACAGTGTAAAGTGTCTTTCTTTCTTTTTTTTCTTTCTTTTTCTTCGCTGAATATACTACTTGCTTTGGCATGGTATTGTCAAATAAAAAAAGTACATCATTCTTTGTGGTTATAAAAATAGATGAAATATTACAATATTTTGTTACATTAACATAGAATATAATGACTTCTCTGGCATGAAAAGGAAACACTAATTTTAAAGGAAAGGGGATGTGTCTTGCAATATTTCCATTGCCCCATTCTCACTTTGCGTCTCAGCATGTTCTTTTAAGCCCCACCAAACACTTGCTGTCTTGTTCACTCAAAGGGTTCACAGTGCTCCACTAATCATCTTCAATGAATAGTAACTGTAACTTCAGACAGTAACTTCAATGAATAGTTTCTCATTCTCACTGAAAATTTCACAGGTTGTGAGTTGAGAAGCTATATAAGAAGAACGAAACAAAGATCAGGTTCATTATAGTTTCCTTTGAGAGAATTTTCTGATGATTTGAATACACAAGCAGCTGAACCAACCCTCAAATTACTATTAACCTGTATTCTTAATATATCTTAGAACCAGAGAACTACACTGTTTCCAAATTTTATATTTACAAATACATGTGTAAAATTCTTTTGTGGTTCCCTAGGAGAATATATTGATAGACATTCTGTGGTGAAGCATATGTGTGCCCTTTCAGAAACATGTATGTAGAGAATTTGCAATGTGGCAAGCAGTATTTCTGAAGCCCAAATTGTGGCACATGTTAGGAACCAAACACCGAGGTAACAAATGCAACACTACATTGATAATTTCCCTGTTATGTACTGGGTGCAAGTTAATATAAAATTATATGATGTATAAATTAGACTACTTGGCCTAATGGACTTCTGGAAGAAAGGAAACACAATCATTTAAAAATAATTTGAAAAGTGTTTTGTTTCAGATGTGAAATTAAATTATTCTATACAATGTGCCTTTTGTCCTCAAATTCTTTCAGAAATAATTGAGAAATAAATCTTAGAAAAATATATTGAAATATATTTTTAAATGAAAATTCCGACTTTTTTACTCACCAAAGTTTTCCACATCAGTGAGTGAATCTGCAGAAGATTAGGTAGGTACAGCAGACCTCTGTTGACATTGGCCATGGTCTAAGCTTGGCATGGCATGGATCAAAAATTTCATAAAAAACATGTTTGTAGCTACTAAAAATGTAAAGAAATAGAGTCACAGCATTTAAGTATCCAGACAGTATTTCAGGGTCTATTAACGTCAGAGTTTTCATTGCTCTCAGGTAATTAAAGCTCGACCTCCATCTATTGAGCTGTCAATTCAGCTTTATTCAGGTGTTCATCCCCTGTCTTAACCTTATATTATTTGACTGCCATGGGTCCAAAGATGAAAAAGGCGGAGCATTTATACTTTTGAAGAAAATTATCCAAAGTCTTAAAATTATGCCATATTTAAAATTAGAGACCAAATTGTCTCTTCTTTGTCCTTTACAATTGAGAAAATTGAAGCTTGAGAAATTAAAATGTCCAGCCTGAGAACCAGGACTTTCATTTGATTTTTAAAGGCCATTTTTATAAGAAATCTTCATTATTTGGATTTATTTTAATACAAATTTCAACCCCTTGCACAAAGAAAAGTAGTCCTGCATTGAGACTGGTTTATTTTCATCCATGTAATCTGTCAGCATGTAGACAGTTGTTTCAGATATTTAGCTACTTTGATACATATTATTTACATTTCTCTTGAATGACAAAAATAAAACATAGTATACAGTGATATTTTAATTACAGTAATGTCATCTCAAAGATTCTAAAAAGAAGAAAAAAGCTCTTTAAATCTTAACACAAGGGAACTGATTCTGCTTTGCCCTTGCACCTGCTTAGAGGAATTTATTGAAAGAAATGGAATTGGAGATATTTGCCCTTTATATTAAAATCAGCTTAATAGTTCTTTGCACCACCTGTCACCACATTGTATAAGCCATCCTTGGGTCCTAGATTTCCTCCAGATGTTTAGTTTTCTGCTGTCTTGGGGATTGTGGCTTTTTTTTTTTTTTATAGTCTAGTGAATCACAGGTTACATCATTTGCCTGTGGCAAAGATGTAGGTAGTTTGAAAATGTTTTATGTTCAGAAAGAAAAACTACTGTTGATTCTGATACTTCACTATGTAGATTTAAATAATGAGCTAATAGGGCATTCCTGAGGTCAAGCAATAACCAAGTAGGGATTTATTGGTGTAAACAAACTGTCGAGCTAGACCTACAGATTCCCTCACAAGTTTGTTTTGCATATCTTATTCTTAAAGTTCTTTTTCTGGAGCTGCCCACTGTTTTTACACCATGATAGCATCATACAATTTTAAGTGAATTATGCAAGTATACCAAAGCATAATAAAAATAAATCTATAGATTTTCTCTATTCTTTGTCAGTAAAAGAACAGTTCAGCATGTGGTTATTTTCACAAAACAACCTATAGCATGAACAGGCAATAGATGTTTTTCAGTGAATTTAGCCAGGATAAGACTCAAGTTGTCATTACTTTTTGAAACTGGGCAGCTCTCTTTCTGAAAACAGGGATAAGCTAATGTCAGGAGAACCCTCTCCGGTAAACGAAGGGCAGTCTCCCTGTAATTCTACCCTCTCAGGGTTCCTTAATTCTGAATGGCAATCCCGTTAAAGCCTCATTCAAGAAGAGCACCACTAAGAATGTGGACCTATGGTGTAAATTAGGGCATGTCATCGTGGTCCTTGGTTAATTATTGAGAAATCTGAATTTCTAGGCACGTGACAAGACCCTTATCTTGATTACCTGGCCTTTAGAGTTTAGGATGGGAATGTCCCTACTAGATGCAGGATAAGGGACTCTTTCTGGCCTCACTAAACTGTAAAGTGAGTCCAGGCTTCTTTGAAGTAGAATTAAAAAAGGCTGATGAGCTAGACCAACTCAGAAAGACTGGCCCAGGTTTAAGATTTAGAAGGAAGATAATTCATAAACCTTTGAAAATAGCTTTCTCTCTGATGTACCACTAGCTCAGACAACATGCAGTACTATGTGGAGACATCCTGACATTTGATGGTCAATGCCATTCCTGTGTTAGCAGCATCCCACTGGGGACCAGGAGTCCCAACTATTTTTGAGTGCAACTTGCTACCCTTTATAGCATTAAACTGGGGACAATGACAGTGCTTAAGCATCCAACACATTACATGAATTCCTGATAGCACTTCTTTATTCTGTCCCTATTATATGTTAATTGTTTTTTTTTGGAACTGCAATGTATATGAACATTGTAGGTATATGAGTTGTAGTGGTATATGAGTTATTTACTCTGATTTGCAGAAAGATTTAATTAAGATCCTTGACTGGCTTAGGCTTTCCCTGTTGTATAACAACTGCCTATTTTTAATTAAACCACCAGCTTTCATCTTTGTTACTTTCATTCGACATCAAAATTTTTTGATTTAGTAACAGTGTCTTGGGTGAAGAGAGGCTTACCTGGAAATAAATTACTGAGAAAATATAGGTACTGTATATATTTAATTTATCAATGAAAGACAAAAACAGTATTTCAGAATACTTGTTGATGACTCAATGTCTATTCATGTTGTCACAAAAGGCAAGGTTTAATTCTTTTTTTATGGCTAAATTAAATTTTATATATAAGTACAGTGTCATTATGTTGAATGAAACCAATAAATATTTACATCATTTGGACCTCAATTGAAAAATATGACTATCTTAATCATGACCACAAAAAAAATAATAAAAACTATACAAAAACATTTGCGATATAAAACAACAACAAAAGAATACTCACTAAGAGGTCTCTGCTAATGTTCTACAAAAAAAGAAGATTTTTGGTTTTATGGTTAAACATGTATTTCTTTCATCCTAAATTTTACATTTCAACTGAGAAATTAGACTTACTTTATTGAAAGAAGATTTGTATTACACAGTTGAATGTAAAGGGTTAGCTTTCTTCTTCCATTCAGTCCCATTTTAGTACAGATGTTGGGGAAAAAAAAGCAAAAAATAAGTTGTAAATTGATAAAAGTAAAACAATTTATATAAAGTGATATTTATATTTTTACCAAAAAATTCATTGAATCCATGTCATGTCTACGTGATAAGCCCTAAGCTAGAAGCTGGGACTGTAAACTTTCATTTAATCAACAAATTTAATTGAGCTCTTCCTACAAATCAACCACTCTTCTAGGCACTACAGATACTAGTAGACAGGAGAAGCAACAATTCTCTGCCTCATTAAATTTATGTTCCAGGGGAAAAGTCATGCAATACACAATTTATAAGTAAACTCTAAAGCTTACTAGGTGATGAGTGCAAATGAGAAAAATAAAACAGGATAACAGGATTGGGGAAACTAGGAGGTCGTAATTTTAAATGGTGTGGTTTCACCATTTAAAGATCAGGAAAGAGTCTAAAAAAGTTACAGAAGAGTGTGGGATGGGCAGATATTAGAAGTCGACAGGGCATAGTGGTGGGTTAGATCATGACAACAATAAGTGCTGTTGTTAAGGATTTTAGCTTTTACTCTGAATAAAGAGACACCATCAGAGGGTTTTGAGTAGAGGGTTCAATATGATTTAAATTTTAAAAGGACCTCTCTGGCTGCTGTAATGACTGCAGACTGTGACAGGAGAAAGTGGGTCAGCTGGATAAGGGTGCAAGTAAGGTTTCATGATCTTGGGTCCTGGGTCTAGTTCGGAAGCCAGATATGTTCACGAATTGTAAAGGTGCATATTGAAAATGAAGGAGGAGGAAAGTGTGGTCAGAGGAAAAAAAGCGAGCTCTCTCAGGGTCAAATGAACTCACTTCAATTCTGCTCATTCAGTGTTAGTTAATTTTTAAGTTCTTTCTGAGATGTGGAGGCGAAAAAGGACTGAAAGAGGGTGATATATTGTTATTTAAAATATTTATCTTTTTCTACTATAATTGTAACACACATTAATTTTAAATAAATTTAGAAAAATATAAATTAAAAAGTAAATATTTAAATTTAAATTAAGAATAGAAAGCAATTATAATGCCATCAAGAAATAGTTAGTGTTAATATTTTTATTTTATTCTAGCCTTTTATCTATCTAACTACCTAGGTACTTATCTACCCATTTTTGAAGAATTAGAAAAAAATTTTCTATGTGAATGGATTTTTTTACTCAAATTATACCATTAACATTTACTCATATTATGTAATATTTACAGAAGCAACAATATATATGGCAGCATTTCTATTTTAGAGACATGGAATTATTTTACTATCACTATACAGTTAGAAAGGTAGATTATTTTTACTTTTATACTGCTGAAGAAATGATAATTTGATCATCCTTGAATATCAATCATTTATGAATCTCTAATGATTTTCTTAAGATATATTGGTAGTAGCAATAGTAAAATTTTAAGATCAAAAGTGCAATTATCTTTGTGTTCCTGGTGTCGCATCATACTGTTTTCCAGAAAGGCCGCAGTTCCATGCCAGTGACAGCCTTAACACAATCTCAACCCGCTCTGAGTGATGTAATTATATGCACACACGAGTTTATTTACTACTGAGTTTTACATTTGTTTCTTTGTACTGTGTTTCTTTTCATCCCGTTTTTTTAAAATTAAACTGCATACATACTTCTTACTTATTCATACGATCTTAGCATGTAATAAGATTATTCAACATTCTGTCATATATATTGCAAACACATTTATCATTTTATCTTTTAATTTGTATGCCATTTTAAATGATAGATGGTCATTCTTTTCCTTTGTTATTTCTTTTCTTATTTTTGGAAGTACTTTTTCCCATCCTGATATTTTAATTCACATCTAGTTTTTTCCTACAAGCTTCTGTGTTATTCATTGATTTTATTTCTTTTTAAAAATATTTTCCTGTCAAACTCATTCTCCAATTGGACTTTATTATGTAGAGCCAGAGGTGAGGATCTATGAAAATGTTTGTTTTCTTAGTATATGCCCAGTTTTCCCAAGAATGTGTTTCCCAATTATTTTCCCCTCAAATTTTGTTATTTTCTTTATCACGTATAAAGTTTTACATATACTGGGCTCTGCTCCCACTGCTCCATTTAAGTTTTTGTGTGTGTGCTACAACATATTTTGTTAGGTGGTATGAAATATCTGTGGGACATTTCAAGTCTTAAATATAAGTTAGTTGGTTTGAAGAAGTCAGATGAGTCAAAAAGGTTTTCATGTGGGCCGATAAATTTTGTCTTGTTTCTATTTGTGTCTAAAATCAAACAAACCAAATGTTTTTTATCATTTATTCTGTCATTTATCATTTATTCTGAATAAATTCTCCCCCATGCCAAAAATATTTGACAAGAAACAACACTTTTATAATTTTAGTTAGGTCAAATCATATCCCAGATATTACCTATGAATGTAATATTAAATATGTAATATTTTTAGACAAATGACTGAGTAGGTGAGTGATTGAATCAATTAATTAATTAATTATGATGTGGAGATGAATATGCAGATAAGATTGTCATGACGGAGTTACAGTGGTAGATAAGAAACTAAGAGACTAATAAATTCATTTTATTACTTAAGATGTGGACTCTAATTTAGAATTTTGTAATTCTATTGCAGAATATGGTTTGAGACAGGATGAAATGACTAAAAATCTGAAATAATTTTCCAATTTGCATTTCTATTCTAGAAGTGAGTGGGAATCGATTTCCTGTGGTAAAATATAAAGGTTTTAACATTCTGACTATATGAAAAATGAAACAGGAAGCACTTCTTGAGATTTTTAACCATAGTTATATTTTCTCATATATTACTTTCTGCCTCCCCTACTACTCTTCTTTCTTTCCCACTCACTTTTTACTTCTTCTTTTTAGGTTTCCTTCCTCTTTTCTTTTATGTCATTCTTTAAAATATAGCCCAATTAAACTTCAACAAGAAAGGTCTAATAGCCAGTCAGTCATGAAAAAGAAAAAAAAAATATGAGAAAAGAAACTATCAACCAATTAGTATAACTTTCTCATTATACAGTAGATTAGATATTACTGTTTTGACTTCCCAGTCTCGTGAGAAAGAATTGACTATGAAAGACTACAACAAAACATTCATTAGAATGACATATGGCAAAACTAATGGAAGTGGGACCCAACAAACACATTCAGGTTAAAATCTTGAAGCTGTAATTGTAAGATAATTGCATAGTCTTATTGTCAAGCAGTTACAGCATGAGACTAATAGGATACCAAGGGAAATGTTGATCAGTACTAGAGAGCCTTTATTTTTTCCAAATTTTATTCACCAGCTTGTTCAATGAATAGGCCTCTCTTCTGAAGTTGCTATTCATGCACAAGTTACTGAACAGTTATGTGCTTAAAAGTGGTAGAAAGACAGCTGACGGAGAGGGCTTGGAGTGGGCACTCAGATGTGAAAATGAAAGACACACTCTTCCAAAAAGTTCATTCCAAGATTAGGCTATACTCGTAGCATCTAGATTGCATTTCTGACAGTACCAATGATGTAACTCATCATAAGTATGCTAAATAAACTAATGCATCAATAATTTTTACTTCAATTTATTCTAGTTAAAGAAGCTACTTTCATGTTTCTGAGCAAACTTTTTAGAATTTGTCAAATCCTAGTCTGTGTAGATTTTCTTTTGTGAGTTGCTCTATGATCACAAATTTATACATCCTGCTGTATTATGCTTATAAACAGAATAATATCTCAGTAATATTGAAATTGTAAGCATTCAGATATCTCCAATTAATTTATTTAATAGAAAAGTGATATGTGATGTGTGTCATTCTTGTTTTAAGTGAATTATACAGTTTTTCTTCCAATAACTGCTTGTGTTATGTGTTTATAATGAACTTGATTTATAGTTCACAGAGAAAGCAAAAAAGAAGTATCCCAATCTGCAATAGGAAACCAGAATATGTTCTATTTTAAGTATTGCAATAATTTTATTAATATCAGAAGAGACTGTTAAAATGCTAAAAATGAGTCAAAAATCAGAATAATTCAAGAAGTTTCTAGGGTACATTTTCAGTAATTTTATACCAACTTATGATATTTGGTGACTTAGTCTATCGTGTTAATTTTACAGGTAAGGGCACAAAAGCAGAGTGAGAACAAGATCAAGACAGTTTTTCATGAATCTACCTGGAACTAGAATCAGAGTTTCCCAGCCCACAGATGTATTTACACAAATAAGAGGCAGTATTCACAGATGATACCTTGGATACGCATTCAAGTAAATTAAGATACTTGAGGATGTCTGCTAACTCTTCTTTTGTACCTGTTATTTGTCATTATTATTCTGGTCAAGACAACCTTCTGCTCAAAATCCTCTGGCAATACCTCCCCCCTTTCCAACTCACTTCAATTAAAGCCTGTCCTTTTAATGCCTTGGAAGAATCCTGATCTGTTTCTCCATTATTACACTCTGACCTCATCGCCCCCTACCCTGCTCATCCACAATCTATCTGCCTCAGTTCCAGGCATTCTCAGTCACAGAACCTTTGTAGCTCCCTCAGCCTGAAAAGTTCTTTCCCCAAGTACACTCCCTCTCTCACTTCCCTACCTTCTTCACATTGGTGGCCAGGATAACTGTATACTAAACACAGAAATGAACACCTCTTACCCTTTATCTGCTCTTTTAGAAGTGCTTGTTCAGCTTTCCTTATCCTGAGCCTAACCTCCTACAAAGCAGAGTACATCAAGCTCAAGGGAAACCCTACAAGAACTGGCACCCCCCTCTAAAATGGCCAGAGTGCCTGCCATTTGAAGGGATGCCCAGCAGATATTATGAGCAAGGCTGCTTTCCTTCAGTCACAGAACCAGTGAGAGCTTCCCTGGTTATCTTATTTAAAATTACATCACCAGCATCACCCAGATTTCTCTCTTTTCCTTTCCTATAGTGTATATTACCTTCTAATCTAGTATATGTAATTCATTACTAATCGTGTCTGTGTCCTCCCACTGAGATGTCACATCCATGAGACAGAGGTTTTTCCCACTTGTTTGCTGCTGCAGCACCTACCCCAAACCGCTTGGCGCAGAGTATGTGTTCAGTAATATTTGTTGGTTGAATGAAGACAAAAATGAAGGACGCAAAATTGTCTTCTGTATTCTAAACAGCTGTGGAGCTGATGAAAATTCACTTGGAGATATTATTGCTGTCAGTTTATGTTTCTTTCTTATGGAGCCCAGTATAATGATCCAAATCTCCCTTTTGAAATCTATTAGGGTACTGTCATTTTTTTCAAATAATATATTTAAGGTCTCAGAGTTTAATTAAAATTCAAACTATGAAATTTATTAGAAATGGCCTCTTCTAAACTAGAACTCCAGTTTAGAAGTTATATATAAGCTGAACCCTCAGTTGAAAACAGTTATGTGTGTCAGTTTATAAATTCTGAATCACCCCTTCTGGGCTGATCTGAAGCCTTACTATCAAGTCTAAAAGGAAGCAGCTTCCCACCAAAGATATGTGAACTATTTTCTGGTACAACATTTTCTATTCTGTGTCCCATAAATATTTCACAGTTTTCTAAATATTAACTGCTATGACCTAAACAGAATATTGAATTAAGGATAAACTAGTCCCCAAATGAAAACTAGAATTAAAACTAGAGTTACTAAACTTCTACTGCTTGCCTATTGTGTTTAATAAAAGTCAGGCACTGTCCAGGGTAGAGTGGGAAAATAAGAAATCAAGGTACATTTGAAGACTAAAGACATTTCTATCTAGTGCCCTCTCTAAGCATTAAAGCAGTCACTAAAATTAAGCATTGATAAATACATTGCAAACTGAACATTTAATGTAACACTTTTATCAACAGAAATATTCACATTTTGTCATGACATTTTGAGGGCCTAGAATAAATTTTGGATCTTTAGCAACCTTAGAGATTACCTAAATTCAATCTCTTCACTTCACTACTGGAAAATATAAGCCTCAACTAATTTAAACCATAAATAATCAGTGCACATGAACATTAAAAATTAAATATTTTGGTATTCAAAGAAGAGCTCTTGTTTGGTGGGGTGGAGGGAGACTGGAGAATATCTGTGTGAGGAGGTGAAAGAAGCATGCCCAGCCCTGACACAAGGGAAAGAGCAAGGAAGGGAAAGCTCATAGGATGTGAAAAAGGAGTGAGTGTCAGGTTTGGCACATCAGGGGAAATGGGACGTGGATGAGAATTAGAATCAGATTGTGGTAGACTTTCAGTTGTAGGCTTCAGGGTTTAGACTTTACTCCATAAATAAGAAGAGCCATTGTTGTTTATGTGGGATGGTGATTAGAGTTATGTTCAAGAACATAATTTTTCAGTAATTGGGAAGGTCAATGAGGTGAGAAGAAGAGCAGATGCTTGGAGATCATTGGTGTCATGAAATGACTGATACTACTTGTACTTATATTAAATCACTGGCATATATTTCAGGGGAAAAGTCCACTTGAACTAAAGTCACTGGGGTAAAATGGAGAAGACAGAGTAGAAAGAAGAAATGCTTTGGGGGAGTGTTGAAAGGAATATGAGCAATAAGTGAATATTTCAGCAATCTTTCTCATACGACTGTACCTCCAACAGACTCCAACTTCCGGTATGATCGTTAAGATGGAACCATAAGATAAACTGCAGTAATAAGGTAGAGAGGAGTCTATTCAACATTTCCCTGTCACCTTTTCCATTTTAGAACTACATTTATGTGTTCTTAGCTATTGAACACTCCAGGGAAAATGACCAAAATCCCCCCCCCCCTTCTGGTCTTTATTTTAGAGGGACTTACCTGCTATAATGCAAACTAAATTTAGGGAAGTAATAGAAAACTCATATACTATTGGAGGCTATATATCAATGGAAAAACTAAACAAAATAGATGTGATCTTCAATAGATGAAAATATTTATAAACAACTAGTTAAATGATTTAGAAGAAACAGAGACATAGAAATGATTTTGAGCACCATTTTGAACCAGATGGTCATATGAGCATCTCCAGAGCAAGCAGGGTGGACTGCAGACCAGCCGCGTTATTCCTGCAGAGGATAATGATGACACATTTTACAGTGTATAGAATTTATAGCATTAAAAATTGTATTTAATTTCTCCTGGCAATGTGATTAGGTTTTACTGTATTCATAACATATATAGGAGTATAGAAAACTTTATAAATAACTTGTTTTGTATTAGTTTAGGAAAATGTTTTCCATTTGAATATGTGTTCTAAATACTGTGCATTTCTAAGTTGTGATATTTATTGATCTTAAGTCAAATTTCTTAATATAAAACACATTTCTAATATAATAATATAAATCAATGGGAAAGATGATTTGATTAACAAAATATTTTAAACAAATGTCTTGCACATTTTTGTTTTTATTTTTTATAATCATTTTTTAAAGTTTCAGTTAGAGTTGACATACAATACTACGCTAGTTTCAGGTGTACACCCGAGTGACCAGATACCACATAACCCACCAAGTGATCATCCCAATAAATCCCACACCCATCTGACACCATACAAAGCTACCAGAATACCACTGATTATATTCTCTATGCTGCATTCCACATCCTCACAACCATTATGGAAGAACAAGTTTGTACTTCCTAATCTCTCCGCTTTTTACACTCATCCCCTCAACCTCCCTCCCATCTGGCAACTGTCAAAATATTTTCTTTTATCTATGGGTTTGTGTCTGTTCTGCTTATTCATTTATTTTGTTTTTTTAGATTTAATTGTTGATAGATATGTATTTATTACCATTTTATTCTTCATATTTTAATCTTTTTTTCTTCTTCTTCTTAAAGAAGACTGCTTAACATTTCATATAATACTGGTTTTGTGATGAACTCCTTTAGCTTTTTCTTGTCTAGGAAGCTCTTTGTCTGTCCTTTGATTTTAAATGATAGCTTTGCTGGGTAGAGTAATTTTGGTTGTAGTTCCTTGCTTTTTATCACTTTGAATATTTCTTACTACTCCTTTTGACCTGTGAAGTTTCTATTGAGAAATCAGCTGACAGTCTTCTGGGAGGGACCTTGTAAGTAATTAACTGCTTTTTTTCTTGCTCCTTTTAAGATTCTCTCTTTATCTTTAAACTTTGTCATTTTAATTCCTGTGTCTCTTGGTGTGGGCCTCTTTGAGTTAATCTTGTTAGGGACTCTCTACTTTGTGGACTTGTATGTCCATTTTTTTTTTTCACCAGGTTAGGGAAGTTTTCTGCCATTATTTTTGCAAATACGTTTTTAATTTCTTGTTCTCTCTCTTCTCCCCCCATCACCCCCATGATGCAAATATTAGTGCTCTTGAAGTTGTCCTAGAGGCTCCTTACAAGGTCTTTATTTTTTGTATTCCTTTTTCTTTTTGCTGTTCTGGTTAGGTGTTTTTTGCTTCTTTATATTCCAAATTGTTAATTGATTCTCAGCTTCATCTACTGTTGATTCTTTGTAAATTATTCTTTATTTCAGTTAGTGTATGCTTCCTTTCTGACTGATTCTTTTTTTTTTTTTTTGGTTTCTATGTACTTTTTCATGCTGTTGAAGTTATCACTAAGTTCATTGAGCATCCTAAAAACCACTGTTTTGAACTATGTATCTGGTAGTTTGCTTAGTTCCATTTCATTTAGTTCTTTTTCTGGAGATTTCTCCTGTTTTTTCACTTGATCTTGTTTCTTTGTCTTTGTACTTTGGCTGCTTCCCTATTTTTGTTTCTATGTATTAGGCAGAGCTGCTACATATCCTGGATTTGGCATAGTGGACTTATGTAGTAAATGCCTTGCAGGGAGGGCCCATTGGCATGGTCTCTCCAGTCACCTGAGCTGGGTTATCCAGGTAAACCTCTGTGTGGGCTATGTGTACCATCTGGTTGTAGTTTAGCCTTGGTTACTGTTGACATCACAGGGAAGGAATGACCCCAGAGGCCAATCTGCTGTGATGACAGGCTGTGACTATAGTAGAGGAGTTGCTGTACAGGAGCTGACCCTACAGAGAAGGACTTGCTGAGGTAGAGTCGTGGTGCTCACTGAGTCCACCCTTTAAGTGTGTCACTTGCGTATGTGGTAGGGTTGTAATTTGGCATGGTTGAATCTGTCCACTGGGTACACTGGCTCTGGGACCTCCTGGGAGGTACAAGTTCAGCCACCACAGCTGTGCCCTGACTGGAGCCACCAACACAAGCTACAGAGTGATCTGCAGATGGCTGGTCCTTGTGCTAGGTTTGGAGGTGCCCAGGAGAGGCCAAGCTGCAAACCACAGCCAGTTGTTGCTTGTACTATGCCTGCAGCCACTTAACAAGATGTACTGGGCACACCAAGGCCAGATGCTGCTTGTTTGCAATTTGTGAATCTTCGAGAGATTTTAAGAATGTCTGCAGCAGGAGCCGAGGCAGGCAGTTTCTATGAAAAAGCCACTGAAAACAGTTTGGGTGGGCCCTCACGTTAGGTGGGGCAGAGTCTCAAGGAACCACCAGGGCTGGGCAAACTACAAAGGCCAGGTTGACGGGGACACAGATATGGCAACCACCTGCCAGCTCCATATGGGGAGGGTTTTGGAAAAGGAACAGTAGCCTCTTCCAGCACTTTTGTCTGACAGAAAGCTGCCCCTTCAGCTCTCATCCTAATGTCAGACACTTCAGTTGTCCCTGCTCATATGTCCCTGGTGCCTTTTGATCTGCTGCCCCAGTGCTGAGCTCAGAAGGATGAGTTCAAGTCTCTGTGAACCCTTTAAAAGGAAATGTCTGGGAGTTTAGTAGCCTTCAGCCTCACTCAGCCACACTTCTCGCTTGTATTTACAGCAAGAAGTTATGGGGATTCTCTTCCTGGCACTGTAAGTCTGGGCTGAGGGGTCAGGCATGGAGCTTGGGACCCCTTGTTTCTCAGGGAGTACCTTGTAGCTGAGATATACCTCCAAATTTTTAATAGCCATGCATGGGTATGGGACCAGACTGCTCCATGTCTCTGTCCCTCCTAGAAGTCTCAATGCGGTTTCTTCTTCAAGTCTCTAGTTGTAGGACTTACATTCAGCTAGATTTCAGGAGTTCTGAATGATGGTTTTTCTGTGGATTAGTTGTATCTTTGATGGGGTTGTGGGAGGATTTAAGTACTGCATTTATCTATGCTGCCATCTTAACCTGCAGTCTGTCTCACACATTTTAAAACTTGTGTTATAACCATAGTTAAATTATTTTCAAAAAAGTAATTCACATTTGATTTAAGGACTTTTTTCTTATTGAAATATTCTACTGAAAAATCCACAAAATAGCATGTTTGAAGATGTTAGGTGTATTAAATTATACATGGCCAGTTAGGAAATTGCTCGAGGAAATACTAAACAGTAACAGTATAACCCCAAAGGTATTATGGCAAGTACATCCACTATGAGAGGACAATTGTCATTAATAAAGCCTTATTGCCCATGACACAGAGAATTGAAAGCATTTTCCACTTGGATTACTGTATTTTCTTACATATTTTAAAGATTCAGTTTTGGGCTTAGGAAATGGAAAATAAATGTCAAAAACCAAGGTGTGAAGTTCTGCATCTACTTAGATTTCACTGATTCCTGCTATAAGAACATAAACAAATATATAATACTGTAAACCAAATAGAGTCATTTGATAAAATAAGATACTTAAGAAAAATATAACACATTCTTTTGCCAAGAATATTAGTCCGGCACTAATCCTGTAAAACTTTGTGACTTCTTCTCTCACCACATCGGCCCTCTATTTCTCTCCTATGTTATGATTTAGATTTTCATGGTTTAGTTCAGTTTTCCCAAAATAAGTGGGAGCTGCTTTATTGTAAAAAAACACATTTTAAATTTCTTTAAACATGAAAAATTTCTATCAGAGTAAATGTGTGATAAATCTATAATGCGTAGTTACAAATTCTCTACCATCCATTTGAAATTATTAAAGATAATTAATAGTTAACATCTGCTGAATATTGTCTATGTACCTGTCACACATTAAATGCTTTATTTTCAAATTTCAAATTTATACTTCAGTTTTCAAAGCACACCTCCTTCTTTCATAATTATTATCAGTAGACCTCTAGAAAACAAGAGGGAATTTAAGAAAATTGTTGCAGGTGCCCCAGCTGTTTGTGATAGATACAGGGTTTTGAACAAGATACATACAGGAATTTAGATGTCAGTGTCTTATTATTACTTTACCCTGAGTTCACACTTTTTAAATCAATATCCTAGCTTTCACAAAAAAAAAAAGGCCTGGAGAATTTCTGAATTTGACTAATACCAGAATTCAGAAAAGTCCAAAGCGCATCTCTGGAATTAGTTTCCAGGGTGCGGTGCTGCACAGCCACAAGCAGTAGGCAACTGCTCCCGCACACTCTTACTCAGATCCTGAATTTCATTCTGGGCTTTGCAGCATGGGCAGTGTTAGAGAAGGGGATTGAGAGGAAACAGCCAGTGGTTGTCCCTTGGGCTAAACCCAGGCAATCAGAGGCTCCTCACCTCCTCTCCTGTCCTTGGAATGTGCATTCTGCCCTCCATTCCTACAGTGGGAGCTATTCCAAGGATGTATCCTTGAGAGGATAAGGAGTTGTTAAGACCATCTGAATGGTATACATGATTGAACCCAATTAAATCCTCTGTCTAAACTTTTAAGTTTCTGGCAGGTGGGTACAAAGATCGATTTGTCCTGCCTCTACCCCAAGACAAGACTTTTAAGAAAGTTCTTTTGCTTATTAAGACACCTAGCAATCTGGAGTGGTCTTTTTTTTTCTTTTTCTTCTTTTTTTTTTTCTTTCACTGTCCCCTGTGAATGGAACCAGTGTACAAACCAATAATTGGCAAGCCAGCCAGAAGACAGAAGAAATGGGTCTTGGGAAATCCCAAGTTAGCCATCAACTGCTATGTGGGAGGCGTGGCCCATATTTAGATATTCATGGATTGCCACACAAGTATGGGAATGCCCTGAAAATGCTGGCAGGTCCAATATGATTGAGGAACTGCATGTAGTACACTGTGGCAAAGAAGAGAAACGGGTCCTTCATGGGCTGGCCTTTACTGTGAGCAGTTTGGTGGGACACCAAACTCCAGCTAGAGACTGAAGCTCCAGTTAGAAAGTCGGGAAAAGACCTGAGATTGGAGAAGTGCATACAGTTGTGCACTACTCTGTTAGCTTCAGGGATGACAGACAAGGCGGGAGAACAGCAAAATAAGTTAGAGACCTTAGCTTGTCATTTTGCAAAGCTAGGACGGTGCAAGACACCATGGATTAAGATCTGAGCACTTTTGGCACAGCCTGATTAAGATGTTAAGTAGTAGAATCCTCCTGGAACTAAGGAGAGCAAAGGGGAGGTGATTGACAATTAAATAGACCGAGTGTCCCATGCTATCTGGCCCATAATAAAATGGAAACTTTTAAATAGTAATTACCCTAGAGTTTTGATAATAGAAAATATACCCTGAAATTCCTAGGGGAAACATACATTCTTCCCCTGTCTTGAAGTTGTAATTCTTATCATATTTTGAAATGTAAACACCCAAAGAGATAACTAAAACATTGCCCATAAATGCCTGAGATTAAAGAAAAAGGGAGGAAAAAGGCTTTAACAGTGGTTAATACAATTATAGAGGTTTCAAGTATATAATTCTACAGCACATCATCTGTATATTGAATTCTGTGTTTACAACCCAAAGTTAAATCTCCTTCCATCACCATATATGACCCTCTTAAACATCTAATACCTTCCCCCTAGCCCCCTGCCCTCTCATAACCACTGTACTCTTGTGTGTGTCTGAGTTTTAGTTTGTCTGGTTTGTTCATTTACTCTCCAGTTTTATACCCCATAAATAAGTGAAACCACATGGTTATTGACTTTTTCTGTCTTATTTATTTTGCTTAGCATGATATTCTCAAGATCCATACATATTGTCACAAATGGCAGTATTTTATCTTTTCTTATGGCTGAGGAGTATTTCACTGTATACATATAACACACCTTCTTTATTCAATCATTTCTCTGAGGAAACCTTAGTTGTTTCCATGTCTTGGCCACCATGAATAATGCTGTAATGAACATAAAAGTGCATATATCTTTGTGAATAAATGTTTCCAATTTGGGGGGGGTTAGATATCAGAAGAGGGGTTGTTGTGTTATATAGTAACTCTATTCTTAGTTTTTTGAGGAACATCCAAACTGTTTTCCATAGTGGCTGCACCAATTTGCATTCCCACCAGCAGTGAATGAAGGTTTATTTTTCTCTACAACCTCTCCAACATTTGTTATTATATGTCTTGTTGAGAATAGCCATTCTAATAGGTACAAGGTTGTATCTCATTGTAGGTTCATTTGCATTTTTTATTAACTAATAAAAATCTAAATATAATACCAGAAGAAATAAATTACAAAGAAGAAAACATATGAACTAAATTTATGGACCTTGGTCTTAGAAATGATTTCCCCCCTGATTTTTTAAATATAATCATTTTATTGTTATTCTGTTAGTGTTGTCCCAATATTTCCCCATTTGCCTCCTCTGCCCATCTCAACTCATGCTCCCATAGTCAGTTCTCACACTATTGTCCATGTCTGTGGGTCATTCATACACATTCTTTGACTAGTCCCTTCCTCTTCTTTCCACCATTATCCCCCTGCCCCTCTCCTATGGTCATAGTCATTCTGTTCCAAGTTTCTATGCCTGTGGTTCTATTTTGTTCATTAGTTTATTTTGTTCATTAGATACCTCTTTTTTAAAATAGATTTTATTTATTTTAGAGAGAGGGGAAAGGAGGGGAAAAGCAAGAGAGAAACATCAGTGTGTGGTTGCCTCTCATGTGCCCCCTAGTGGGGGCTTGGCCCACATCCCAGACAGGTGCGCTACCTTGGAATCTAACAAGCCCACCTTTTGGTTCACAGGCTAGCACTCAGTCCACTGAGCTAGACCAGCCAGGGAATGTACCAGAGTTTTTTGATCCACTCATATACTGATGGACACTTAGCTGTTTCTAGCCTTTGGCTATTATAAATAGCACTGCTAAGAACATAGGAGTGCATGAGTTTTTTGAATTGGTGATTCAGGAATCATAGAGTATATTCCCAGCAACAGAATTGCTGGGTCAAAAGGCAGTTCCATTTTTAGTTTTTTGAGGAAATTCCATACTGTTTTCCACAGTGGCTGTCCTAGTCTGCATTCCTACAGTACACTATGGTTTCCTATTCTCCACGTCTCCAGCACTTGCTGTTTGTTGATTTATTAACGATGGCCATTTTGGCAGGTATAAGGTGACATCTCTTTGTGGTCTGAATTAGTATCTGTATGATGGCTAGTGATGTTGAGCATCTTTTCACACATCTATGGACCATCTGTACGTCATCCTTGGAGAAGTGTATATTCAGATCCTTTGCCCATTTTTAAACAAACTATAGAAATCATCCCTGAAAGTATAGTCTTTTTTTTGCCCATTTTTAAAATTGGATTGTTTGTCTTCCTGGGGTTAAGTCGTATGAGTTCTTTACATATTTTGGAGACCAAACACTTGTAGTACGTATTATTGGCAAATATATCCTCCCATACAGGCAGTTCCTGTTTGATTTTGATAATGGTTTCTTTAACTGTGCAGAAGTTTTTATTTAAACATAGTCCCGTTTGTTTATTTTTTCCTTTATTTCCCTTGACTTAGGACACGGATGCAAACACAAGGTCTACAGGCTGAATCCAGCCCTCCACCTTGTTTTATCCAGCCTGGATAGCACCTTGTTTCTACCAGTGGCACCAGTGGCAGTGCCGAGCACTTGCTTAACTGTTAAAAGAGTAGTTACATTTATACAGTCCTAAAATTACATTTTGGCCCTTTGAAGGCACCCATGGGGCTGATGTGGCCCCTGGTGAAAATGAGTTTGACACCCCTGATAGGAGATATACCATCAAAAATGTTACTACATGGGATATCTGAAATTTCCATGCTTGTGTTTTCCTCTGGGACTTTTATGGTGTCATGACTTATATTTAAATCTTTTATCCATTCTGAGTTTATTCTGGTGTATGGTGTAAATTGGTGGTCTAGTTTTGCTTATTTTTCACACATATGGTCCCATTCTCCCAACACCACTTATTGAAGAGGCTATCTTTAGTCAATTATGTGCTCATACACCCTTGTTCAAATATTAACAGACCATAGAGACATAGGTTTATTTCTATCCTATTCCATTGGTCTGTGTATCTGTTCTTATGCCAGAACCAGCCTGTTTTGATTACATTGGCCTTGTAATATGGTTTGATATTAGGTATTGTGATCCCTCTTACTTTGTTCTTTCTGAAGATTGTTGAAGCCATTCAGGGTCTTTTTTGGTTCTATATAAATTTTTAAAATATTTGTTCTAGATTTCTGAAATATGCCATTGGTATTTTATTTTTTTTAAGATTTTGTTTATTTTTAGAGAAGGGAAGTGAGGGAGAAAGAGAGGGAGAGAAACATCGATGTGTGGTTGCCTCTTGAGTGCCCCCTACTGGGGACCTGTCCTGCAACCCAGGCATATGCTCTGACTTAGAAGTGAGCCTGAGACCCTTTTGTTCACAGCCTGGCACTCAACCCACTAAGCCACACCAGCCAGGTATGCCATTGGTATCGTAATAGGAATTATTTTGAATCTATAATAGATTGCTTTGCATAGTATGGATATTTTACTGATGTTAATTCTTCCAACCCATGAACATGGTATATGCTTCCCTCATTTGTACCTTTCTTAATTTTTTCTTCAGTGTTCTATAGTTTTCTGAGTACTTGTCTTATACCTGCTTGGTTAAATTTATTCTTAGTATTTTACTTTTATTGATACTACATTATATGTGATTTTTTCCTAGTTTCTTCTTCTGATATTTCATTATTAGTGAACACAAATGCCATCAATTTTTGAATATTGATTTTGTATGTGCTATTTTTTCAAGTTCATTTATTAGGCCAAGTAGTTTTTTGGTGGAGACTATAGGGCTTTCTAGGTACACTATCATGTCTCCTGCAAATAATAATAGTTTTAATTCTTCCTTACCAATTTGGATGCCTTTTATTTCTTTTTCTTGTCTTATCTCTATGGCTAGAACTTCCAGGACTATGTTGAATAAGAGTGGTGAAAGCAGACCTGATTCCTCTTGTTCCTGATCTTAAGAAGAAAAGTTTTAGTTTTTTTCCCATTGAGTATAATGTTGGCTGTAGGAATCTCGTATATGGCCTTTTTATGTTGAGGTATGCTCCTTCTATTCCCATGTTGCTGAGTTTTCTTTTTCTTTCATAAATCTGTGCTGGAATTTACTGATTGCTTTTTATGCATGTATTGATGTGATCATGTGATTTGTGTCCTTCATTTTTATGAATTTGATCTCAAAGGCAACAAAAGTAAAAGCAAAAATAAATGAATGGTACTGTGTCAAACTACAATGCTTCTGCACAGCAAAATAAACTGTCAAAAAAACCAAAAAGCAACCAACCAAATGGGAAACGATATTTGCAAACAACACCTATGATAAGGGGATAACATCCAAAATATATGAAGGACTCATACAACTCAACAACAACAAAATACACTATCCAATTAAAAAATGGAAAAGAGGTTATTTATTTATTTGTTTATTTATTTATTTTTAATACTCACCTGAGGATATGTTTATTGATTTTAGAGAGAGAGGTAGGTGTGGGGAGAGAGTGAGAGAGAAACGGATCAGTTTCCTCTCATATGCACTTCGACCAGGGATCTCACCCACAACTTAGGTATGTGCCCTGACTGGGAACTAAACCAGCAACCTTTTGGTGCATGGGACAATGTTCCAACCAACTAAGCCACCTGGCCAGAGGGAAAGAGGCTTTTTAAAATACAGACTGTAATAGAAACTTCTTTGCTCCATCCATAAGATGGATGGCAAATACAAAACTTAAAAGTCTTTTCTACAAATATTATTGATAGCAGTAAAATATATTAGCCATGTGAGTGAATAACCTTAACTTGTTTAATCTTCCAGAGACACAATTTGTGTTAAATTGTTATTTATAATTTAGTTTTGTATTGTATCTGATTCATGGCTAAAGTTTCAGAATAAAAGCTACGATGTCTGTTTTGTCTGTATGTATGTTTATGTATGTCTATGGATGTATGTGATATATATGTAATACTTTTCTACCTCTGAAAGGTATTGTCAAAATGAATTTGTAAAGGAGCTCTAATTAGTTTTATAAATAAGCCTTAAGTATAATAGTGTACTTATATAAAACTCAAACATCATTTTCTTTTATCTACTAGAAAGACAATGTTTTCTTGGACTATCAGTCTGTTCTTGATAAGAATGTGAAAGTCTTTTCTTTACCTTTTAAGTAGCCTGCCTAGAAAACAAAGTTTCTGAGTTTTATCAAAATAATTTTTTGTGTTTCATGTTGTTTTTATTAGGTCTTTGATTACTTAAGAAAACAACCTTCTCTGTAAAAAAACTAAGTTTTGTTTATAACTATGTAACTTTCTGCATTAGTTTTTGAAGTCTTTAATGGTCAGTTTAATTAAATGGAATACACACACACATGCATAATTCTTTCTCATATAAGACTTCAAATGGTCTTTTCATTTCTAATGAAAGAACACCAAATGTCCAGCTGTTACATGCAAAAATATGTTACTGTTCCTTGGGCAATGTGTATTTTTTCTAGTTTCCATGGTTGCCTCATGAAATTGTGCAGCTTATAATGGCAAGTCACTTATATAACCCCTGTCAGAATCAGAGCTAGTCAAAATGGAGTCATAAAAAACAGCTTGCCTCCTCACACAACCACAACAAAAATTACAATAAGCTAAAAACAAATATCACCCAGAATCATCAGAAGATCAAGCTGTATGGAAGTCAGACAACCAAGGAGTAAAAGAAGTCACATTCATCCAGATGAGTAGGGGTGGGGGAGACATGCTGAGAGGTGGAGAGATGCAGAGACATGGAATGGGGTGGTCCCACACCCATGTGTGATGGATAAAAATCAGGAGGGATACGTTGGGAGTGAGGGATCCCAGCCCTGCACCACACCACCCAGCCCTGAGTTACAGTGCCAAGAAGATAAGTTCCCATAACTTCTGGTAAAAACCAGTGAGGGTGAGGTGGTGGAAGAAACTGTGGGACTCTCAGGAGTCTCCTTTAAAAGGGCCCACAATTAGGCAGACTTACATCCTCTAGGCTTCAGCATTGAAACAGAAGCTGGAAGAGCACCAGTGGCACATGGGGAGAAATTGAAGTGTCTGGCATCAGGGTGAGCACTGGGGACAACTTCCTCCTGGATAAAATTCCAGAGGCAAGGCAGCAGCATTGTCCCCTTTCTGAGCCCTCCCCACAAACAGCCACAGAGCGATGACACCATTTTGGAGACTCCATCAACCTGGTTTACATGGGTTGCCCTGCCTTGGCAATTACCTAAGCCTCTGCCCCATCAACTTACTTGTTCATTTTCCTAAAATAAGCTGTACTACTAAGGGAGTCAAAGCTGTTCTACCTAGTACAGAGAAACAAACACAGGGAGGCTGCCAAAATGAGGAGACAAAGAAATATGGCCCTAATGAAAGAACAGAACAAAACTCCAGAAAAAGAACTAAACAAAATGGAAATAAACAACGTATCAGATGCAGACTTCAAAACACTGGTGAGCAGGATGCTCAAAGAACTCATTGGGTACTTCAACAGCATAAAAAAGACCCAGGCAGAAATGAAGGCTACATTAAGTGAAATAAAGAAAAACTTACAGGGAACCAATAGTGGAGTAGATGAAGCCAAGAATCAAATCAATGATTTGGAACATCAGGAAAACAAAATCATTCAATCAGAACAGAAAGAAGAAAAAAGGAATCCAAAAAAATAAGGGTATGCTAAGGAGCCTCTGGGACAACGTCAAAGGTACCAACATTCAAATCACAGGGGTACCCAAAGGAGAAGAGAAAGAACAAGAAAATTGAAAACTTATTTGATAAAAATAATGAAATAAAACTTTCCTAATTTGGTGAAGGAAATAGACATACAAGTCCAGGAAACACAGAGAGTCCTAAACAAGATGGATGCAAAGAGGTCTACTCCAAGACACATCATAATTAAAATGCCAAAGGTTAAAGATAAAGAGAGAATCTTAAGAGCAGCAAGAGAAAAGCAGAGAATTGCCCACAAAGGAGTTCCCATAAAACTGTCAGCTGATTTCTCAAAAGAAACTTTGCACACTAGAAGGGACTGGCAAGAAGTATTCAAGGTGATGAAAAGCAAGGACCTACAACCTGTTCATTCTATCCAGCAAAGCTATCATTTTGAATTGAAGAGGAAATAAAGTGCTCCCCAGACAAAGTAAAGCTAAAGGAGTTCATCATCACCAAGCCCTTATTATATGAAATGTAAAGAGACTGATTTAAGAAAAAGAATATCAAAGTTATGAACATTAAAATGACAATAAATTCACAACTGTCAACTGAATCTAAAAAAAAATACTAAGCAAACAAGCAGAACAGAAACAGAATCATAGATAGGGACATCATTTGGAAGGTTAAAGTTGGAAGGGGGAAGGGGAAGAGTAGGGGAAAAGGTGCAGAGGTTAAGAACTACAAATTGGTAGTACAGACAGGGAATGTTAAGAACAATATAGGAAATGGAGTAGCCAAAGAACTTATATGCATGCCCCATGGACATGAACTAAGAGGGTATTGCTGGAGGGAATGGGGGCACGAGGTGAAGGAGGCAAAGAGGGACATTGGGACAACTGTAATAGCATAATCAATAAAATATATTTTAAAAACCCATCAGCACATCATATGTATAAGAAAAAAGGAAAGTAAAAAAGAATATAAAATTTTAAATATCATATATTCAGCAAGGCAGGAATAGACTATATTCTTAATTTTTGCAAATTGTCAGAAAGCTGGAACTAGTATTTGTGACTTAATTCCTCCACTATCTATTTATATTCTCTTTGTTCAGTATCTCTGACATTCAGAAGTTTTTCCTTATTAGTCATTACTCCTCAGGGTCCAGAGACCGCCGTGGGTCCTGCCCATAGAGAAAGGCCATGATGTTCACTTATTGACAAGGTAGAACTAATATGTGCTCATGAAGAATTTTCTACCTCACATCTATACTTTCCACCCATTCATCCTCCCCCCACTCACTTCAGCTTCACTATGTAGCAGCAAGTCCACTTACTCCTCAGAGTTAGGGTCAATCACTCAGCTATAGCAGTGAAATGTACTGCTTCAAGTTTACTGTCCACTGGGAAGACAGTAAATTCTCCTCTCTCCTTCAGGACCCCCTTCTGGGTGGAGTTGTGATGTAATAACTGCCACTTTCAACAGGTGACTGCACTTTGCTCAGAGCCAGCTCTACTCTCCAGGTTCTTTATTATCAAACAGAAGAGAAGATTCCCCATGTGGTCATCATCTTTGGTATGGATTGAGGTAAAGTAATGTTATGGCAGGAAAAGCCATAAGAGTGTGAACAGTCATCTAAAAAAACGTATCTAAATTTTGCAGAGCTATTCAGGCAGAGACTCTTACTTTGTGGCTAATTAGATCGCATAGTCCCTAATTCAAGATGGACAGCTCAGGTAAATTGGTCAGCTGATCACCCAAGCTCTGACCAACCAGATCCACATGTTATTTTCAGGAAGAAAAGAATAAATTGCTAAAGAAGATACTTCCAAAATCCCAGAGACTTTTGCTATAACCAGTCTACCAGGGTTTTTTTACATGACCCATCCAGGAAAATGGGAGGAGCTCCTTAAAATGCTTTTGTCAACATTGGCTCATTGGTCTCAAAGGAATAGTGGCTGACCTGCTCACACTGTGGTCTGGACCAGTGGGTTGCAAACTTCCTTTGAGCCCTACTCAATTTTGGGTAAGTTGGAAAAGAAATTGGAGGAGAACACCTATACATGGTTTATGTTTGCCAGCAAAAACCATGTAGCCCACCAGGCATTGTGCCTACCTCTTGGTAATTTAGAACAGAAGGTACAATGATTGCCCTCAGTAGAGAAAGAGGAATGGCTTGATCTTCACTAGAGGAAGGGGTTATCTGACATGTTCAATGATACTCATCCCCCTGAAGTTCTATGATATGTCCTTTGCTATTTTCCTTGAATTTTTTTCTTATTTATTTCCAATGCATCACATTCATTTATTACTTTCCACTCCAGATAGCACCATGATGTCAATATAATGGATCAGCATGATATTCTGTAGAATGGAGGGATGGTTGAAGTATTTAGCTGGAGTGTTCTATCTTTAAGGCAAGATATCACATTTGTACTACTGGCCCTTTAAGGTGTTTTTCTAATTCTCTGTATATGAGAAGTAAGATGTGTTTGCTATTTCAATGAACACCAAGTACCAGAGACACTTTATCTTAGTAAGAAGTCCCCACTAGGGACAACAGTAGCATTAGAGTCATAATCTGATCAAGTTCAATAATCCACCCTATTTCTCCAGGTACCGCTAGTATTTTTAATTAGCCAGAACAGAATTCGGAAATGTGAAGAAATATATCTCCATCTTCAAAGGCTGTAATGGTTACAATAACCACTTCAGTCCTCTCAGAGGTGTGTTATAATGTTTGACTGATTGTTGTAATTGGAAAAGTGAGGCCCAGTAGCTTCTGTTTTTACTTCCTACATAATAATGCTTATTCCAAACATCAGGCAGCCAGTGTGGTATTTGTGCAAAGCTGTGATATCAAGTCAGACCATGATCAAAGAAGATATAAAAAATATACAGAGTGGAGTCTGGGCCACAGAGAACTGATTGTGAGGTTAACATATTTTTAAATTTATTGATTTTAGACATAGAGAAAGGGAGAGTGAGAGAGTGAAAGATGAGAGAGAGAGAAATTTTTGTTACACTTATTTATGCATTCATTGGTTGCTTTCTGTATGAGCCGTGACTGGAGTTAAAACCTGCAACCTTGATGTATCAGGATGATGCTCTAACCAACAGAGCTACCTGGCCAGGGCTGAGATTAACTTAATTTTTGAATTCCATTTATCACATGACTCTCCATAGGCCCTTAACACTGGTTGCAAGTTTTGGTCTGGATATTTATGAATGGTGCTTTTTTGGGGGGGGAGCCAGCCCATGAAAATTATGGTTAGTTTTCCTTTGTCAGTACACAGTTACCTAGGTAATACCCATAGTTGCGCTGGGGAAGGTAAGGGAGAGGCTCATATTATATGTAGGTATCTAAAAAAACAAAGGCAAGTCAACTGTGCAGATTAAAAGTGGTGTAGCTCTTATAATCAAACTGTTTTCTTACTCATTGCTATCTTTAGATTACTTTTCCCCTGGAGGACATACACACTCTTTAATAATAGAATTCAAAAAATATACAGTTAGAATTTTTTTTTCTGAAAAGATTATCATCTAGGAAAGTAACTATCTTTAGCACAGAGTAGTTTTCTAACTATATATGTATCTGGTGAAAATTAGAGAAATACCAGACTTAACACTGGATCAAGAAGAATGACAGACATTGTAAAAAGCCATTCCAAAATGTTCCTTGTATATCCTTCAGTCTTAACATGGTAGCAAACATTAGTGCATTGTGTCAGCTATAAATTTCTAAAAATGAAGATTATGTTTTATTTTAAAACTTTGAAACACTAAATAAATCAAAAGTGTGTGGCAAAAAATTCATGTGTTTTGAAATCCTTAATAGTTCTTGCATCACACTTAAATAAGTGAATATGAAATACCATGTGATGTTGTTTGAAATACTGATTGACTCAAATACTTATTAAGATATCTTATCAGAAATGATTAAATTATTAAGTTTTATACATTTTTAGAAGTTACTATCAAAAATTAACCTTTGCTATGTGGATTCATCCTCTTTTTTTTAATCTACCAAAGTATTTTTTCTTTCTTTTTTATTATTGTTTAAGTACAGTTGTATCCATTATTCCCCCACCAGTCCTCCCCACCCCATCCATCCCCACCTCCCACCCTTGATCCTACCCCCTCTTTGGCTTTGTCCATGTGTCCTTTGTACATGTTCCTTGACATCCCTTCCCCCATCTCCCCACTTTATCCCCTCCCACCTCTCCTCTGGTAACTGTCAGTTTGTCATTTATTTCAATGTCTCTGGTTATATTTTGCTTGCTTGTTTGTTTTGTTCATTAGGTTCAGTTTATCGGTGAGATCATATGGTATTTGTCTGTCACCACCTGGCTTATATCACTCAGCATAACGCTCTCCAGTTCCATCTAAGCTGTCGCAAAGGGTAGGAGCTCCTTCTTTCTTTCTGTTGCATAGTATTTCATCGTGTAAATGTACCATGGTTTTTTGATCCACTCATTTACTGATGGGTAGTTAGGTTGCTTCCAGCACTTGGCTATCGTAAATTGTGCTGCTATGAACATTGAGGTGCATAGGTTCTTTTGAATTGGTATTTCAGGATTCTTAAGGTATAGTCAGTCCCAGCAATGGAATTGCCAGGTCAAAAGGAAGCTCCATTTTTAGTTTTTTGAGGAAATTCCATACTGTTTTCTACAGTGGCTGCACCAGTCTGCATCCCCACCGACAGTGCACTAGGGTTCCCGTTTCTCCACAACATTGCCAGCACTTGTTGTTTGTTGATTTGTTTATGATGGCCATTCTGACCAGAGTGAAGTGGTATCTCATTATGGATTCATTATTTTTTATGTGAGATATATCATCAGTTCAGGTTGTGAATAAAGGGAACTTGGATTTGTAAACTGTTACTTTCATCTAGCCATAATCTCCTGCTCTCACTCTGTTTCTACAGTTCTTAACCCAGACCTTAAAACAGTGGATCTCAATGCTGGAGGACTATTAGAATCATTTGGGAGCAATTTCAACACCAATGTACAGGTTGAACGCCAGATCAATTAAATCAGAGTGTTTGGGGCATGCATGACTCAGGCACCTATAGCCAAGACTGAGGGCCACTGCCTTCAGGTTAAATAGATGTTTTTGTATTATTTATAATAAATCAAGAACCTATTTGCAAGACTTAAAAATACAAAAACAATAGTTCTTAACTACAACACATACCCTGAAATCCAGTTTTTCTTTGTCAAATCAAGCCTATTGACATAGTTCTAAGAATAATTGTAATAACATTTATGTAAAGTTATTCAAAACTATAAAGTAGAAGAGATCTCAAGATTATGATTTAAAACAGATCTCACAGAAATAGCAGCAAGTATCTTGGAAGAATTCTCTCTATCTACTAAGTCTGAGCTGGTCTCATGCTTTTGCTAATTGATGGCATGGGTGAGATGGCAATGGTCAGAAAATTCCGAATACAGCCCTTTATCTTGTGGCTCAGTGTGACACCTATCAGTGAAGGCTGCCAGTTTTATTGTTTTTCAGCCTTTCAAAATGATGATTAATTTTAATATCCCAGTAGGTGTTTGATAAACATCTAAGACCCCAGTATTTTCTATAATGGAAAAGTTTTTTTCCATACAGAAATATGTATTTCTACACCATACAGTAGCATATACATAAAACTATTGGTTTATAACAACACATTAAGGCCTATTCAGTAGTCTTTAATGCTTACAGCATATCTGAGAATACTTTGTAAAACATCAATGGGTCAGGGAAATTGTATATCTGTGGACTGTTCTACTTGAGTCTTGTAATACGAAGCATCCAGTAGATGGCTAGAGGTTAGCTCAGATTATTTCATACATTCTTTTCTCTCATAGAAACAATGTTAGGTATGATGGCTAAGTTTCTAGGTTTGATAACAAGAATAATGCTACCTCCCTGACTCCTTCACAAAGATGTTTACATCCTAATCTTTGGAACCTGTAAACATGTCACATCACATAGTAAAGGGGAATTGGGGTTGCCAATAGAACTAATGTTGCTAATCAGCTGAACTTAAAATAGGTATTATTTGGATTAGAGCCTTTAAATTTGGAAGAGAGAAGCAAAAGGGTCAGTGTCCAAGTGATATGGTGTGGGAAAGACTAGAGTGGTTCTTTGATTTTCCTTCCATCTACCTGACAACTACTGTTATGATTCCCATCATCAGAGATGAGTTTTGCTGCAGTTCCATAAAAATGAAATCAAACAGTATTTACTATTGTGTTTTGTTTCTCAGGTTAACATTTTGGGGATTCATTCACGTTATGTGAATCAGTAATTCTCTCCTTTCCATTTCTGAGAGTATTCATTGTATGAACACACACAATGTCCAGTCACCTGTTGAACATCTCAATTGTTTCTAGTTTTGATTATTCTGATTAAGGCTGCTATAAAATTTATTATACAATTTTTGTGGACATTTATTAGAACATTCACATTCAGATTTGGCTGAAGTATGAAACCAATTACATTAACTTGAGTAGTAGATCAGAGAACAAGATTCTATATGATGAACTTTAATTAACTGAACTAATCCCACTTGAAAACTATTATTGGCTCAGGTCAGTTTTAACTTCTTGTTAGTAGGTCTTCGGTTCCATCTAGCTACCATATGTGACTATTGGGAGTTGGCCCATCTTGATCTTTACTCAGATTTATCTACTTCACTTAGCATAGTGGAGCAACTTTGGCACTGGTGTCAGAAATGCCTGGGCTTGGGACAATTTAAGATCCATATGAAAAAAAATAAACTTATAGGCTCACCTTACATTATACCTAAAACTTAACCCAAGTGGATAACAGACTTAAATGTAAAAATTTTTAAAGTATAAATTTTAGAAGTAAACATAAAAATTCCTTAAGACTTTGAACTATTTTTTCTATATGATACCAGAAAGGACAGTAATTAAAAGAAAAATACTGATAAATTGGACATAATAAAATTCAAAATTTTTGCACTTCAAAAGACCTCATTAAGAAAATGAAAATACAAGCAATAGACTGGAAGGAAATATTTGCCAAACATATATTTAGTTAAGGTTTTTTATCCAGAATTCAAAGTCCTCTTAGAATTCAACAATAAGAAGATAAACAACTCAATTTAAAAAATGGGCAAAAGATATGAACATTTACTAAATAAGATATATGAATGTGTAATAAGTGCACAAAAAGGTGTTCACCATCACAAATCATTCAGGAAATGCATATTAAAACCACAATTACATACAATTTTATACCCATTAGAATGGCTATGACAAATAAGACAGACAATAAAATCTGTTGTGGAGAATGTGGAAAAAGAGGAACCCTCACACTACGCTGGTGGGAATATAAAACAGCACAGCCACTTTAGAAAACAGTTTATCAGTTTCTCAGTAAATGTGACATAAAACTAACATGTGACTCAACAATTTCACTACTATGAAGCTACCCAAGAGAAATTAAAAGATGTGTCCACACCAAGACTTGTAAGCAAATTTTCATAGCAGATTTATTTATAAAGGCAAAAGATTGCAAAAGGAAAAATAATATGCATCAACTGCTTTCCACAATGAGTTATCACCTCATGCCTGTCAGAATGGCTGTCATCAATAAATCAACAAACAACAAGTTTTGGCAAGGATGTGGACAAAGGGGATCCCTTTTGCCCTGTTGGTGGGAATGCAGGTTGGTGCATCCACTGTGGAAAGCACTATGGAGGTACCTCAAAAAATTAAAAATGTACCTGCCTTTTGACCCAGAGATCCCACTTCTGGGAATTTATCTGAAAACACTAATTTATCCAAAACACTAATTCAAAAGAACATAAGCACCCCTATGTTCATTGCTAGAGTATTTACAATTGCCAAGATATGGAAGCAGCCCAAGAGTCCATCAGTACATGAGTGGATAAAATAACTGGGAAATTTACACAATGGAATACTACTTGGCCATAAAAAAGAAGAAAATTTTACTCTTGCAACTGCATGGGTGGACCTGGAGAACATTATGCTAAGGGAAATAAGCCAGCCAGGGAAAGAGAAGTACCATATGATTTCACTCATATGTGGAATCTAATGAATAAACTGAACTAACCAAAATAAAGACAAATCCATAGAGAGCAGGATAACAGCTATGAGGGGGAGGGAAGGGTTGGATGGATGGAGCGAAAAGAAAAAAGGACATGGACACGGACAACAGTGTGGTGATTGTGGAAGGTAGCAGGGGTATGAAAGGACTAAATGGTAATGGAAAATACAATAAAATCATTAAAAATAAATATATAACAAATAAAAATAATTTTTGGTTTAAACCACTTTTATTTATCTATTTTTGTAAGCATATACAATTTTATTAGAATAGATTTGTCTAAATATCTGGGTAAATTTCACATTTTCCAAATTGGACCTAGAGTGTAAAAAAGGACTCTACTATTAGTATATTCCACAATAACTACATCATGGATGGTTTTAAATAACAGGGAAAAACATGCCTGTCATAAAAGCATCTAATACATTACTCCTACTGCTAGCATATATTCAGACACCGTACTTAAGAACTTTCTCCTAGTTCCCCATGAGAACAATTTCTCCTTAGATGAATACATGAAAAAGATGGAAAGCAGAATTATTAATAAGTTTGCTTACTTTTAAGTTTCATCTATATTATATATGCTACTGTGTTCCTTTTTGCTATTGAGTTCTATTGAAGATTTCATGACATTAAGAAAACAATTGGCTTATGGAATAACTCTCATCTCTCATCACATTCTCATCTCCCAGGAGAATTAAATCAACCTCAGAGAGAAAGAGAGAGATTAGGAAACTCAGAACCCTTTTCTTTTAGTAGCTGGCCCCCAAAAGCACTAGGTAAATATTAGAAAGCATGAATCAGTTGGTCCTTGTTGGAATTCTGGCTTTTTCATTTGGCTGGCTGAATGTCAGGCTACGGACTTGAAGTTTTCTGTACCTCCTCAACCTCCTCCAGTGAAAAAATCGCTGTATTAATACATCCCTCAGAAGGCAGAAGAAATGGTGGGACAAATATATAAGATACTTCCCATAATGTGACTCCTATAAGACTCTACATTATTATTATTTTCCTCTCTTTGAAGAAAAAGGTAACAAGGGCATTGCTGGCTATTTAGAGGAGAAAAATCTTATAATTTCAAGACTTCCAAATTTAACAGTAATACAGTCATTTTTCTAGATTAAGTGCTTTCAATTTTTATGAATGCATGAATTAACCAGTATTTATTGAGCTCTTGTCCAGCATAATTCCCATGTCCTAGATGTTTTAGCTTTAATTAAAAGAATGAAAAGATCTATTTCCTACTTTGTTCTGTTTATGATATACTTTGAACAATGGAAATTGCATGAAAATGGAATACAATAATGGGCAAAAGATGCAAAATAAATTGTAATGATATTGTTATATGGAAGTAATATTAATAGACCTGAAGATTCTATCACTAGTCTTTCATATTACTTTTAAAAAAGTGAACATGTATGTGTTGCCTACTATGAGTTTTACTCTTTGTTAAATGTTGTGTACATATTATCTTCTGTTAATCCTCGAATGATCCTTTAAATTAGGTGTTATTATTTGAAATCCAAGGCAAACAGTATTTCAAGCTAAAAAATTCAAGATTTCAAGATTTTCAGTTTGCAAAAAGTCACTAGTAGAGGGATAAAGCTGATATTCCAAATCAAGTTACCTTTTCTCCAAAGTCTTGCCTTTCTTAGCCATCCTATCTCCATAAAGGAACTGCAGGTTCCTCACAAAGGACTGCCAATGCCTTTGAAGTCTTTTCCTTGTTACCATCACTTCAAGAATTCTCATTCCCATATCACCGGTGTTTGTTCAGTCTTCTCTGCCATTAATATTGAACGGAATGGGTTGTGGGCAGACAAGAGCTACATAGACTAGTGACAACTATTTTGGAAATAGAGGTTTCTACATACCTGAGTTGTGAGGTAGAATGAAGAACAAGTTTCTCCATACATTTAACATTGTAAGTGGCAATCGACTTCCACAACCAATAACCCAAAGCCCACTCAGCCTAAACACGACTGAATTATAGTATAAATGGTGATATTTAAGCCACTGATAATCACCTCTTCTCTTACCTCCTTTTAATTTTTTCTCTATATAAAAATCAGAGATATTTCCTTAAATCTGTTTATCTCTCTTTTACTTATTTAAAGGTTTCTCTGTATACTGTTTGAAGACCCCAGTTCTTCACGCTCTCTGTCCAGTCATATGTCTCCCTTCTCCCATTTTTCTTAATTAATTTATGCAGAACACAGCTTCTATCTCTGCTCAAATATTATGTTAAGGAAAATTGTGCATGGCCCCCTATACTAAATCTGCTGTATGCTTCTATAACTTCATGTTCCTTTTCTCCAAAAGACTCACAAAAGTTTGAAATTATATTCTTGTGGAAATATTTGATTAGATTATTTATTACTGAACTGTAAGCTCCTTGATAATAAGATCCTTTTGTTCATCGTTGTTCACCTTTTGCTTCCACTGTTATGTTGTTCACCATGATATCATCAACACCCAGGAGAGTGTCAGGCAGAAGTAATAAAAGTTATTTGTTTAATAAACAAAAAATATTCTTCTAAGCTATATTCTTTTTGTTTCTCTCATGTGGACAGATGATAAAGAACTTGAAAACAAGATATAAAGATTAGTGATGAGGGACAAAACATGTGGATAAACCTGTTGGGAAAGGCACAACATATTAGGATATTTATGTTTCATAATTTCATTCACAAAAGAATAACTATGTAGAGAAGACTCTTAAGGTTGATGCAATAACCCATTTTGTGGATGTCAGTTGAACTTTCTTTTATTAGTAATCCAGCATATGATGAATGAATTTATGTACATGTGGCCATTGCTGTAAAAAGGAAACTATGAATGGGATTAGTAACAAATATTCCCATCAACAAGAGTTCTCTGGAAATTGCCACTAGTAAGTGTCCAACCTACCATTCGTAAAGGCCAACGCTGGATTTCAGACATGGCACCTGAAATTTGGGGGACTCTTTGTCCATCTATTGGCAAAGTGATTACATTTTGGACTCTTCCATTTGGGCGGGGTCCTCACAAGACTGAACATTCAATTTACTTAATATTTTTTTCCTATCCACTTTACTTTTCCTAGCATTGCCATCCATGTATTTACAAAGGCCTTATTCTCCATGATGGTATTCCAGATAATGCCGTTTCAGACTAAGGAACTCATTTAGGGGGGAAAAAAAAAAGCAGTGTAAAAGCAGTGTGCTCACACCCATGATATTCCCTTTTATTTATTTATTTATTTATTTATTTATTTATTTACTTTCCGACATATGCTACTAGAGAAGCAGGTGGCCTTGTAGAAAAATGGGATGATTTTCTGAAGACTTACTGAGAGTTGAAGAACAAAATCTTGTAAATTTTGGCATTGTGGTATAAAATTTAATGTATGCTTTGAAGCAACAGTCTTCTATGGTCATTATACATGGGTCTAGTAATTAACAAATGGATGTCTGAATGTCTTCTCTCTCTTAAAAACTTAATATCTCATTAAAAAATTTTCTACTTCCTGTCTGAAATTTTTGCCTTTAAAAGTCTTAGTTCAAAGGAGAAAATAATTTCAATAAGGGACAAAATATGATTTTTGGAACTGAAAGTTGTGATAGCTACCTGACTATTTTGGGATCTTTGTTCCAAGAAGCAAAAAAGAGGGCACTCTACTCCATTGTTACAAATACCTGTTGTTGTTGTTGTTGTTGTTGTTATTATTTTATTATTATTATTTATTGTCCTCACCCAAGGACATGCTTATTGACTTCAGAGAGAGGGGAAGGGAGGGACAGAGAGAGGCATAGAAACATTGATGTGAGAGAGAAACATCCATCAGTTGTCCCTCTGACACGCCCCAACCAGGGACTGAATCCTCAAGCCAGGCATGTGCCCTGACCAAGAATAGAACCCATGACTTTTCCAATTATGAGATGACACTCCAACCAGCTGAGCCACGCTGCCAGGACTAGATGCCAATTACTAAGAGGAGAGAGAGCTCTATACATAGAACTCAAGGAATATTCGGGATCTCCCTTAGTATTTCAATACTGAATGGTAAAAGTAAATAGAAGACTACCTGTAGACAAAGAGACCTTGATTGTTAGGTCATTCCACTGCAAAAAAATTCTGACCAGGTGAGGTTAAAAAATGGTTAGTGGAAAAGGAAGGCATAAATGTCAAATGCCATCTTACGATCAATTATTGTCTTCAGTGTGTGTATGTACGTGTGTGTGATATTTTTTCTTTTTCTTCTCCTTTATTTATTATTTTAAATAGACCTTTGTGGATGAAATTGTGACTGAACTAGAAAAGGAATTAATATTCTCCAAAATCATTACAGTGGTTGATAAGACTATTTTTCTACTTTGAGGTGAGGTGGTGAGAATAAAAGCATCATCATTTATATGAGGTCTACTTGCATCATATCAGTGGAAATTTGGTCTTGCAGAATTGTTTCTATATAGAAGTTTAACATGGTAAAAGTGTGTATGGATGCTGAACAATCAAAGGGTTGGGAGTTCCAGATATTATTAGTTGGCACTCAACTCTATCATACACTTCCTGTTCCTACACTCTCCATTTACCACCAAGCTGAAGCCTGCAACTTACATTTCACATACCCTCTTGCCTACTAGGTCTGGCTGTCTTTTGTTCATGGAAATTCAGCACCAGGTAAGAAGCTGTCAGTATGCAGAAAACATTTTATTAATGTTTTGACAGTGGTAGGTCATTGGCTGTGGACTTCTGCAAAAGCACAGGTGGTTCTAGCAGCTGTCCCAGAGTTCCAAATGCAGGTGAGTTAGTGGTAGCAATGGGTGACCCTGGACACCTGAAGGGTATGGTAGGGTTTTCCAATAATTCTGGAGTTTTGGCAATGACAGTTGTGAGTGTGAGTGTTGATTAGGGTAATAATCAACAGTTGACAGCATTTCTGAGGCAGCTGCAGTGGGCACTGTGACTCAGACAAGCTCTTGCTATTGTGGGCATTTTAACATCTTCCTGCAGTACCTAATCTTTGGGAAACATTGCCTTCCTCCTATTTTTGTTTTGCTATTCTTTAAAAAATATATAAGATCATTCCCACATTATATCTCTATTAAAAATTATTAAGTGCTTTCTAATTTCCTAACTAGACAATGGTTCATCTTTTTTCCCCTTATCTCTTAATTTTGCTCCAGAGCTCAGACATTCATCTTCTTCTGTATATACTCTCATCCTTTCTGATATCATTCAGACTCATAGATTATACATATATATTCATTTCTGTGCCAACAACTCCATAATTCAAATCTCCACAATTACATATCCAAATGCCCACTAGGCATCTCCACTTGGGTATCTAATGGGCATCTCAAACTTGCTGTGTCAAAAAACAAACTTCTGAACTTTCCTCTCAAACTTGCTTTTCTCCCACAATATTTCTGATTTTAGTTGATGCAAAACCCACCCTTTCATACCTTGAGTCCTTTCAAATGTCTCTTTTTTACTCCCATTCTCTATCGAGTCATTTAGGAAGATCTATGCTACTTTCAAAACATTTCAGAACCTGTTAACTTTCCACCATAACCTTTATTACAACCACGATTAAAACAACCATCATTTTTCGCCTGACTTCCCGCAAGTCTCCGGATAGTCTACCCTTCTGTCATTGTTCCCAATACTGCAAACAGAGTGCTACCTTCAAAATATTAATGAGGGGTCCTATAACTATTTCCTGTTCTAAGTAATGACAATGTATCGATTTTCAGACAATATATCAGAATCTTCCAGTGTCTCTCCTCCATTCAAAATAGAATCCAAATTCTTTGTCATAGATTACAAAATCTACTTCCCCCTCATATGTGACCCTCCGACCTCAACTCCTACAAGCCTCCTCCTGTTTTACTGTCAATTACCTATACGGACCTTCTTGCTGTTTATTGGATGTACCATATCTATCCTTGGGGGGAAACTTTGCACGCCTAGCCCCCCGTCCACTGTGAATGAAAATAAATCTACCAAGACATGATCTGCTTGGGGACGAAAGGTGACCAATCTCTCAAAGGAGAAGGACCAAGAGCCTTTCCCTCAATGGGCTTTTATTGGATTCATTCTGCACAGGAATACAGATAAAGCTCATCAATCATTGTCAGGCAGTAAGGATCAAACAATAGATAACATACAAAGAACTCTGAGGGCTTATTCTGAGTCAGGGTCAGTTAGCTAAAGGGCTATAAAACTTTGGGAAACAAACTCATTTCATGCTTGGACCCTTATCAGAAAATTGAGGACATTCTTAACAAAGCAGGTTTCACAGGATTTTATGCATTCTTTCTTAGGCCTGATCACCCCAGGGAATCCGCCCTTTCCAGCACAGGACTGCATCGCCCTCTGTCATTGTTTCAGGCTTAAATCAGGCAGGGGAAGTAAGGCAGCCAAGAGATTAGGAGACTTCTTGCAGACAGAATGAGGACTCAGCTATGTCAAAGCCGAGGGTCGAGGGTCCATCACCCCCTTTTCCTATAGCCCCCCGAGTCCTTCCCTGAGGGCCTCTTTGTGACCATGCCTGTCTTAGGTCATCCTTCCCTTGAGGAATCTTACTGGCCATTGGCTAACTGGTCAGGCTCAGGGCCAAGCAGGGTAAAGTAAAGTGGGCAGAGGTGGCACCCCTGACAGGGAGTTAAGCTTTGTCTCCTTAGTGGCTTATGGTCCCAAGGTCTCTGACTCAGCCTTAGCCATGGGGATTTACAGTTTCTGAAACCAGGCAGGGCCATTTCCAACATATCCTCACTTCAGAGAATTTGTTCTAGTTATTTCTTCTGCCCAGAACTCTCTTCCCTCACCATACCTACAAGGCTTAAATACTTGTTCCATGTTACCTTTTCAATCAGGCCCATCCTTTGTACCTGTCCCCAGTACTGTAGATTCCATTTACCTTCTGAGTTTTTTTCTCAATAAGACATATATTTATAACATACTATATTTTATTGTTTATTATATATTATTTATTGCCTCTCCTTCAATAATATACGTTTAATGAAGGTTTATATTTGATTTTACTATTTTTCACATATGTATCATTCCAAGTACTTAACATCTTGTAGATAGTCAGTGAATATCTGTTAAACATTAGGATGAATTTCTTTCTTGCATACCTATTGTACCCAGAATCCAGATGTTTCATAATGCAGATTGCTGAATTTAGAAACAAGGCAGATAGCTTTTTCCCCCCTCCTCTGTGTTCTTATTTGGTTCATTCTGTTTCTATCTCTCTTATATACACACAAAATACACACAGAGACACATGTTTAAGCACATACCCTGAAGAGGTGAAACCTGGTAAGCATTACCTGAAATGTAAAAAGTTTATGTTGAAAAAAACCATGTAGAATTGATTATTTTTGATGAAACAAGAAGTTGAATATGATTCTAAGCAGCCACTTAAATAATTTTGCACAGTATGCTTCCCTCAACTCTTCTCATAGACAATAAATGAAATGAAGATAATACCAAAACAATCATCTTATAGCAGAATATTTTTATTTTTGGAGATGCTTTCAAGAGCTAATGAATAATCAGAGTAGTTTGTCAGCCAGCACAGGTTGGGAGTTTCTAAAGGACATAGATTACTATGCATACGACTGCGTTGTCATTGCAGTCCTTATTAAGCAGTGATGTTCTATACATGATAAAAGTGATAAATTGTATGCATCTATACATATGAAAATGTTTTGGTTAAAATCTTTTGAAAGCATCTAATCTACCAGACTAACATAAACCTTTTCAGGACAAATGTCTACTGTTTTGTGGCTGAAAAATTTGATTTCAAAGTTGGGGATATGGATGGAAACTGAGGATGCTGTGTTTTCTAGCAGTTGTCATAAAGACTACTTAAATAGAAAGCAACTCATATTGTCATAATTTCCCTTGTCCCAATGTTTCTTGGGTACGCATTTTTAAACTCCCTAGAATCCACCAGTAACCTAGGGTTGAAGTTAACAAATGTAATCTGGTGTCGAACTGATTTATTTGTTCAAGGTGGCCAATGTTGATTTAATTAACCAAGGCCTAACATTGAATGTTTTCAGTGTTTTGTTGTGCTGTTGGGCCGGGTTGTTTGGACTATAGGGCAGAAACCAGAAGCCTAGGAGCCACATAGCAATTTAATATTGTCATTACTTGGAATGGGAAATAGAGATTTATATAAAACACCTCTGTCTCTCTCACTCTCTCTCTCTGTGCCTGTCTCTTTTTTCCCCTCTCTTAAATGTGAAACAGATGAGTTAGTAATAGGTATAATACAAAGGCAGTTTCACTTGTGTTTAGCAGATGTTGCCCATGTGACACAGGTGGATTGCCACGGATGAGTGTTCCAGAAGACTGCTCTCACTCCACCATCTATGGATACTTTGAGCTTAATGTCGAGAAATCTTCTCGACTGTCTGTACTGTGAATTCAGAAACTAGGTTTCAACTATTGATCTTGGTTTTTCTTTTTATTTTAATAGACATTCCCTGGTTAATGACTAACTGCAAATATTTTCTACCAGCAAGTCTCAAAAAAAGGTTCACCTGGTCCTTAAAAGACGTTATTTAAAGGAAGGAAGAATGTTTCTTCTTTCCTTGAACCAGAGGAAAGGCAGACAAAGACTCTTTGACCAAACTGCAGCCATTCTTCTCTAAGCCATTTTATGGATGAGGCTTTGACCTATGGATTTCCAGATTGGTCATTACATTGTTCAAGAATCTGGTTGGTGAGGTTTAGCCAGTATCTTCTATCCTCAATATCTGATCACTTTCTCTTGACTTTAGCAAGAATACTGTTAAGTCAATTTAGGATGTATGCCCACCCTTGACATTTTGTCATAGTAATTGTCCATCTACAGCCCTCAACCCAACCAGCTCCTTGACTGCAAATCTACATTTGTCCACGCTGTATCTGGAGGTGAGTCCTACCTTTCTTCTCACCTACTGTGAAGCTCCATTTCGGGAGTCCTGTGAATAAAATTTTTCTTATCTTTAATAAGTATCAGAATAATGCTTTCTTTTTTTCTCTTTTATTTTTTTTATTTTTTATTGTTGTTCAAGTATCGTTGTCTCCACTTTCACCCCACTAAGCTCCCCCGCTCCATCCATCCCTGCCTCCCACCTTCAAACCTACCCCCTTTGAGTTTACCCATGTGTCCTTTGTACATGTTCCTTGATGGCCCTTCCCCACCCTCACTATCCTCGCCCCACTCCCCTCTAATTACTGTCAGATTGTTCTTTATTTCAATGTCTCTGATTATAATTTGCTTGCTTATTTGTTTTGTTGATTAGGTTCCACTTATAGGTGAGATCTTATGATATTTGTCTTTCAATGCCTGGCTTATTTCACTTAGCACATTGCACTTCAGTTCCATCCATGCTGTTGGGAAGGGTAGGAGCTCCTTCTTTCTTTCTGCTGTGTAGTATTCCATTGTGAAAATGTACCATAGTTTTTTTATTTACTCGTTTACTGATGGGCACTTAGGTTGCTTCCAGCACTTGGCTATTGTAAATTGTGCTGCTATGAACACTGGGGTGCATAGGTTCTTTTGAACTGGTGTTTCAGGATTCGTAGAATAATTTTTTTCTTTAATAGTATAGAAGAAAATACAGATGCCTATTACAAAACAATAGTTTTTCTGACAGAAAGACTCACCATAGTCCAAGGATAGACAGGAAATCAAAGTATTTCAATCCTCTTGATTGTGCTTCATGTTTGCCTTTTATCTGGTATTTAGTAGTAATATTGAGGTAGCCTGCTAAATTAATATAATAGTGTTTGTAATCATGAATTTTATTTTAGTCTGTGATCTTTAGGATATTATTTGACCTAAGATTTAATATTTCATTTATTAAAACAGCACAATGATAATATATTTCTAATAGGCTTGTTGTGAGAATTAAATGAGATAATACATATAAAAAGCTTAATTAGTGCTTAGGACATAGTAGGTGTCCAATAAATATTAGCTATTTTCATTTTGAATATTAATAATAATTAAGTACTTTTCAGTTTTTATTAGTTATTCTATTTGTTATATCAGATATTCCCAGGAATATCTTTAAATGGTATTTTCTAGTTAACCCATATTCTGAAATTATTGATCTCATGGGAAGGTGTGTTTGACATGGATAATGTTAATTCCCTTCATAATTCTCTCTAAACAAAACATGACCAAATTTTTTTCTAATCATAAAAACATCCATCTGGAGACCAGATAATGTTCTAATATATTATACATAATCAGAAAAATGCAGTAATTTCTGGAAGATAAAAATATTAATGTGAATAATAAAAAATAAAATAAAAATATTAATGTGCAAAAAATCCATTCTTTGATTCCTAAGAAGAAAAAGTATTGTAGAGAGGTCTCATAAACTCAATAATACATACCTTTTAAGGGGATAGGGTGAGGCTGGGTGGAGGTGAGGAAAAGTAAGAAAAACTGTAATACCATAAACAAGAAAAAAATATGGAACTCAAACAAAAAAATCAAAAAATATACTTATTAATAACGTTAATCATGTGAAATCTCTGCTCAATGGCACAAATAACCAGATACTGGAAATTTCCCATTTCAAACTAAATATCTATCAAGTGTATTCTTTAATTAATGTTAACTACATTTCTCTTTTGTGAGTGCTAATTCTAAAAGGAAAACATACTTGTGTAAGCCTTGTTTTGTCCAGGCCAATGCTAAACAATCATGGTTAATTCCCATGCAAATGAAGGTGAGGCATTATATGAGTGGGAATCTTAGATATAAATGTCAAAATCCACTTTGGCTAACTCAGCAGAAAGAAATTTCTTGGAAGGACACATCATAGAAATAAAAAGGAAGGTTGGAAAACCAACCTTATATGGGAAGCCCAAGACTCTAAGACCGGTGAACTTAGAGCCTACCAAAGTTTGGGACACTGCAGGCTCTGCCATTAATGATAAAGCTATTCTACCATAGATGCTGGAATAATTTTAACTGGACCTTGCACTCTCTCAATATTTAAAATTCTGGGAAAAAATAAATAAAACTCTGGGAAAGAATATTTGATTAGCAGACAACACATCCTCTCACTCTACCCTCCATATGACAACTTCCCCTCTTTGTCTTCTCTGATGGGAGACAGCCCTGCCTCCTACCTATCTCATTGTTTTTGCCAAAATAGGGAGTCTGTATGCAGACACGTGTACTTAGTTCATTATCCAGAACCTTTTCTCTGAATTTATTCCTATATAACACTCTGTTAGAGTAGTACTACATTGCTACAGACTGAAGAGCTTTTGCATTTTCAAATAGGTTTGTTGTTCATATAAATATATGTTCCTATTTAAAAATATATAGGCATCCATGTAAGTCTAAAAATAAAATAGAAATTAAAATGATGCACCAACAGATAATGTATTGTAGAATTGTGCAACTGAAACCTGTATAATTTTGTTAACCAGTGTCACCCCAGGAAATTCAGTAGAAAAGTACACATTCCAAAGAATGACAAAAAAAATCTATGAAGCCATTTAGTTATTTTACATTATTAGTAATAAATCATATATCGTATTCAAAAAAATGAAATACAGTTTCTAGCCTTCAAAATGTTGGTGGTTCAGAATTACCCATCTTTGTTTAATTTTTCTCAATTGTACTATCAGTGTCAATAGTTGTTACACAAAAACTGATAAAAAGTAATATGAAGAAAAATTTTTGTTGTTTTATCTGACAAATATACTTCAGTGCTGTTGGAGATGTTATTCACACATAAGGGAAGTCACACATTCAATTCTTGTAATGAAAGTATGGGAGATCATCAGCTTAACAAAGGTGGAAAAATCAATTTTCACTTAATGTACTTGAGTACATTTCACCTAATGCTCTTGTGTGCATTGAAAAGTAAATAAAACTGTTTGTTGATGACTATGCATTCTATTGATGATAGAGAAAAATGCTTGCATTGTTTGCAGTGATTAAATATTTTTTCACAATAAATGAATTCATCTTTTTCTAAGGTTAAAAATTTACTTCAAATTAAGTTTAAACTTATGTGCTTTAGAAGAAGTAAAAACTTTATTAATAAACAATAAAACTATATTTAATCACAATTATTTAACATGGGAATGAAAGTGACTGAATCTTACCATCCTATGATATTTCAGTTCTATGAAAGATATTTCAATTCTATGAAAGAATTCTAGAATTTCAAAGACAGTGTGTTCTTTACCTCAAGACCTCTTAGCACATTATATTCCCAATCTCAATGATCTTTCCATTTACTCATTTAAAAGAACCCTGAAATAACTTAGCTTTAGAACGTTCTTTAAAATTGCAACCTATTCTTTTTGCTGAACTAGCACATTGAAATCACTTTAAGTTTTTATCCTAAATTTAGCTGTTCGTAAATGCTTTCTTCTTTATTGTAAAAAGTTAAGAGGTCTTTGTTTGTTTGTTTTTATCCCTTTTCATCAAAACCAGGTGTTAAGGGCAAAACAATTTTTAATATCAAACTTATAGAAAGTAGTTAAACATTCACTAAGAATAGTTACAATACAACAGTTGGATATTTAAAAAAAGCATTTTTGTCCTTTAGGGCTTCATTCATAATATGGTCATAGTTATTTAAACAATAAAATAACTCATACATGAATACATTTAACAAAATACTGGTGAAGCACTTTTTCTCTAATTGGGAATATTTTCACTGAACCAACAGCTAGCTAAAGGTATTCATTTGAAGATGGCTGGTGCCTTATGCAAGGGCGTCGTTCCTTCATCATGAATCAGAGGGTCTTTATTGAACAATGAGTTTTGATCTTGTTGCAATTAGCATGATATTCAGTCATGTTTGGCCATTTTATTTTTATTTAAATTTAAACTATGTTCTATAAATTACATACTTGGCATCTTTTGTCTATGTGAAAGAAATAACATTTTTAGGAAGACCAAACTAAAATTCTAGGATTTTGATTTCATTTTTTTGCCTCAAAAAGTGGTGATGTATTCCTACATCACCAGTGAAAACAATATGGGATTGTTCTAACTCCAGGAATAATAATTTTTTTCTCAATGTGAGTATAAATCCATGATATTTATCTCATAATGGAAAATGTGGTTGAAAGGGGCTCTTGATTTGGTTCCACATCCAGTGACTAAGTTATCCATATTGATGTTTCTCCCAAAGAAAAGCTTACCAAAACAAAATACAAAAACATCAAACTTCAGAATAAAAATAACAATGTTCATGTCTACTTTTCCCTCAAGATAAATTTGATATGAAAGTATATGTATATGGTGCATGTGTGCGTCTGTGTGTCTATGTGGAAGAGCTGCATGTGTATTCTAGATGGTTTCTTCTGAGTTAGAGAAATATGGAGCCAGCTGATCCTCCTGGGGCACCAACATGTGCTATATCAACTGAGTGTTCAGCATCAGATGTACTAAGATATAAAAAGGAGGGAACAAACAAACAGGCAAACAAAAGCAATACAGGCCACTAAGCGAAGGCCAAAAAGCAAATGACATACAACATCTATCTTTTCCCCTCCACCTCCTTCTTGGTTTCTAATTTCCTAACTCTGTTCCCAAAATGCTTTTACCATGTAATGTAAGTGAACGGTAAAAGACATGATGTCACCTGATAGATAACTTCAACCTTGGCTCTACTCATTGTGTACCTCTGGGCCCCACTGGCTTATACAAAAAGAAAAGTCAAAGGGTTCACACCCAGTCTTAGAGCATCATATGAACAAGCATGAGAGGGAAAATTATCTTACTGTACCTCCTTCCTGATTCTGTCACTCAAGGCACTGGATACAGTCACTTCTTGTATGTTTGTTCATTTAAGATCCACCCATATCGGCCTAGTCATTTATGATTCACTTATTATATATTGATTAGGAAGGCAAAGCTTAATGAATCCTGAAAATAGATTTTTATTTTCGGCTATCTGTTACTTACAATACAAAATTATCAAAACCTTTCGCTCAAAATAATACATTTAACAAAAAATTATTCAGGCTGATCTTTACTTCAGCTTTTTTCAAAATGAGATTATTATAAAAATAGCTTAAAGGAGAAGAAATTCCCCAAATAATGTGTATTTATAACCCATATTTCTCCAAAATATACCAGTCTAGGAGTAAATATAGTTGCCCAAAAAGAGTAATAAAACAGCATCTCTCTGTTTTTGCCACAACCTATAAGATTTCAGGAGTCTCAGCTTCCCTCAGATTTCTCCAGCAGACTTCAAGCTGTCCCTTATGGGGGCAACCAACAAGCAGTCCATGCAGCTGATATACAGATACTACAGTTTCCTCTTTCATGAACTTGGACACCCCAGGGAGTTCTCAATTGTTTGTCTCCTACGCCAGATGCTGTGAGGACATGTCTTTCCTCTCCTATATTCTGATGTTCCAACTCTGATATAGTTCTTTTCCTTCATTCTACAGAGAGGCTGGATTGGTTTGCTGTTTTGGCTAATGTGACCACAGATAATTACCTAAATTACAGAAAACACTACACTCTGCTCTGTAGGCTACTAAACTATGGTTAGTGTGTTCTTTTCATTGTTTACAGAGATTTTAAGGAATAAGCCATTTTTATTTGTACCCTTATACTCAGATCTCTATTATAAATCTTTAAGGAAAGAGGAGAACATAACATTTGATAGATACCAAAAATTTTCATCTTCCCCCAGACCTTAAGGCAAGTTTGTGTTCATTGACTCTCTTTTTCCAAGATATTCGTTCTTTCCTAGGAGGTTCATTAGTCCTTTATGCAAACAGACCCTGGTAGACATTTTTTTATTGTTGTTCAAGTACAGTTGTCTGCCTTTTCCCCTCCTCCACTCCCCCACCACCCCAGCCATTCCCATCCCCCTCCCCTGATTCCGCCCCCCTTTTTCTTATACACAGGTCCTTTATAGTTCTTCCTGAAAACCCTTCCCCCTTTTCCCCTCACTTTCCCCCCATTATCTCTTCTCACATCCCCTCTGGTTACTGTCAGTTTGTCATTTATTTCAATGTCTCTGGTTATATTTTACTTGCTTGTTTGTTTTGTTGATTAGATTTCACTTATAGGTGAGATCATATGGTATTTGTCTTTCACCATCTGGCTTATTTCACTTAGCATAATGCTCTTCAGTTCTATCCATGCTGTCTCAAAGGGTAGGAGCTCCTTCTTTCTTTCTGCTGCGTAGTATTCCATCATGTAAATGTACCATAGGTTTTTAAATTTTTTTTATTTTTTAATTATTTTATTGTTGTTCAGTTACAGTTGTCTGTGTTTACCCCTCCATAATATAGGTTTTTTTATACACTCATTTACTGATGGGCACTTAGGCTGCTTCCAGTACTTAGCTATTGTAAATTGTGCTGTTATGAACATTGGGGTGCATAGATTCTTTTGAATTGATGTTTCAGGGTTCTTAGGGTATAATCCCAGCAGTGGAATTGCCAGGTCAAAAGGCAGTTCCATTTTTAGTTTTCTGAGGAAATTCCATACTGTTTTGCACAGTGGCTGCACCAGTCTGCATTCCCACCAACAGTACACTAGGGTTCCCTTTTCTCTACAACATTGCCAGCACTTGTTGTTTGTTGATTTGTTTATGATAGCCACTGTCACTTTTAATATGTCTCTGGGCCCTCTGTATGTCCTCCTTGGAGATGTGTCTGTTCAGGTCTTTTGCCCATTTTTAGTTGGGTTGTTTGTCTTCCTGGAGTGGACTTGTGTGAATTCTTTATATGTTTTGGAGATCAGGCCCTTTCCAAGGTATCATTGGCAAATATGTTTTCCCATATAGTTTATTCTCTTTTCATTTTAATGTTGTTTTCTTTAGCCATGCAGAAGTTTTTTATTTTGATGAGATCCCATTTGTTTATTCTTTCCTTTATGTCCCTTGATCTAGGGGACATATCAGTGAAAATATTGCTGAGTGGAATATCTGAGATTTTCCTGACTATTTCCTCCAGAACCTTTATGGTGTCACAACTTATATTTAAGTCTTTTATCCACCTTGAATTTATTTTTGTGTATGGTGTAAGTTGGTGTTTGACTTTCATTTTTTTGCATGTAGCTGTTCAGATCCCCCAACACCATTTGTTGAAGAGGCTATTTTTACTCCATTTTATGCTTCTGCCCCCTTTGTGAAATTTCTGGGTTTATTTATGGACTCTCTGTTCTGTTCCATTGGTCTGTGTGTCTGTTCTTATGCCAGTACCAGGTTGTTTTGATTACAGTGGCCTTGTAATACAGTTTGATATCAGGTATCGTGATCCCTCCTACTCTGTTCCTCTTTCTCAAAATTGCTACAGCTATTCGGAGTCATTTATGGTTCCATATAATTTTTTGAAATGTTTGTACACTATCTGTGGAATATGTCATTGGTACTTTAATAGGGATTATGTTGGATCTATAAATTGCTTGGGTAGTATGAACATTTTGATGATGTAAATTCTTCCAATCCATGAACGTGGTACATGCTTCCATTTGTCTTTGTCTTTCTTAATTTCTTTCTTCATTGTTGTGTAGTTTTCTGAGTACAGGTCTTTTACCTCCTTGGTTAGCAACAAGAAAAATAACGTGCTTAGGAATAAACCTGGTAGCCATTTAAACAGGTTCATTACACTTGCTGAAACAGATCTGAATCCTAGGGTGAATTCAGCTTAGTCTCTCAAGCTAAGATCCCTTCACCATACATGTAAATATATTTCAATGACAATATTTTATTTGAGAATGTTATTTTCTTTATTATTTTAAATATAATAATGAATAGGCTTCAAGTGAATTATTTTATTATATCTGTCTCTGATATGTCATACTTTATGTTTGAGACTAACTGACTTTTCTATTAGAAGAACAAAGAGAACATTACCTCTTAATATCAGTTTGGATGGCATAGTGGTACCAGAGTCACTGACTGAATTTCCTAGTGTTTTCTTAAGAGTAACCATCTTGGCCATTCTCAAGGACTTACAGAGACTGGAGCACCAAACACAACATTTTGACTCATAATGTTCTGCTCAAAGAAGCACTTCTCTAAGAAATAACTGTTTCACTGTGATAAGCCATGGTCAGGTTTTTCAATCTCAATCACCTCTAAACCTTGTGTGCAACAAGTAAATAAAAAATAATTGTCCCCTTTTCATTCTTACATATTTTCAAAGCTATTGCACGTGGGTGATGCATTGTCATTTTTACATATTGTGTGGAAAATGCATATACAGGTTAATGTTGGTCAAGTAAAATAATTCTAACCTAAGCCTAGAAGTGATATGGTCTCCCCAAACATGTTTATAAGCCATGTAATGTTGGAGTTTTACACTTATATGACTGAAGATATAAGAAGTTTATAAATCCACTCTTCACACTTCCTGAACCCTGGCTGGGATTCAGTCCTCACCCAGGACAGATGCGGAGTCTACCACACTCTGAGCACATACATAAATGAGAGAACAAGAGGAGATTCCAGAAGCCCTGCTCATTAAGCTTCTTTCGCCCTTTTCTGTAACCTTTAAGCTTGCAGTAGTACGATGCAGCTTTATTAAAATTTAGATATTGAAATGACCAGTTATGTAAATTTTAAAAAATTTTCTTCTGTGCGACTAAATAATTTGCCATGCAAATAAAGGATTTGACTAAGAATAAAAAGGGATAAGGGTTTGATATTTCTATAATATATATTTAATGCATTCTTAACTGACTATTAATCAAATTTATTATAATAATGAGACTATGCCCATCATTTACAGTTTTCTAATATCAAATTTTTGACTTCCTTCTTTCCCTTCTTATGCCCTGACTTTGGGACCATGGGTGGAGTTAGTAAACGGGGTCCCTTAGACTTCCACATGGATTGGATGAAATAAAGGAGAAATGACAAAAGGATTTTGAAGAGTTTGATGTATATTAACTGTAATAGGCTTCCATGTTTCTTTTCCCTGCTATCATAATTTGAACCATGTTTCTTACAGAAGGAATCTGATACAATAGAGAGGATTCTGTAATTCTCAGTCTTCAAACACCAGGACCAAAATATTATCTTAAAATTTTCTACAGTGGAAGCTGATTCATAAGACTAGAGATGTTAAAATATGAGTTATCTATGAGAAAAGAAAGAGCAAGGTCTCTATTGAAAAAGATCTAGGGTAGAGCAAGAAAGAAAAGAGACAACCGAAAAGAAACTCTGTAAAAGGCATCTCCGAGAAAGGTCACTCCAGTTGATGTAGGTTTTTCTGTTACAAATTCCTTTTTATGTGCTGAGCTGTTAAATGCTAAATCTTCCCTTTTAAAATGGACTTCAGTTTCCCCATGGAAAAGGTCTCTAACCCCTGCAACTGATGGTCAGTCTCTACATATGTATTTCATTTTATGTCATGTGTTCTTTGCTCTTGCTTTCTATTTTTCTTATTTGGTGCCCCTATATAAGGGCAGTTATTTGTCTGAAACATCATTGTGTGAATGTGCACTGATATCCTCTTGTGTAAGTGCCTCAGGGACATTCTTTTCTGATGGATGTTCCAGATGTCAGAGTTTACAACTGTTCCTAAGTATAAAATGTGTATACTAACCAACAAAAATAAAGTTTTATAAATACATAATTTTAAGCTGAGACGCTCATGTAAATGGATATAGCAAGGTGTAGATATATAAAACATCTCATATTTGTTTGAAATATATATAATTTCTAGAAGAATTCAAATATGTAACTCAAAGGAAATGATCTGGACTAAGAATCATATATTTAAGTGGCTAACTAAGATAGCCTAAGTGAAAGGTTTTCTGGTTCCCACAGGATTATGAATTTTTTCCTTGCCATGACATTAAATAGCCAGTGGTTTGGGAAGAAAAAGAGGGAAAATTAGAATTTTAATAAGAAATGTCAATCCTTGAACATAAATAGAATTTAATAGCTTTATGAGCTTTTTAACCCTTAATGTAATCAACACTGCAGTTAGTGATGGCATAGGGATTAGTAGAAAGAAGCCTGGGTGATATACTCCACTTTAGCATTTATATGTAATAGTCATTCAAACATCCACTCAACTAATATTTAAGTGCTTAATATGTGCCATGCAGTATTCTTAGAAATAACTGTAACATCACTTGGCCTCTACTACCTAATCTGTAAAATGGACGTTTCCCTAACCCAGTGAGAATAGAAGCTAAAGGTGGCCTATTTAGCTTGAATTGCTGATTTATAATTTTAATATTCTAGAATTTATAATAAATTTGATTTAGTATTTAGTATTACAAATTTATAAGTTTAGTATTCTTTAGTATTCTATATTTAGTATCCTCATTTTCTTTCTCTCCCTCTCACAGAAAAAAATCTACAACCAGTAGCAGCCGTAAACAAATGACAGAGAAAACCATGGTTAGGAAAGCCTTCTGATTTTAAGAATTCTTAATTCCTTGAATTCTAGATTTCTGCCTTTTAATTTCCTCCCTCGCACAACATAATAATACAGAGCAAGCTGAATTGAAAAAGATCTTGACAAACACTGCAAACTATTTCAGAACATAGATTTAGTAAATTCACTAAAACTTCTAAATGATAGCATAGCATCAAAGGTTGGTAGTATGATATACAACTCACTGTCGAAATAAAATTAGAGGACATATTCAGGAAGCCCACCTTCAGAAAGGTGAGGTCTTTCCAAGGAAGGTTTTTGATCATTGTCACATTAAGATATAGGAATTTTTAATCAAGATCTTTGTAAAAAGTCAGCTTAGGACCCTTTAAAACTATAAAATTATTTATTTTAAAAATAGTCATTTTATATTCCTTTTATATTTTAGACACCTATAATATTGCACTCTTCCTATAAATAACTAATTTAAAGTTATATTTTTCTAGTTACACGATCTGCATTTTAAAAAGTTTGAAATGATTTGGCTACTGTTATGTTTTTAAATTTCTTACCAGAGAAAAATGTGTACCTGATTCACAATCAAATAAACTATTACAAGAATTTAAATTGGATTGTGAACAGCAGTAATAGAAACATTTAAAACTATGAAAGGTCTTGATTAGTTGATTTCTTGTACGATATGACTGTTTTACAAATTCAAAATAGAAGGCTACGTATTCTTTTGTTATCTGTGGTTGTACGGAAATTTCACCATTATAGATTTTGAAAGCTCTGAATGTACAAGTCTGTGACTGCACACACACATGAGTTTCTGTATGTCTCTTCATTATTAGCTAAAATGGCTGGATGAAATTTCAACAGTTATATAAGAATTATTATATGAACATTTTCTTCCTTGCTATGCTGCTGTTTTCCAGCTCTTTAGATAGAAAGGGCAGATATTTGTTATGACTTGTTTTTGTCTACAACCCCTGTCATTTCTGGGTTGTTGGTTTCAGCTAGGATATATAAAGAGAAAACCCAAGGAACTCATACTCTTATCTTATAGCACCATCCATCAGTTTTTGATTTTGAATCTTACAAGCATGGAAACATAACTATGTATTTATTGTTTGACTTCTTTGGCTCAACAGAACCTTTATGAGATATACTTATATTATTGCATGTAATAGTAGTTTGTTCTCGCAGTTATATAGTATTTTGTGGTCTCCACACACCACACTGAATTTATCCACCACACTGCATATATCTCAGATGTACATCTTTTGTCAAACAAGTGCATTGTAAATATATTCTACCATTCTATGATGGATCTTGATGGGCAGAAATTTTAATTTTAGTGAACATATTTATTAACTTTTTTATTTTGTGATTAATGAGTTCTGTGCTATGCTACCCCAAATTAATGAAAATATTCTTCTATGTTTTGTTTTAGAAGACTTTTATTTAGGGCTTTTATACTAGGTTTATTATCCATGTCAAACTAACTTTCATGTTTTCTTTAAAGTATACATCAAAATTCATTCACAAATAACAGCACAACCAGGCAACTCATAATGAAATTTCTAAAAAATATGATAATAAGATGAGGCTATGTAAAATTATAACTTATTAGAGACATTTACATTTTGAATAGTGACCTGAAAAGACAGAAGTGCAGGCTGGTTTAACTACCTGGCCTCAGAATTCCAAACAAAGCTTTAAGGTGGTAGCATAGATATGTGTTTAATTTTTCTGAGAAAATTTCCAAAGTAGTTTTAAAATTTTCTACTTCCAAAGCAACATACAAGAGCCTCAGTTTCTCCATATTCTTATTAACACTTTTTGATTTTAGCTATTTTAATGGGTATCTCATTATGGTTTTAAATTTCCCTGCTAACTAATGATGCTGAGTACTTTTTAATACCCTTATTGGAAATTATTTATCTTTCTTTATGAAGTGAATGTTCAAGTCTATTGTCCATTTTTATAATGAGGTTTACTAAGTACTTCAAATACGGTTGGCATTCTCAGTATACGGTCAAAAGGAAAAGAATACAGACAAAGTGAATGAGAATACTGGTACAGGATGAGTCGACTCAGCATTGTGTGATCGGGGGTGGGTCACATGGGGAAACAGTGTTTAGGCAGAATTCCAGAGAATTTAGAGTTGGATTTGAATTGTACAAATTAGTTGACACTTACTAATGGATAATCAGCTTTTTCATAAGAAGTTGAGCATCTAGCTTAATAAAACACTGTATTCTCTTTTTTCTCTCAATAAACTGAAGTTTAATTATTTTTATTTAACATTTAGATTTTTTATTTATCTTAAAATAAATTAAGAAATTATTAGCATTTACAGTAGCATTTAGTTGCTATTCATAAGACTTCACATATTCTAAAAATGTAAACTATTGACATGTTGATCATTTGCCAAATTGAAATTAAAAGCCTTACCTTCACATATGCCACCACTACATCAGGTTCTCATCAAGATAGCCGTTATTTTTCCTTCATTGTAATAAGTAAAATACTACATTTTTCATGTAACATAATCAAGAAATGGAAAATTGGATGTGGTTATAAACCACTAAGGGCCTTGGGATTGAAGGGCATGTGGTGTGAGAAAGGAAATGAGACAATTTCATTTAAATCCAGATGTATACAGCACCTAGGTTTTCATCTAGATTATAAGAACAAACAGCCCTGACTGGTGTGGCTCAGTGGACTGAGCACCAACCTGTGAACCAAAGAGTTGCCAGGTCGATTCCCAGTCAGGACACATGCCTGGGTTGCAGACCAGGTGCCCAGAGGGGGTGTGCGAGAGGCAACCACACTTTGATGTTTCTCTCCCTCTCTTTTGCCCTCCCTTCTCCTCTCTGAAAATAAACAAATAAAATCTTTTAAAAAAAAGAAGAAACATGTTTTGTCAATTTTTTTGAATACCCAACTTCATTGTTGTATTTGTTTTACCTAATACTAACATTTCTTTACAAGCATGATTCCACAATGTTGCTGTAGTGAATTATAGCAGAACATGGACTTCCATACCAGTGTTCTGACACATTCCTCTGAAAAATACCCAGAAACTATTTAATGTCCTTTGTTTTCCTTTAAGTTACATTAATTCCAAGATGTTTACCCTTATTTGATATCATAGCAATATAAAGAGAATATCAAATCCCCTAATCACATTACTGCCTTTGCCAGAAAACTGCCATCTCTATAAAAGAGGGAAAAAAAAAAAACCCAGTGCGCTAGCTACTGAATGAAAATGCTATCATTTCTGTTTCTCTATTTTCAATCGTCTCTTGTTATCAATTATCTACCATAAGCTATAAAAGTGATGTTTACTGAAATGTGTGAAGCTTCAGAATATAACTGAAGATAAGTGCTAAATTATATATAATGTAATCTGCACAGAAAAAAAACACATTACAGATTACATTTTCAACTATTCCAGATACTTATCATCAACAGAAAACAACAGAGTTAGCCACGGAGTAAAACCAGCCCTTGCCAATTACGTTATTTCATATGCTGCTCTCAAAGCAATGGCTCTGGAAGAAATCCAAATGGAAACTCAATTCCACAGCACTCTGTATTCCAAAGGGTTTGTGATGAGACCAGAAGTATAACAAATGTGACTTGAGGGCACAGTGTTCTAAGAAAAGATGAGCTGATTATAGCTGATGGGGGCAAATTGGAGTGTGTTTATAGATATTCCAATAAGAACACAAACACATTGTAACTGCATCAAATAATATGATTAACAAACTCTAAATATGAAGTTTCACTGGTTTAATTTCAGCTCAGGTTTTTTTGTCTTTTAGATATTAAATTTCGCTCCCACTAGCAGCACAACCTGCTGATCTATTTTTTTTCTGAGAGAACTTTTCATATCTTTTCATTTATTAAAAGCTAAATTAAGCTATTTATTGTCAGATAACAAACATGCATACAAATACCTATTGTATATAGAAATAGGAAGGTGTCTTCGGCAAAATCAGCATTTTTTTTCTTGAGGTAACAGAATGTCATGTATTTACATACAATGTTTTCATTTACTTTAAATATGAGGTAAAAATATTAAATTATTAACTTTTTAATGATTTCCTTGAGCATGAGACCAGCACTGGTTTGGTAATTTTAGAGTGATTTTGTTTTCATTAATTTATTACCAAAGTAATCACAGAAGTTGTTTAAAAATACTTATGTGTATGTATGTGTGTGTGAATGTACAGCTTTCAAACCGTCTTCCCTTGTACCACTCTAAAATATCGGTTCTAAGGATAACAGTTCAATCCAAATATGAAATACAGAAATCAGAAGAGAGGAGTTGGCTTTCTTCCAAATTACAATTTAAGTTTCATCGCAAAACTGGCATCAGAATTGTCTTTTTCTAACAGAACACAAATAGTTAATGGGCTGAACTTACTAGGGAACAGTAGAAAGCAGCTTGTCTCTCCTTCCACTTTACTGTCTTCCAAACTTCTAATGCTATCCCCCTTTTTCTGTCTCTTGATAGCAACTCAAGTATATCCTGTGAATCACTAGTAACTTTCAGGTAATAGAAGCATCTTAATTTCAGGAATTGATAAGTCTAGACCATTCTATATCAAAATGTTTATTTTTCCTTCCATTTAAACATCACCCCAACCTTGTCTAACCCATGGCCACACAAGCAACAACAAGAAAAATGACATGCACTGTCTTTTCCTTTTTTTTCCTGTCCAGGTCTTGTGGAGCCTAAAGCATTTACAATTTGGGGAAAGACCTTCTCTTTATAAAAAACATAATACAAATAATGAATGCTAAACTTGGTCCAGGCATCCCAAGGAGATCTGTGCATGTGAGGGGCTCTGAGTTTGAACTTCATTAGCTTCAAGGTACACTCTTCCCTGCCTTCACCTTGCACTTCCTCTCTTCTTCCTTGTCCTCTTGGTTCTTCCAAGAAGTAAAAGCATAATGAAGAAGGTCAAGAGGCAAAGAAGCCCAGGCCTTTTCACTAAGTGGGATTATTGTCAGTTTCTTCTTGGCTAGCACTGGCTTATTCTTGCCCTTTGTCATGGCAAACATACCAACTTGAACATGCATGAAATATATCATTGGATTGTTTATGAACCACCTCTTTCTATCCAACCCATGGTGATCTCCACTATTGTATATTCCCTGATGAGAACATGTCAACCCTGAGCTGACCTCTAGAGGTTGCTCTCGGCTAGTGCTTCTGGCAGTACACTTCATCAGGTCCTCTTCGTGGCATGTACACTTTTTTATGGGTGGTTGGTGGAGAGGTGAGTATTTTACAAAATGACTTCAGCATATCATCTATCTTCCACAGCATCCATTTCACTCAAAGGAACATAAACCCCTTTGTTTGTCAAATTGTAGAAATTTACTGTGTTTCCACTGTGTTTTTTCTTCTCTACCTTACCAAGGTAGGGATGCTCCAGGCACCCTTCCAGCTTCAGAACTTCCAGTAAGAGAGCTAGACTGCAGTTTTGTTGCTACCAAGACTCTAGGGTGTGATGGGTCAAAATCTCCACAGACTTCATACCTCTCCACCCTGGTAGCACTATGGGCCTTGTCTGGGTTTTTGAGCTCAGCTACACACAGCCAGAGAGTAAGACATCAATTTTCTCTTCTTGACCCTGTCTTCTCCTAATCTCTCCAGTATTTAGAGCCTTCTAATTTGCCTTAGAGGACACTTGCGGGGGGTGGGGGGAAATCCTAATATCTCTCTTTGTTCATACAAATTTCTTATCTGACCTCAACAATATATTAGCCCCTAGCCTTCATCTATATAGATTTCAGGTGGGAAATGGCTGTTTGGCCAGTTTGACTTTATTTTAACCAGTCCTACCATGATGTGCATAGTACCTCCCTTTGGATTGTGACATTTGTACCCAATATGATAAGTAATGTGGTTTTAGCCAAGATTATAACAGGAAAACCTCCCATTCTAACCGTTGTTGTGCTAACTTTATTTTGAAATGACCAAGCAAATATTTAGCCCAAATTCAATGCGTACCATGTGACCTATAAATAGAAAAATGATATTGGCTCAGCCAGGATTTTTTTCGTGTATGGTTGCAGCAGAATAGCAGTGTAAGTGTTTGAAACAAGTGTGAGAATATTACTTAAGATGGAGGGCCTTCAGGTGGACAGATGCCAATGGGCTTTTAGTGATGTTTCATAAACTGTCAGTGTTTAAGTTCTGTGGGTCTCAGAACTCCTCCAGTGAATTTTGTACGTGGTTTCCTAGTTGATCCTTATAAAGTGAAGTTTTTATAATTTCAATATTTTCTTTCTCATAGTTCCTAAAGTCTTTTAGCGGTTATTCATTGGCCAATAGCTAAATTTCACCTTTCTCCACTTGCTCATTTAAGCCTCTTTTATTTTTTTATGTATTGATAGAGAGAGAAACATCAGTTTGTTGTTCCACTTATTTATTCGTCCACTGGTTGCTCCTTGCATGTGCCAGACCTGGCATTGCACCCACAACTTGGTTTGTTGGGATAACGCTCTAACCAACTTAGCTACCCAGCCAGAGCTAAGCCTTTTTTTTATTAGAGTTAAACTTTTTTTAAATCTTATTTTTATTCCTCTCTAATTTATTTGATCAATTCTAGATAGTCTGTTGCACAAACACTCCTCCAAGAATTTATTTACATATTCTCTACACCTGGAATTCTCCCCATTTTTATTCCATCTTATCTGGATTTAATAAATTCTTCTCTAATACATCAACACAGAATAAATGATCCTTGTGTCTACTTATGAGACATAACTAGTTTATATATTGGTTAATTTTTTTCAGTCACTTACATTGAGCCATTACCCTATTTAGTAATAACTTGTCTTCCCAAATGCATTGTGATCTCCTATGGGATTTTGCTTTACATGCATAGAATGATGTCTTGTATGTGCATATTGTCTTGTATTTTTATTGAGAAACATATGACAGAATTGATGAGTAGCCAAAGAAAGAAAATTTCTATATCCATATATTAAGTAAAACAGCTGAATTTTAAGAATAGAATTCAAATAATTTGCTTGTTAACATGCATAAATAATGGAGGAAGAACTCTGTGGAAAACAATTCATCAAAGAAGCTATAACAAATTACCATGACATTATTTTCTACTCTTACCTATGTCCTGCCTCTGGTAAGGGACACTCATGGGTCAGTGAAATAAGAGTTAAAGAAAATCTTTTCTTCTCCCCCTCTTTCTCCTCCTCTCATTCTTCAGTTGATTATACTGCATAATGTTTCAGGACATCCTTACTATAAACTAGGAGGGACAGATCCTCTTACTCTTTTCCAGGGCCATACAGTGAATATCTAGCTTGTTTTTCTGTCTTCATGCTATTGTCTAGAAAGAGGGTTTAATAAGGACCGTAGGCAGTTAGTTATACCCAGAACGTACAACACCCACTTACTCAGCCCCAAGTCTTCATAATATTGTCACTATTTTCCTGTGTCCATCCTTGGCCTGCTTCATGTCACTTTAAATTCAGAAATTGGTGTGATGTTTTAAAATGTAATTCACATAATGTTCCTTCCCCACTCAAACCTGGCATAATCTGCCGTGGTATTCAGATTAAAACCATGTCTTCACAATTAAATCCACAGCACTGTATCATCGCTCACTGTGGTCCAACCCCACCCTCCCTATAATTTCCTTTCTTCCCTTGCTACCCTTTCCCTTTCTCCATCACCTTCATCCACCCCTCTCATTTGCTCTCCCATCAACATTGCTTGCCCTCCTTCTTGATGTCCCATGCCTTTTTCTTACACTTTCTTCAGTTTTTGTATTTTCCTAAGTGCCACCTTCCCTGGTCACCCTATCTACAATGACATCTCCTCAGCTTAATTTTTATACCTCTCTCACAGCTTTTTTCCCCCCTCGCTCTGCAAATTTACTAATGCCCTTTGTTTATCTGTTTTCCTTCAATAGAATATATATTTCATAACTGCAGACATTGTGTGTGTTTTGTTTGTTGCTACATCCCTACCATTTAGCACAGCACCTGACACTGAATTGGAGCTTGATGAATATTTGTTGAATGAATGAATGAGCAGGTATATGATCACCAGAGTACTAAGACAACAGAGGATACACAAAAATGTATAAAGCATAACATTATGATCCCCAGGCTGCAGTACATTAGTGGAGGTTATTATGAACATAATAAAGATGGAACAAGTATAAAATGCTTTGCTACAAAAAAAGAATATGACAAAATATCTTTGAATTTGAGTGGGACAACAATAATAATTGTGCTTAGTTATTAACAATGCAATATGAATATAAGAAAATTAAAGTAAGACCTAATTCTTGGCTAGTAATAGGGTAGAGAAAAACAAAAAAAAATGCAATGGTAGAAAATATGCTGTGTATATAGGTAAAGTCATCATACGGTTTGAAGGAGGTGGTGAGTCGGAGGATATAAGTGTAGATAGGAAGGCTAGATTGTGCCACATCAGAGGTTTAGCACATCAGATGAAGAAAGTTCATGATGTCTTACAGGCAACAGAAAACCTTGAAAATTTCTGAGCAGGGAAATGAAATGGTCATACCTGTTTGGAGGGAGATAAATGAAAGTGAGGGAGAGAGCAAGGATAGATTGAAAGCAAAAAGACTAGTCAGGAAATTACTAAAATATTTATGGAAGAACAATGAGGGCTAATGTAGCAGTGGCTGTAAGGAACAGAAATGAGAGAGTGGACCGGGGACAATGGAGGGTTGAATAGAAAGAACTTGATGACTGATTTGATATTTATTATAAAAATGCTGTATATTATCTATATAGAGAATGTTTCAGCCTAGCTATCAATAAAGGTGATCATTTAAATTAAAATGTTTTATTTTCACTCTGTTCTGGCATTAAATGGTGTGAAAATATGTTTAGAAGCAGAAATTGTAAGGATCCTTTCTTTGCAATTCATATGGAATAAAAATTTACTACAATGATGTAAGAAGCTGAGTTAGACTAATTTGTGCAACCCATGCCCATAACCATCAGATTCAAACAATGGTCTCGCACATATGGGAAGCTAGTCATCCTCATTTTCTCAATTCCACTAGGGAATGATAAAAGAAAAAAATATTCTTAACATGAAACATTTCATGCATGCAAGAGGAAGATGAGCAGCTCTCTCAGTGAGAATAAAATCTCCAAAATATCTCTTAGACTCGAGCAGGAGGCTTGCATACTAGAAAACAAAACACAACAAACAAACAAACAAAGGTGATCAAAACATGCTCAGAATAAATGAGCAGCAAACAAAGACAGAAAGGGTTATGTTGGGGACACAGAAACATAATTGGATTTCTCTGCCAACCCTGGTAATTAAAATGAAGACACTCAGTACCGTAGGTGCTCTGCAATCCCATAATATGTTTGAGATTAACAACCCTTGAATCTGTGTTTTACTGCTGTATTATCTGAATATACAATACACAGTGCTTGCTATTTTCAGATAACACAAACAGAGGTTTCTCCAGGGCTGTGAGGATTTTGAAGTGGCTAATGAGAGAGCCTGACTTGTGTTTTTCAATCACACTTTCCCTTTCTGCCATCGATATTTTGGCCAAATTTGAACAGAAAATAAACAAGCAAATTAATAGGAAGTAACAGGCTTTACAGTGATTTAAAGCTTTGCCTCCCTATTTTAGAGAAAAAAAAAATGAGTCACTGCTCTGCAGCTTTGCGTTGCCTCTTCTGTTTTGCCAGCCTTATAAAAATAAAAGGTATAAACTGTGTTGTTGGCTGGAGCTGCCTGGAGGGAGCTGGTTATCTGTGAGGAACCAAAATCATCACTGAAGCTGCCCCCCTCACACACCTCAAACCCATGTCAGATGCGGGCCATCCATCCGGTCTACAAAGGGATGTGGGCACTTGGGTCCTCCTCACAGGTGCCATGTGGCAGTGCGAGGACAGTACCCACAGGAAACCCACAGCTGGTAGGTCATGCCACCAGGCACATCCAGGAGACTGCACGCACATCAACCTCCTCTGCTGCTGAAAGGCTTTTCTGACTGTGTACATGGTAATTTCAGCCGAATTCCTGCTTGCAAAACGGTGAGAGTTCCTTTGGGCTCTGTGGAAGTGTTGTCAGGAGCCAGATATGGGTATTGCAAAGGGAACGGGAAGTACATGCCAGTAATTAATATTATGTCTTGTCCCCAAAGACATTCCTGCTCTCTTTATGTCTTAGCTAACTGATCCTCCACCTCCTCTGAGAGGCAATGATGAAGTCAATATAAACACTCAGCTTTATATCTAATTTCTACTATTAAAAGGGAGGGAGGCAAGCACATTAAGCAGGTTGGCAATGCCTAAGAAAAATCTCGTGATACTTGGTGTGCTTCCCAGAGAGGACAGAGTCAGAAACCTGATTTGGGGGATTAAAGGGTTGTTTCTATTGATCAGTTCATGGTTACAGATATCACAAATTGTCTGGAGCAAAAGGAAGCCAAAAGGGTTTAAAAAGAAAGAATAGAAAGACCCTGCAGCATTTTACTTGTTTCATCCACAGACTAATATCTTTTACAAAATAATACCCTGTCAACAAGAGCTCAGCACTAATTCAGCCTGGTGTGTAGTACGATATGGAGCCCAGTTCTTCTCTCACCTCCCTGGTTACTGAAAGAAGAGGTGAGCAGAGGGCCTGGGACGAATTGGTGATTGTTCTAACCACAGTGTAGGCATCCGTCTGTCTTTGTTGGGTCCAGGATGTAGTGACAGAAAAACTGGAAAAACACTTTAAAAGGTGACTTAATGCATAAATCAACCACATTTGGGCATTAAAATAAAATAATAGGCATCCCTAAGATAAATGTCTCGTTTGGGCATTTGGAAAATTCTCACATGTGTTCTGTCATTTATTTATTCATTAGATATTTACTGCAAGCTTCGCTGCTGCTTCAGTTACTGCCAGGCTGTATGGATGGTGATCACTGTATTCAGAGGGCTCATAGACTAAACAATAAAGTTGCTTGGATAATGCCTGAGGAAAATGGGAGATGATAAAACAAATCTGCATGTTATTGGGCTAATTAAATATCAGAAATATTGACTGGAACAAACAAAGACAGATTTATTCTTTAAGGACAAAAAATAGGACCCCAACAAGCCTCCCCCATGCCTATGTTTTACTGTTGCAGTTTTAAGAGGACTAGGTCAGATATAATGGTGTGGAAGCCTGGCCATGGTACAGTCCTCTGAATGCTGCCTGCAGTAGGATCTGCCCCCAAAGAGTCAAAATAGCCAAGAGAAACCACTTTTCTAAGAGAAAGTCCCAACCTGTCTTCATGATTTAATGTGGTAAAAAATTCTGATTTGTGTTTTACTGGATTACCTTTGTTATTTCAAAGAGGTCATGCCATTTCTTGATCTTCAATGGACAGATATTTTAAATTCATGTAAAATTAAAATAAGGAATGGCAGGCTTGATAATGTGGAGAAAGGAAGTATGTTATAAAATAAAATAATTGAAATGTCAAAATCCCTCCAACATGAACAATTTTTGCATTCATATAATCTTTATTAAAAAATACCACTTCATCATCTATCAGAAAAATCAAAACATATTTTTTGTCAGATTTTTCTGCTAGAAAATCACACTAACTTCTTTTAACTATTTCTGTCAGTGGAAAAATACCCTTAATGAAAAACAAAAACAATATTTTTTCTGTAGCCCAGTATTGTTTGCATAGCTGCTGGAGTCTGCATATCTGAATTCAAACCACAGAATTCTGAGGTCTGAGAATGTCAGGGGGGAAAGGCTCAGGTTTGGGTCTACATGTGCTCAGCAGTGGTTCTGCTTCAGAGCAGATGCTCCAGGGGGAGAAGGGAACAGATGCAGCTGTGGAGAGGAGTCAGCCTCTGCTCTGGGACACCATTCCTCATAGCCGGGGCTGAGCTGGTGGATCTGGGAGCCACACAGCATTCCAGTGCAGTGGTTCAGTCATTATTAGTGAGTGTCATTGTGCCCTGATTGCAAGCACTCAAGTGTTCAGAGAGAGAATCATGAAAAACAAATGGAGAAAAACAATACACAGGAGCCTAATATCTTTAAGTGGGTAAATTATCTTTTCCTTGAGAAAGCAGAAAATGTTAATGACTAAGTCTGCCAAGACATTTTATAATAGAGGTAAATAAAGAAACAAAAGATTGTTCTAGTACTTTTGTGTGCAATTAAAGCATGTCATTCAGTACCCTAAATGAAGCTGGGAGCACTGACATAAATTTAAACTATCAGAAAAAGTGCAGTTGGGCTTGATTTTTGTCTTTATGAAAAATGTTTCATAACTGCAGATTTTTTATTTGTGCAGTAATATTTGATTTAATTTTTCTACAGTGTATAGCATTAGTGTGAAAATGGGTTTTATTTCTATTTCTCTTCTATCTTTCCCTCTTACAACTCATCTTCCTAGACTGTTTGTCATTGATACTAAATTTGGTGAGTCAAAGTTTCTTTTGTTCCAGGTGATAAAATAGTTATTAATTTATAAATTTGGACTGGGGGGTAGAATTTGTGAAACAAGGACTTGCAAAACTGTTCCTGCACCCAGGTTTTTTATTGGTAAGATGGTAGAAGGCAAGAGTAAAAGTCACTTTCTGATGTCACAATGAAGTAGCCTTGATTGGCAAAATAATTTTCCTAGATAGATGTATGATAAAGTAGGTCTAACTATTTCTGAAAGAGCTCTTTTTAAAAAGAGTAAAAAATCTAAATCATATGAAACACTGTGTTATAATTTAATTGGCATCACACTTTATTTCCAAGTGAAAACAAAGGTACATCTTATAGTCATCAGTCTTTGTTTCAATGAAATATGACAAGTATTCATTAAATAAATAATATGGTATGATGAGAACACAAAAAGGGAAGTATACTTTTTTAAGGAGATCAAAAACAACCTCCCTGAGAAATTAATTTTTAAGCTGAGATCTAAAGGTGGGGGTGCCAAGGGGGTGAAGGAAAGGAAGAATGTCTAGGCAGAGGGGATGGAACGTGCAAAGCCCCTATGTCAAGAAGCAACATAGCGCTCAGAAATGTATAACTAAGTAAAGAGTGGTCCCATCTCAACCCCATTTCAACATCTGTTCAGGATTTAGTTTCCTAGAAGCCTACATGCCCATCAGTAGATGAGTGGATTAAAAAAAGCTATGGTACATTTACACGATGGAATACTATGCAGCAGTAAAAAGAAGAAATACTTACCTTTTGTGATAGCATCGATGGGCCTGGAGAATATTACACTAAGTTAAATAAGCTAGTAAGTGAAAGACAAATACCAAATGATCCACTTATATGTGAAATCTAATGAACACAATAAATTAACAAATGAAATAGAAACACATGGAACAGACTGACAGCTGTCAGAGCAGAGCATAAGCAGGGGTGGGCTGTAGGAAAGAATGTGAAGGGATTAACCAAGGAACATTTATGCACGACACATGGTCATGGACAATGATGGGGGGCTTGACTGAGGGATGGAAGGAGGAATGTGGGGCTGGGTGGAGGTGGGAAGGGGGAGAAAGAGCAGGAACAACTGTAAAAACATAAAAAATCAAAAATTAAATCAAATTAAAATGTTTTGTTCTCTAGTAATTAAAAACAGACCCCTCCTTTACACGCATTGAAAATATATTGAATTTCTAGAACCCTCATCCTGGTTTAGAAGTTGATATCATTTCTTTGTATCATATCTTATTTTTCGTTTTGACCGGAAAAGGAAGTCTGAGCTCATTGACAAGAATGATATTTAGCACTATCTTTTAAATATCTGCATCTGGAGCTTAGTTTATTCAATATAATTTCATAATGACAGCTTCTACACAATTGAATAAATATTATTTGATCATGAATCCTACTCCAAAATAAGAAAACTGATTGAATCACTGTATAACACAAGTTAAATCATAATAAAATAATTTGAGTTTAATTTGAATGTAATAATACATACATCTTCATATTTTTCTTTTTAATACAGTGAGCTAATTACTTTCTGAAAATCTTTGTATAATAATATCCATAAAAACCATGAAAGTATTGTGTTCTATGAACTTCAAAAACACTTATGATAGAAATACATATTTAAGATAAATTTTTAAAATTGTGGATAAAGGTTTATTTAAATGTGCTTTAATGTAATGTTAGAGTGTTTATTCATTTTACTTTTAGATTTTCCAGTCATCATTCTTTATTTTAATATTATTTTTAATTTTCTGTACTTCTTTTTCCTGCTTATGATTTTATTCTCTGGTGATTTGAAAAGTAAATATATAGCCTGTTTTAATTCTCCTAGAATTTTTTATTTATAATTTAAAAATACAGATCATTCTCTAATTATATCATCACATGTTACAGTAGTGGTTGATTTCCCCTTTCTATAGGATGAGGAAATTATATTCTTTTTTGATACCTTTCCAGCTTCTGAATTTTTGTTCCTATTAACTGGTCCTATTTTGACCCAGATTATTTTTTCTACTGATTAGATTTTTAGAACTACTTTACTTTTATTGTAAATATCCATTAGAATTCCTATTACTAACTTGACCCTTTTTAGTCTTTTGACTTTTCTAATAAACAAAACAAAATAATAATAGGTATTGCAAAAATAAACTAAAAAGTGTTTGCTAATTTTTTCTAGTGTTCTCCAGCAAAGAAATATTGATCACTTATTTATAATCATCTATCTCTACTATTTGGGTCATTAATGTTTTCCACGATCCTGTTCCAGATTTGATGAACCTGCTAGTATTGCTCAGAGAGGTCTTGGAGATTTATTTGTGGTAACTTTGGTAAAAGACACAAAAAGATAGCAAAGGGAGTAAATAATCATTGATAGTTTTGATGTCAATAAGAATTTAAATCACAGGCAACTTTTAAAAAATAATATACATTTTATCATGAAAAATATCAATTTCAGGAAAGTTTGTCAGGCTGTTTTTGTCCTAAACAGCCTCACTAATTAAATTACATTGGAAATTTGTAGGTGTCATCCTTCTGCAAATTGGCATTCTCACTAAAAAAAAATTATGAACTTGACATGATTCCTTGTTACTAGTGTATTCACAATATTTCTTATGTTGAACACAGATTCACATTATACCAATATTAAGGGGGGGGTGCTCTTTTGGGCTTTCTTTTTGTCACCTTTAATAAGGTGCTTCTACTTACTGGCCATGATGGTGTTACCTCCAGAGCCAAAGACCTCTGATTATTCTTTTAAATTTATTTTAGAGAATGTATTTTAATCTTCAAGGGTAATTTTTTAACACTTGTATTTTATTTTGAGATTATGTTTGCTGTGGAGGAAGCAGAATGCCTCTGTTTCTGAGTTTATATGGAGACGTCTTGCTTTTCAAGGCATGATGACCTCATCTTGTATCCTCATTTGGACATCAAATCCCATGATCCAACCCCACAAATTTTAAATCTATTTTGGAAAACCCGAAGACCACCTGACTTTGGCTCTGCATTGACTTTGTATTCCTGCTTCCTTAACAATTTTCTTTTTTTTTTCCTTTTGAGCACAACCATACGATCTTTAATAGTTTCCATTTACAATGCATTATTATGTATTTGGGGCAGAACTTCACTCTGTCATGTTGATATACACTCATCTTTGTACTTCCAGTGCCTTCTCAAGTCTGTGGACCATAGTTGCTTTTCAATTGTCTGCAGAATTATGTACTAAGTGAATAAAATACACTAAGTGCCGATGTTTGCTGAAAGCATGGAGAATAAGCATCAAAATGGCCTATCTTAAATGATCAGGAAAAAAATAGTAGAAAGAAATAATGGGAAAGATGAGAGTATAAAAAAGCAGGCAACAAAGCACTAATGAATAACTTCTGTGATCTGCAAAATTTGCCTGAAACCTGACTTCTATAGAGAAATAAAACAAATGTCACCATTAGGACCCTAGGGCCCTAGTTTTGCTGTGTTGTCACTTTGTTTATTTTATTATATTAAGCTTCTATAGCTTCACAAAATATACACTATAAAAATCCTGCCAAAAATAATGAAGGAGGATGTCATTGAAAATAAATAGTGAAAATGCCATCTAATGCAAATTCCTGGTAGCAAATTTCCCTCCATGATAGCCTCAGCTTGACAAATTTGGATCATACTACAGATGTGTAATTTTTTTCCAGAGTAATGCCAGTTTTCTCCCAAACAGAAACTACGTGTTCACCGATTTCCAGATGTACAACTCCCTCTGGTTAATTCTTACAAAAATGGCTTTCATTGTTAAAAAAAAACAAAACACAATTTAAACAAGTGTCTTTGTGTCTTTATTGTTTCATTGGATAAAAGGCAGTTTATCTACCCGAACATACATTGCCTTCTCGGAGCAACTTGTGCCAGCCCAGTTTTTTTTTTTTATCTGCATTTGCTAAATTTAGTACGAACAGTAGGATAATCCTTACTAGGAAAGTGGATTATAAAGATAAAAGAAAGAAGCATTAAGTTCCTTCCCCAACCAGTTCCAAATGTGCCTTTATGCCTATATTATCCCATAAACACCAGGGCAAGTGCGCCAGCTGCTCTTGACTCTCGGAGGGCACGATATTTCCTCTCATTCTGGCACCAACCACCACCCCAAAGGAGAGAAACTCACAAGGCATGAGTAGACAGGAGGCGTTTCACTGGGGTTGCAGATGAACACCGGGACGTGAGAGCTCTCTGCTGAAAGTGAGTTCCTAGAAATAGAGAAAAGTAAAATATAAAAAGACACTAAAACTAGACATAAAACCAGTCTTTTGGACATTTTTGTTATATTCTTTTGATATTTTATAAGTGTGATATCTAGAACTCTTGGTAACAATGATTAAATGGAAGTAAGACAAAGAAAAAGAGGAATTTAATTCCCTGAATGAACTACATGGCTTATTCACTTCTATTAGTATGGACACTTACTTTTGTGTTATTGTATTTCTGTACAGCTAAAAAAATGTATTGGTCATGCTAAAGCTAGAAACATCATTAAGAACCATCATATACGAGATGTACATCCCGCTTTATTTTATGTTTTTATTTCACTCCATCCAGTGGTAAGATTGGACATTTTCTTACTCTTAAAACAAACACAAAACAAAACTCCATTCCCAAAAAAGGATGGGAAGTGCTGTCTAGAGCATCATCATCCCAACATTCTTAAACACTGGCCACAAGTTACTATGCCACTGTCTTATACTGTAAAAGCGCAAACAAAAACAAAACCAAGAAACAAACAAACAGGAGTACACCCTCCCAAGTTTAATGAGCTTCTAGATGATGATTGCCCAAAAGGGCATCTGTATATTGTTGTAACTGAACGAAAAGTGGAGGTTCAGGTGACTGGTGCCACATAAGCCAAACTTTGTGAGGCAGAGGCTGGTGCAAAAGGAAAGAAGTTTTACTCAGGTGAGATCTGGGTGATCTGGGAGCATGGCAGACTCCTGTCTCAAAGCCCGCCTCCTCAGCAAGACCAAGGCAAAGCCAGTGTCCAGACTTTCTGCTCCAATTTAAAGTACAGTTTTCTTGGAGCCAGCAGGCAGTTGCTAACCAGTCATAGTCCCCATCCAAATAGTTTAGCTTGTTCCTGGCTGCTGTTTTAGGCTCTCTCCTGGAGCCTGCGTGGGGGAACCTACATGGCAAAGGGCCATGCAGCTGCTAGGGCCTCAAGGTTGCATACTCCTAGAAGAGTACATGATGAACGCACCAGTGAGCGCATCATTAGGTGAGAAAGAGAGAGCAAGAGACTCCCTCCTGGAGGCCAGGGCCATGAGGCTGCCAGAGCCACAGAGCTGCATGTTGCCAGGCATCAGAGCATGTGAACGCATAGTCGAATGCATCATCACCATGTGGGCAAGAGAGAGAGGCTCTGTCCTGGAGGACATGGACCACCTGGCTTCTAAGGTTATGTGGCCCTTGGAGAGAACAAGTGAGCGTACCGTGCAAGGGCAGGTCATGACACAGAGAGAATCACAAGCCCAAGAGCCTCTTTGTTCCCCTGGGATTATATTTGCTTGGGTTTGGGATGGGCCAGGTGCTTTCTCAAAATGACCAATCAACTTCCCGATTTTCACATATTTTAGCTGAGTCCACCTCTCAACCAATCCCTTCTTTGCCCAGGATAAACTGACAAGCCTCTTTGCGCTAGCACCTCCCCCTGAATCATTTTGACTTCTATTGTGCATGTGCCTGCCTTCCCCTGGTCCACTCCAATCTAGTACCAGAATGGGGAGAGGGCTTTTTCTCTATTCAGCTATCTTGCTAGTTCTTTGCATGTTTCGGTCCTATACATAGATAGTTCTACCTTTCAGCAAGCTCAATATAAGAACCTCCTCCTGCCCCATCTTAGCCAATGGGGGAGAATCCCTGGTGCTCCCAAAAGACTGTCTACTAGTAACATTGTAGCAATGTTTTGTCCTTTCACACATACTTCAAATCTCTGCTAATTCTATCACACCCCCCACTTTGTTCTGCAGTGAAACCCTGAAAGTGGCTGGCTATATGCTGCTGAAGGGCAAAAAGATCACAACCCACTGAGTCCCCCTCTGATACAATGAACCCATCTTTTGGCACGTATTGTCCTCTCTAAAGCAGACAGATGAAGCTTCAGAAAAGTTTTTGAGACAATCTAGATTTAAGTGTTAGCCCTGACACTCATAAGATTTGATGCTGATTATTTATTTTTTTTAAATCTGTTTTTTTTAATCTCTAAAATGATTGCCATACCTTCTGCCATTTCTTCCTTAAATGTGATCGTTGGTTTGTTGGTTTGTTTTTGCCGCAAGGTTTATATGACATGTATGAAAACCTTTTTGCTTACAGAAGTGAGATTTTCCTACTTTGGGGAAGTTTATACTTGGTATATACAGCTAACATTTAGAGCTCCCTATATGCCAGATACTGCTCTTTATGATTTAAATATTTAACTCATTATTTCTCTCAATAATCATACAGTAGGGATGATTATTTTCTCCCCTTCAGATCAGTAAACTGAGACACTGAAAGACTAAGTAACTCATCAACGTTGTTAATCCTTACACTACCTAAGTTTCATTGATGCCACTAATTGAACTGCCTCCCTATGTATATTATTAGACAGTGAATTAGAGTCTAAACTAGCTAAGCTATAATATTTTGAGATATAGGCCCTCAAAATATAGTCCAAAGCAATCTCAGAAGAAAGCTAGAGTAGAGACACCAAAGTTTCTATTGTCCACAAGGAAACAATGAAATCTAGCCATGGAGAGACAAAACCTGATGAGAGTAACCTGTTCCTGAATAGCCCGTAAATGTAAGAGGTGGGATCTTTTAGTCATCATTACTTTGTTAGTATTATTATCATAGTCCATGTAAGCAGTAACAGAAAAAAGGGTGGCAAAGAAAAATCTGGAAAATTCTATCACACCACATCCTATTAAATGTGTTACAAAATGTTATAACATAAAATTGAGCAGGGGAAAGCTCACAATAATAAAATTAACTATTATTAAATTGCATATGTAATCTGAAAAAGGTTCAAATAATGCATTAGAGTCATTCTCCCCATCATGTACTGTCTGACTCGAACACCAAGTCCTTAGGAGCCGACCACAAGTAGTAATGGCACCAACAACACTTTTATGGGAAGGCAGAAATTTGGATGCATTCATGTGGTTTATGTTCCTCCCTTTAGCTATTTTCTCTCCTTTCTTCTTACATTTTCTTAGAGGTTTTATTGTTGCCTCCCACTTAACAATTACCTATTTGCAAATACTGGTTTCCAGCATTCATGTCTGTTTCCAATGGAACAGATGACTTTTGGGGGCCTTAGATAATGCATTTGTTCTGTTGCTGAATAACATATTGCACCAAAGCTTAGTAGCCTAAAAAACAACTTTTATTAACTAATAATTTCTGTGTACCCAGGCATACTTAGCTGGGTACCTCTGGGTCTGGGCTTCTCACAAAACTGCAATCAAGGTGTTAGCCGGGGCTTTAGTCATTTCAAGGTGCAAATGGAGAAGGATCTGCCTCCAAGCTCACTCCCCTGGTTCTTGGCAGTATTTACCTCTTCGTGTGTTATGGGCTGAGAGCCTCAGTTCTTCACTGCTATTAGCTAGAGGCTCCATTCAGTTCTTTGCCACATCACATCTTCGTATCTCAGCTCAAACATTACGGTTTTCTGGTAAACACCTTGAACATGGGAGTCTTCTAGATTTAGGCCTCCATTCTCGGGATATAGAGGCAAAATAGATTAAAGTATTGATAAAATAGGTTATATAAAAACAGTGGAAGACAATGGCTAAACTCAAGTGTAATAAGAGATCTTTGGAGACTAGAAGATCTGGGAACTGAGAGACCACATGTTTGGTGAGTCCTTCATGTGAATGTTGAAGTCACGATAATTGTTGGCAGGAGTTGAGGTACACAGAAGGATTGTGAGAATCAAAGGAAAGGGGCTATCGATTTAAGTTAGGGTTACAATGTGACACAGGAAGCAAGGAGAATCCCTGATCTCACCAGAGCCATATAGTACGTTGAGTGTGAGAGATTAAGATGCCTCTGCTTGGGTGGACCGCTGAGAAGTGGTGACTTCTAGGGAGGGAGAGCCTGTGTTATTTCAGTCAAGAACAACTAACTATATTATTTGAAGTTGTTGTGAATATAGAGGAGTTTCTTTATCATAAAGTATTAATTCCAGAACTGCCCAAACACATTGCCAACTTCATCAGCCTATTAGAGTAAACTTCCCTCCTTCCATGCTTTGGTTCCCCTGTATTGCATAGCCCCCCATAAAGTCTCACACACACTCCTTTATCTCAGACTTTGTTTTCTGGGGACTTGAGCTAAGACTAAAGGAAAGGGAAACTTACAAATAATATTTTTATCCAAAGGGATATATAATATATAATATACTATATTATAATACATAGTATATATTATATTGTATATAAAATATAGTATATATTATATTATATATACTATATATTATAACATATTTTACATATATGTATAAAATCACAGTCCACATGATTTAATTTTAATTCTGGGGTGCCAGAAGAGAAGGCAAAGCCAGACTACATATGGGAATGAGGATGTTCATCTTTATACAATTGACATTGACTCATTAAAGTAATGAAATGTTTTTCCCCTTTAAATTCACATAGTTTGTTCATAGTCCTCAAGGTTACTAGAAGTCTTTTAAAATATCTCAATGTTCTCTGTATAAAAAGAGAACTGAATGTTTTAAATAACAATATTAAAACATTGTAACAATGAGTAGATAATTTATAACCAGAGAAAAATTATACGTCAGTGTATGTATTAGTTAGTTTCTTCAGGTTGTTGTAAAATTTTTCTAAACGTCGGTGGCTGAAAGCAACAGAAATGTTCTTGCTTACAGTTATAGAAGCTGGAAGTCTGAAACCAAGGTCTTGTTGGGCCAAGCTCTCTCTGAAGGTTCTAGAGAAGAATCCTTCCTCGCCTCTACCTGGCTTCCGGTGGTTGCTAACAATCACTGGCATTCCTTGTCTTGTGCCTCACTCCAAAATCTACCTCTGCCTTCTTGTGGCTTCTCTTCCCTCTGTGTGCATCATCTGATTTATAGTCCATGCTAATCCACTTTGACCTTAACTTGATTACATCTTTAAGACCCTATTTCCAAATAAGGTCACCTTCACAGGACTTCAACATAGCTTTTTAGGAATGCAATCTAATCCACTATACAATATTATCAAATAATTCTTGGAATTTCAACACTAATTTCCACAAACCAAAGCATTTAGTAATAAAGAGGATAAACAAACCTTGAATATTTTTTAATCAGGTAAACTGACAGGTCTCATGACCTCGGAGAGTAATCACTTAAAAGAAGTTATTTCCTTAAGCTAATTTGGTTAAGCTAGTTCTTTTTCCATGAATTTGCCTAGCCTTTAATTGTGATATCCTCCCTGTTCAGAAGGTATTGTACAATAATGGCTGAATGCATATGGACAAATTTAGATTAGAAATATACTCAACCTTGGTGACTTTTTTGCTTTGCTTTTTCTGTTCACACTTCTGGGTTTGAAGGCACTGTAGGGAGCTGAGCAATTGAGGAAAAAAGAGAGAAGAGAGGCAATACATCAGAGCTGTTCTCCCACTTCAAATGACTTGATTCGGAGCTTCCCACTGGCTCAAGGTCCTCTGAGATGGAAGGCTTAGCATCCAAACAACATGGAAGAGCACACTATGAAACAATACCCTGGCCTCCTTGCCTTAACCACCACAGGGAAGAAAGAAAAGGGAATGTCCCCATGTTGGCAAAGGACTTGGTACAAAGAATGTGTGAAAGCTAAGACACGTTGCCCCCTGGCCTTGGTCACTGCAGATATGGGCTGTCATGTACACTGGTCTCTGGTCTGAAAAGTAAGAGCTGCTGAGAGCTGCTATACACAGACGGTACAAAAGCAAAATGCGTTAAAAATTTGTTTACATAGCTAATTTAAATACATGTTAGTTTTTGTTAGAAAAAAATCTACCATTTTTTAATATTTTAAAGCCATTTCTGAGTCCTAATTTCTGAGGAAATATGAATGTGAAGTTAATCTATTCTACATTAAAAAAAGTAACACCAAATTTTGAAAGTCTTCATCCTTAACTCTCTTTGTTCTTTTTGATGACATTTTCCTATTTTTTATTAATAATTAATTTTTTCTTTTTGAAATTGTGACATGACACCATACCTGCTGTGTTTCTCTTCACTTTATCACCAGAATCTTTCTCCAGTCTACGGCCATACCACCCTGAACACGCCCGATCTCGTCAGAATCTTTCTCCAGATCCCAGTTAATTAAAAAAATGGATCACATTCAGTCATTAACTCACAGGTGTCCTTAACCCCACTTTTCCCATCATTAGTCCGTTTTGTCAGCCAGCATTGTCACAAATTATGTAATTAAGGAACATTAAACTTTATGTCGTTTCTCAACTGACTCTCTTTTTCCAATACACAAAACTCATTTTCCCACTGGCTTTAAAATGGAGCATTAGTATGTCTACCCTCCCCTACTAAATTAATTATTTTTGGTGCATAAATATTTATCTGCAAGCACAAATATTTCATCCCTAACAGTTATCTCCAGAACATCTTTCTCAAACAACTTCTGAACCTAAAAATAAAAGCCCCTTAAGATCATTTCTCTGTGTACAACTTTGCCTTTACTATCTTGGCTTCATTTTCTTTACCTGTAAAATGAATGATTGGAATAACTATTCCAATTCATGAGTTTATGTCTTTTGTCATCTTTTAAACTTGGCACAAGATCTAATTGCTAAGTGCTATTTTAAACTAATCCTATAAAAATTCAGTACAAAATTCTATTTTATATAAAGATATAAAGGATGTACTGCTTCATCTCATAATTTATAATATGCCTCAGATCTTTTAAGTTAAAAATTATAAAAATAAATGGAATAAATAAAAATATAGATTTCCCCAAAAACAAATGTTTTGAGAACTTTTGTTTATACTCTGAGCTCAACTGCTGCTGGCAATGCTGAACTTGTCAGTATAACTTTCAATGTAAAACAAGTCAGTGATTTTTGCCAGTACTGATCGGTGAGCGACAGGCTATTTTACTTTTACAAACTCAAGTGGAAAAATCATTTGATTAAACAATCTGCACAAGAATGTTGGTGGCACACTATACTGTGTAAATAAAGAATATCTACATAGTTTTCCTTTTATTTGGAAAGAGGAATCAGAAAATTTTAGAGCACAGGAGAAAGGGGAAATGTTTCAACTATTTTGGCTGAGAGGGTGATGTGTTAGGAATACAATAAATACATAAAAATAGAATGAAGACTATTCATTATTAGTGTAATGGCTTAAATAAATAATACATGCATGATGCAGAGTCCTTCACAGTAGCTGAACTAAATGTAAATTTTTTATTTCAAGATAAACTGAAGCCAGTAAGATAGTCCAAGGCTGATTAGTATTAATATAAGATTAAGGATAATAAATATCCAATTCAGATCTAGATGTATGAATTAAGTCTGCATGAAGATGACAAAGGAAATGAGAAAAATGTTCAATTTTACATATTTACTTAAAAGTAAATATATCTCACTATGTAGTAAAAAATCAAACTCATAAAAAACAGAAAATAGGAACAGAAATTATTTTTTTAGATTGTAACATTATTTAAACTCATTTAATATGAGTCTGTAGGGTGGCTTTTAATTCAATCGACTGGTATCCTTACAAGAAAAAAATTTGGACACAATGGACCACCAGGGATACCTACACAGAGAAAAAACCGTGGGAGAACACAAGGCAGCCATCTGAAAGCCAAGGAGAGAGGCCTCAGAACTAACCAAATCTGCTGCACCTGGCCTTGGACTTACTGTCTCCAGAACTGTGAGAAAATAATATTTTTTTGTTATTTAAAACACCCAGTCTGTAGTAATTAGATATGACTGCCCTGGAAGAGTGACATACTTGAGTAACAGCCTGAAACAACTCAACAGGAGTTACTTCAGAAACCTTTCCATTTGTAACATTGCATTGTGAAGGTTTAGCTCCAAGAAATGATTACATCAAGAGACAGCTGTTTAGTTAGCACGGTTTAGACATTTTTGGTAATCCATTATTCCACCATTGGAATATGCTACCAGGAAAGGTCCCCTGGCCCTGGATTACCTCTGTTCTGTCTTTCTGGACAGCAGTTTGATTCTCCAGGAACTACAGAGGGTCTCACTGGGCAGCCAAAGTTCAGTGGGTACCACTACTAAGAACTAATCCTGCTGAACTTCAAATGACCCCACTGAGCTACCTATCCACTAGTCCTTTGTGCCACCCAGAGCCAGGACTAGGGTGAGGTGACCCTGGGTGTAAGTGCCTCTTGAGATTTTGCACCTTAGTCTTCTCTCTCTCCTCATCTGAATTCCAATGCTGCTGGGGACCACATTCCAAAAATTTTCTTAGTTCAGGTCTTGGCATTCCTTCAGAGAATAAAGTTTGGTTGTGGGTATACAGGAGATATTTAGAGGTTTTATATATATAATGCCTTGAAAATCAGTGCTGCATGAATGATATAAATGAATTCTTTAGCAGTTCCAGGGAGAGTTTCCTGTGCTTGGTACTGTAAAAGTAGCTTGATAACATGAAGATCTTTAAAGTTATGATTTTAACAATGCATGGGTGGAATCTTCAAATTAAATGCTATGAAAATATGGATAATAAGTACCAAAGTATCTAATTCAAAAGCTTCAGCAAAAACACAGGATGCAAGCCTGGCTCTGTAACTACCAGCTCTGTAGCATGGAGGAAATTACAGCCTCTCTGAACCTCTATGTCCCCATGGGTTTATTTAGATGATTAGAAATAACCTATATAAAATGACTTACTTTGGGCCAAGCAAATGGCCTGGACTCACTAAATGGTTCTACATTTATTATCATTGTTTCTTGATTAATGCAAATCTAACCACCATCATCTCAGCAGGCCTAATTTTAAACTCACATGACAGACATCAAAAATCAAAATTGACCTTAGCAATGATTTAGTCCAGTCTCCTCATTTTTCAGAGAAAATTAATGCCCTGAGAAATTAAATGTCTTGCCCCAGGTTACAGAGCCAGTTGGTGGCAGTGACAGTGTCAGCTACAGAACATATGATTTCTTACTCATGTTCAGAATACTTTTTGTTTCAGAGAACTTCATTAATAGCAATACACTTGTCTTAATGAATATGTATTTATAAATGTATACTAATTACATGTAGACAGTCAATGAACTGAAATAAATGGCATAATTATGAAATCTACGATGGTTTTAGTGCTACACATTCACTCCGGACAATCCAATGAATAAAGCAATTGAAGTTTCTTGATTCTCTCTAGCAGATCTAATCTTCTTCATAAGCTCTGACCCTGCCGAATGGGATGGGTTCACGGTGGAGATTTTAACTGGCTAATTAGTAGCATCTCAGACTCTGCATTAAATGTTCTTTCAAGAAAGTGCTTTTTTCTATAGACTGCTGAGTCCCAAAATGGCAATTGGGAATGTGGGGGGTGGGGATCAGAAGTGAGCTCTTGACTTTGCAGAAATGGCAGAGAGATCTAGGAATCCTGACCTACGCTCCATGATTCTCGCACCAGGTTCTGAGGCGCAGTAGAAATTTAGGATTTATTCTCTGCAGGGTTTAGCTGTCCTCCCCTCTTATTTTCAAAAACACCATCCATCTGGTGCCTGATTAGGCCATGTACACTGTGACTTTGGATGTGCCATGGCTACCATGCTTCTTGACAGGGGAGCCCCAGCCAGTCATTTAGCTCTGGGCTCTACTACCTTCCATCTCCTCCATGGAATACCACCTAAGTGAACGCTAAGTGAAATATGCCAGTCAGTGAAAAGACAAATACCATGCGATCTCACATATAAGAGGAATCTAATGAACAAAATAAACAATGAGCAACATAGAATCACAGGCATGGAAGCATGGAACAGGCAGTGGCCAGAGAAGAGGGGAGAGTGGCATAATGGTGGAAAGAAGGGGAAGGGACTAGACAGAGAACATGTATGGATGACCCACTGACATGGACTACAGTGTGGGGATTGACTGCGGGGCTGGGGGGAATGGGCGGAGGAGGGCAAAGGGGGAAAAATTTTGACAACTGTAATAAAATAACAATAAAAATGATGTACTAAAAAAGAAGTAAAAAATTAAGAAATATAAAGATCATCTATGCTTTAAAAAGGAATTCTCTGAGCATCTTATTGAAAGGACTTGAAAACAGCTTTTCATGCCCTCCACCTTTTTGTTTCTAGCTCAGCACCTTGTTACATCCCTCATAATGCTTAAGAGAATGTGAAAAAAACTTATTTTTTTGTTCTTTGTTTGTTTCCCAATAGATAATGCATGGGACCAGAGACTGTATTTTCCTTTTCACCATTTTATGCCTAGGACTACATAGTGCCTGCAGCATAATTGTTGCTCAACAAGTAAAGAATTAATGAATGAATAAATATATGTTTATGTGCTAAGAGCCATTATGAAGATGACATTTTCTTATGTACCTGGATCCTTTATAATTGTGAGGATAGTATAAATTCCATAATTAATATAGAAGTATTACATACAAGAACTATCAAAATCTTGTAATGTGTTTTTTTTTAATTAAACAGATTTATTCACTGCCACAAGTGAAGCAATGGCACAAGTTCCTTTTACTGATGAGTGGAAGTGGAACTTAACAAGAGAAGCACTGTTGGAATTAAATTTGTTGAACCTTGTGCCACTCAGCCAGCCCTCAAACTGCAGTCCTCAATCAGCCCACACAATATGTTTTAAAGAAAATAATCATCAAAGAACAATAATCATTGGAATAAAATTATAAAATAACTATGAATTGAAAAAATGCTTTACTCTTTAAAATTGTGCTCAGATATCTTATTGTAAATAATAACAGGGTCTTCTCTCCCAAAATCCTGTCATGTTTTTATCTGATTTGACATAGTCTTCAAAAATAGACTATATGGCATATATTTAAAAGAAAGAAAAAACATTTGAACTTGACTATATTTCAAACTATCATCTTATTATTCAATTAATTTACCAATCTCATAACTACTTAATGCACAATATTTCTGATTTTCAATGTACTTTCTTTTATATAACACATCTATTATGACTGTTGCACAAAACTTTTGAAGATTCTCCTAATAAATGATAGTTAATAAAATGTTCTGGGCTCTTATTCAAATGGAATAAATGTAAAGAAAAATTCACAAAAAGTAAGATGTAATAGAATCTGTCAACTGTGTTTGCATTGTCATTTTCATTTAATTGCCCTTTATTAAGAATTAAACCTTTGTTTTTCTCTTATAGCTCAATTGCCTGCAAGTCATTTTATTGTATGGCAGAAAATATTCATTTGTCTATTTTTTCTTTTTTAAAAAGATTTTAATTTTTTATTTCCAGAGAAAGAGAGGGAGAGAAACATCAATGTGTGGTTACCTCTCAGTGCCCCCAACCAGAGACCTGGCCTGCAACCCAGACATGTACCCTGACCGGGAATCTAACCTGAGACCTTTTGGTTCGCAGACTGGTGCTCAATCCACTGAGCCACACTAGCCAGGGATATTTTTTTCTTTTAATTAACCATTGCTTTATGTGGGTTTTAGATTTATGGTTTGGATTTTGGAACAATAGATTTTACATGTGTCTGGTTGCATTGGAGATTAAAAAATTTAATCACTCAGTTATAATTTAGTTTTCTCAGCATTTAAGTTTCAATGGTCTTTTCTCCTGGTGATTTTCTGTCCCTGTAACCTCCCCTCCCCTCCTGAAAATATGTCAACTTTATCTTTGTTCCCTACGTGACTCAAAAGAACTGAAATATACAGAAGTACAAATAACCATATTGAGACAGAGATTTGTCCTATTCTGTAAGAATATTTATTCATAGAGGAAAATGTTTCACACCCTTGCCTTTTATTTCAAGCTGTCTTCTAGATCCTCATTTATTTCCCTTGTTTGAAAACAGAACATACAAATATATTTTTAATTCGAAACATCAGATAATTTATTTTTTATGGTTTTCATTTTTTTCTTTTTTTGAGATATAATTGACATATAACATTAGGTAAGTTTAAGGTGTACAACGTGATAATCCGATACATGTGTCTATTGAAAATGATTGCCATAATGAAGTCAGTTAACACCTTTATCACCTCACACAGGTACATTTTTCAGGTAATTTAAATATTATTTCCTTCCCAAACCACACTGATTAAAAAGTAAAGAAGAAGTTTGCTCTTTATTTTTTCTCAAAATCTATAAACACTTTTATTTTCAGAATAACACATCAAATATTAATTTTTTCACAACCTCCCAAAGTTGATTTAACTGGAAGATGAGTCTTATTACCTTTCCTCAATGAATGTACAAAATATGGTACTTATAGGCTCATTCTCTCAGCTATTGTTTTATCTGTATCTTTTGTACATTGTAAATTTTGCACATGGTAAAATAACTTTTAATAATATTCTATTCAGGATTTTTTTACATTTTCACAAAAACTTAAAATAGACAAGACTCAAAATACATTTTCTTTAAAATAAATTAAAATTACTATACTAAAGCTCTAATGCTATTATATTAGTAAAGTTTCATATTTTATAAAAAGCTTTCGCATGTTTGATAAATTCTTCAATCATATAAAAAATACTTGTAGCCAAAGAGAAAAACCAACCCATTATTTTATCATTAACTGAACAATTGAGACATCAGTTAGTGAAGTTAGATATACCTTTTTATTCTTAAACAATCTCTCTATGAAGTTAGTTAAATTCTGATTATGTCTTATTTATCTCCAAATTTTCCCACCTCCTCTGTTCTCCTACTTTCCTTTTTCAACCTACTCTCCCTTCTTTTTTCTAATTGTCTTCTCCTTTTCCTTTTCTTATGTCTCCCACACACCTTTTTTTTTTTTTTTGCACCATTTACAGCGAGGAAGACAGCAGATGCATATTCCCTCTGATGTAATGCTTGTCAGTCGACCTTGACAATGACCTACACTTTTCTTACTTTTAGAGTCTTGAGTGTGAAGTATTCCCTGTTAGGCTACTCATCATTGCTGTTGTGTCATGCATAGTTTGTTAGCTTGTTTCATTGGCTGTATTTTAACTGAATAAAAGTTAATGACAAATATAAATTAAATGTATTTAATTGTTTTTATCCCCAAATTTTGGATATTTTGTTGCTGTTTTTGATGTGATCATGTGAAATTGTTAAATTTTATACAGATTACAATAATTTTTAATTTTCCATCAAAAAATTTAGTTAATTCAGGAGTATATAAAGAAAAAGTCAAATTCTGTCCTTATTATCTTTGTTTTCCTGCAAGACATTAACAGGTATATACTTCCATAATAATTTTTAATATACATAATGCATCCATGCAAATATAAACACATAATTGTATATTTTATGCAAAAACTGTATCATGGAATGCATATTGTTCTAAAACTGGATTTTCAAATGAATAATTTTCCATAAATATCTATATTATTTAATTATTTTAAAATTAAATTCCTAGAACAAGTAATATAGGTACAATAAGTTATATGGATATGACATTCAAATTATTGCTATTATATGCTTTTTATTTTTAACTACAGAATGGAAAAATGAAGCAAAAAAACAGAATTCTAAGCATGATTCAGATGAAATAACATTAAATTGCAATTTAGGAGATTTATTTGAAATCCCAGAATTTGCTTTTTTGGATTAAGTTTCTCTCCTTGACAAATGTGGGATGGGGGTGGGAAGACACCGGTATGGCTGATGTCTGATAACCTGTACTATGACACTTTCTGATTCTGTAATAAAGGATAGACATATAATAGCAGTAGAGGTGATAGCAATAGTAGAATAAGCAAACTGTATTGTGCTTTATTAAAATATTTTAATTGCTGCTACCCAAATCAGCAGTATTCTATATAAGATGCCATGTCATTGTCCTTTTACGTACAATTCTAGGCCAGTGTGGTGACACTTATACTCAAAGTTGTCAGAAATATAGGCTCCTTCTTTAAAAAAAAAAATTATCCTCACCTGAGAACATTTTTTCTTATTCCTTTTAGAGAGCAGGGAAAGGAGAGAGAGAGAGAAAAAAATATATCAATGTGAGAGAGAAACATCAATCGGTTGCCTTCTCATTCCCACCCAACTGGGGATTGAACACGCAACTTGGGTATGTGCCTTGATGGGGACTCGAACCCATTACCTTTTGGTCTAGGTGCGTCACCCACTGAGCCATACCAGTCAGGTATAGACTACTTCTATTCTGTTGTTCTGCTGTCCTCAATAGGTAGCTTCTACCTCATGATCCAAGAAGCCTATTCCAGTTCCTTGTTGACATGGCCACAGTCTAGCCAACCAAATAAACAAAATGGGAAATGGAATGCTGCCCTGTCTCTTTAGAAGCACTGCCCAGAGAATACATACATATTGTCTGATCTATTTCATTAACCAGAACTTGACCACATAGTTATACTTCAGGCAAAGATGGAATGTGAAGTATTTCTCTGTGATTGGTGAAAAAAAAGTCTATTGCATAAAAAGATGAAAATGGATATGGGGACAACTAACATTTCTGTCATATATTGCCACTATCATAAACAGTTTTTAAAGGATTTTGAAATGCTTTAATCTTATTTGCTAAAGGCATACCATGTGTAGCTAGCAATGGATACCTCTTATTACTCAGGAAATCTATGATTTTATAAAGAAAAATAGTGTACTTAAGAGATTTTTAGATTAAAAATTAACTTATCCTCATTTACCCTGTCATTTTATCTGTATGTCAGTTAGAGTTTGACACCTTTCATCCTGTGTTTACCACCCTACCCCCACTAGTAGAAAGAGTGTAATTATAACATAGTTGTTATTCTTACTCCTCTTGGTTAAACCTTCATTTTGTCTGAGTTTTCCCACCTGTTAAATGCTTACCACAGTGCCTGTGCTATTTCTGCAGATAAAGTATAGAAAACTGATACATAAGAAAAAAATGACAAATATTAATAATTTGAAAGATGTTATACTCAAGTAATTATACTCACCAATTACTTATTGCCTACTATGAGCCAGGCATTCTCTTAGATCCTTTTAAATGTATCTCATTTAATTTAGTCTTCACAACAACCATGTGGTGCATTTTGTAGTTTCTCTATTTAGCATTGAGGAAACCAAGGCTCAAAAGAGGTCAAGTGGCTTACCTAATGCTATTTCCACCATGCTCATGCTTTACTATTTCCAAGTTTTGGTGGGGTTTATTCTCTTACACTTTTAAGTAAGACTAGATTATCCACCAGAATTGTTTTACTGCAGTGAATAACTATAAAATTATGTGAGATACTCATGAAAGGAAATAGCTAAATAGGAACCTTTTCTAAGACTGGTGATATTAAACTCAAATACTTTGGTTCCTTCTCCTGAATGTCATCCTATCACACTATTTTTGTCTTCACTAATGACTGCAAAGAATAAGCCTTAAAGCCCACTGCACTAATCTTTAACTTGAACTGTCATCCATCTTTGCCTACCCCTTTGTAAAGTCAGCATTCAGACCCATGCATAGCTCACCATGCTCTTAGTCTGTTTGAGTGAATGTTGGGGCCTATAAAGACATGAAGGTTGAATTCTCATTTCTGTGGAGTATTATCTTGTAAGGTGGGCACTGTGCACTGACATGGAGACCCAGAGATGATTTCATCATGCTTAATGACAGTACACCTAGCCAGTGGGTAATTACACGCCTTCAGTACCTCACTCTTCATGACATTAATATTTTTTCAGAACAATAAATGGAAGGTCTATGACACCTTTAAAGTTATGCTTAAATGTGACTCAGTGCCCACTAATGAATGACCATTGCTGTTTCATGCCTTGCTAAACATATTTGGCTTTTCACAAGCAATAGATTCTGAAAGGAGGCTTATTCACAGTAGGTGTTTGGAAAGTATACATATTAATTTTGTAAAATTTAGCTGAGACTTGTGTGTCCAGTTCTTCGAGGGGTGACATGAACAAAGTTTTGTGATCCAGTCTTGACTCTCATAAATGTTGAGAAGCTAGTGGGGAGAATGTTTTCTCTTTATAAACATCTACTATTCCTGGGCTTTGTTTCTGACAGGAGAATTAAAGAATGTGTCTCTCTGGCCCATTGGGAGATTCTAGAAGAGAATGTACTTCTAAAAATTCCTTTTCTGTCTAAACTAATCACAGTAGATTCTGTTATTTGCAACTAAGAATTCTGAAGATATTAGCCAGGAAACCTGCTTTAGAAGCTTAGAGAGAAAGTGAGATTCATTATTTTATTAGCTCATTTGTTTACTATTTTCATTTATTCATTTTTTTCTCCTTTTCTTTTTTTTAATAATGAACTAATTTAAAATGTTTATTGAATAACAAGCGCACACATGCCATTTCATACGTTTTGGGGGAGGTAAAAAATAAATAAATTACACAGGGAAGCTGACCTCAAGGCATTTGTGCAAAGTTGATTCAACCATGCTAGGAAACAAAGTGACCAGTGCTGTGAGGGAGTACTTTGCTATGAAGGTTCAGAAAAGAGAGAGCAATCGGATAGAGCAGAATAGAGTCCCTTCTTTCAGAGAGCATAGGGGAGGGGACTAAAAGGAAAGATTTGCACAGAAAGGTGGAGAGATAGTTATCTCTTGAGTAGAGAAGACATGAAGGGAAAATATGTAACATGCATGAACAACAGGCACACTTAGTGTTTATGCACTGAACGCACCCAGAAAGAAACAAAATAGGAAAGGCCAGATCACAAGAGGTTTCAATTAGGCACAGGTGCTTTGACTTAAATGTGTAGCCCTTGAAGGACTCTGAGAAGGGAGTACTTCAAGAATAGTATTTTTTAATTTACATATAGGCTTTATTGGCATTTAATTTACATATCATACTACCCACCAATTTATCAGTTTGAGCACTTTTCTTCTATTCCTAGTTTGTTGAGTAATTTGATTATTAGGGCAATTCAGGACAGTTATCTGATATCTGCATATAAAAGGAATTAGAAGTGAAGATACTGAAGATGTTATGCAAATATCAAGGCAAAAATGTGATGACAGCTTAAACCAGAGCACAAAATATAGTGTTGCCATACATGACAGAGATATTGAGGAGCAAATGATAAGTACTGGTGACAGAGGGGACAGGGTGAAAATATGTAGAAAGGTACCTACCTGAGTGTTCAACTTAAGAGTACATGGTTAAGACACTGGGTCAAATCTCAGCTGGACTCTTGGGGAGCTATGTACTCTTGGCCAAGCAACTCAGCCTCTTTGCGGCCTCATTTCCTTGGCTAATAAATGTAGTTATAATAACTGTTTTTCTATCAATATTAAATGCATTGTTTTATGTGAAACCCTAAATAATGCCTGCATCTGTTACCTAAAGTTATTATTATTTCAAATAATTATTTTCTTAGTTTATGAAACATGTAAATGTACTGTCATCACATTGGTATTTCTCAGCCAAGGTGGACATAGAAATAATTTTCAACTAACAATGAAATGAAAAATGCATTGATTCTACTTATGCAAAGTATTATTTATCACTGGTGAAACAAAGTACACATTTTAAAATGATACATTCACATTTTCAGGAAAATAGCTTGTTTTCTTATTCAAAACCATGACTGTTAATGAGCAGATATCACAAAATAAAGGCCCAGAAGTTTTTAGAAACAGGTATTCAATTAATGGACATAAAATTTGTCTTGATAAAGTAAAAATGCATACTATATAAATCTAATCAAATACAATCATCACTAAATTGTCTTGCACTTGCCTAGACATGCACACACCTGCTGAACAAAGGAATAAAATACTTTGTTTCCAGGACACTGCTGCACTCAATCAACTTCAGCAGTATTTTCTTTTGAACTTTTATCCCAATCCAGAGTAGCATCTAATTAGAACATAAAATATGGTGATGTCATGAATTATTTTACTTGAAATGGCTACAGCAGTCCTTATTTCAACCTTTTTCTTCATATAGCTGCAGAATAATGTAGAGTAGCACTTAAAGAAATATATTTAAATGTTATTCTAAAATAATACTTCATGAAATGGACTACATAAAACCAATAATGTCCAACAGAAGAAGCATAGCATAAAATAGAATAAAAGTTAACTTATCGATAATTTTTACTTTAACTTATATATATAAATTTTCACAAACCACCAATGTTACGTCTAAAAGTCTCACATTAGTCTATGATTTAATGAATGTAACTTCTTTTAATCTCAAACTACTAGAGATTAAGACCTTAATAATGCTTTCCTCTATATCTGTGAAATATGTCATTTGTATTTTGATAGGGATTGTGTTGAATCTATAGATTGCTTTGTGTAGTATGGACATCTTAATGATGTTAATACTTCCAACCCATGAACATGGTATATGCTTCCATTTATTTGTGTCTTCCTTAATTTCTTTCTTCAATGTTGTGTAGTTTTCTGAGTACAGAAAACCTCTTTTACCCCCTTGGTTAAGTTTATTCCTAAGTATTTCATTTTCCTTGTTGCTTTAGTAAATGGGATTTTTCTTAATTTCTGTTTCTATTATTTTATTGTTGGTGTACAAAAATGCCATCAATTTCTGAATATTGATCTTGTATCTCTCCATTTTTCCAAATTCATTTATTAGGACTGGCAGTTTTTCAGTGGAGTCTATAGGGTTTTCTATGTACACTATCATGTCATCTGAAAACAGTGACAGCTTTAGTTCCTCCTTTCCAATTTGGATGTCTTTGGATTCCCTCTTATATATTTAAATATTATTCTACATTTTTTTGAAAAATTCAATCATAAATATAATCATAAAATTCATGTAATTCTAATGATATGGTGCCTTCTACAGCCAACAGGACTAGAAGTCAGACCTAAATTATGTTAAAATCAACTGCATTAAAGAAGAGGTTCACTAAGTAGATTATAATTTTATTACCTCTTTGTGTCTCAGATTCTAGAAACTTTATATGAAGACCTACCAAAGGGCATACCAGTGCTAACGCAAATCAGAATTCTATCTCTACAGTGGCAATGAGGGTCACCTCAAATGTCATTACAGTATCTCTAGCATCACTTTTGGAGTTTAAGTCCAACTGAAGTGAGACATTAAAAGCTGTGAGATGTGTTCATGGCATTTACCTGTCATCATCTTCAATGCATCGTTATTCTGTATTTAAATACAAAGGCTTGAATTTACTTGAACTATGCTCACATGTATAAAGAAAAAGTTGCTTCTTTATTAAAGTCATAATAAATTTTTTGAACCTTCATTTCAAACCTCCTGTACCTCAGAATATGGAAAAGTCTTATTCAGTATATCATATAGCCTTAGTTCAGTACAATAATAGAAATAGTCACCTGAACTAATATGCCTAATTTTCTCTTTCTATTTCTCTTCCTATTCTTACCCAAGATGGCATCTGACACATGAGAAAGGCATTGTACTAGTGGAGAAAAATGTCCGCTGCTGTTGTTAATCATTGTGACCTTTTCTGACCACTTTAGCCACTTCCACCTTCATATTTATATAGACCTGCCTGGTGAGTCTTTAACTTGTTGCTCTTTTGGTTTCAGTGTGATGTGTGGCCTGTTCCCACCCCTGTTGACTTTGTCAGAACCTGGTCTTTGTATTCAGGCAACCCAGCCTTCTAAGATCCATAGGTGACAAAAGCTGCTCCATTGCTTCACCATACCTTCTGTCCAGCCCCTCACCCACAGGTTCTCTTGTCAGCCTCTCCAGTGCCCTTGTAAGGCTCTGACTACTTACTGTGCGCCCCAGCCCCAAGGGGCCTATGAGAACCTCAGAGTCCCATTCATACAATACAGGAAAGAGGTACAGTTTAAGACAGTTGAACATTATTTTTTTTTTCTTTAACTAAACTGAAATGCCAAGTTCACTTCCTGTAGAAGTATTCTCATGTTCATTCAGGGTCAGAATTTGGGGGTAAAAATTGAGGGAAATGAGAAGCTAACATTATAGGAAATGTCCTTAAATCCTAAATCTTGTACAGCACAAAGTATCCTTCCCTTTTTGTTTTTCTCAACTTCTTTTAAATATACCTTCCCTTTCTAGGTAAAAACTCAAAAAAAGCAAGAATCAGATCTATCTATCTTAACCTCTCCTTCTCTTGCATCTCTTATTCTTCCTATTCCTATAATTTTTTAGTACCAAGAAGAGCAAGAATCACTTTTTTAATGCTTTATGTCATATCTTCCTACCATTTTCTTCCACCTGCTGTGGTCCTATTGCAGATCCCTGTCTCAACACAAGGCAGCACTGTCCATCAACTAGACATACAAGAAATCTAGGAATAATCCTTGATATCTCATTTTTCTTTATCTCCTACACCCAAGTAATTTGGATTCTTCCTTGTTAAGTATCTCTCAGTTTTATCCATGTCATCATTTCTACTGCCTTCAATATCCTACTCCAAGTAATCATCATTTTCTGCCCATACTACTGCAGTAGTCTCCTGACTGTGCTTCCTGCATCTACTTTTGTCTACTGCTAATTCACCTATATTTTGCAGCTAGAGTGCTCTTTAAATACCTCTTGCTCTATGAGACTCTTCTTACCTAACTTCTGTCCCACCTCGTACTATTTTGCTCCTCACTCTGTGCTGACTCATACTGACTATTTTCCTTTGTCCTTGGAGCTTCAAGACCAAAAATGATTTCCTCCATTGTTTCTGATTCACTCTAATTTATCTTCAGGTCTGAGCTCAAATATAATTTCTTTAAGGAAACCTTCCTCGAATACATCAGAGTAGATTACATTCCCCTATTATGGATCACTATAACTTTTCTCCATAGCACAAACTATAGTTTGTAATTATAATTATAATTATAATTGCAAACTATCATTTAGTTATGTAATTATAATTATATAATTTCTCTCTTCGATATCAGATATATTGCAAGTCTTATGAGTGTAAGAATTATACCTATTTGAGTTTTTATTATTATATTTATTACTTTACTTTTATTAGTCCTATTATCTATTACTCAAGTGACTGGAATATGGTGGCTATTTAATAACTATTTGTCAAATAAATTCAGTGATATTAACATTATTTTCAATTTGATTGGATGTTAAATATAAACACTATGGACAAGTCAGAGATGGTTGTAAGGGACAAAAAGCTTGCACGCATAAAGTTCCTATGTCAGATATTAATGTAACTATTTTGTTTTCCCAGTCATGAATGTTGGAAAATGGGTGAGTTTCTTAAAATATCTCATACTGATCTACACAGAGTTATAATTTGCATTACACAAGATATTTTAATATTGAAATTAAGCATTTTCATGGTATTTGTATGTGTACACATGTATAGTAGTTGGATCATGAACATCTGAATACCTATAGGTACTTCAAATTTATGACATAAATAAGTACAGAACCAATCCCAGATTCTGTTTAATACAAAACCAATATTCCTATATATTTTAATTTTCTAATTTCCTATTAGCAGTAAACTTCTTAAGAAAAATAATTATATTTAGTAATTTAATTGATTTATTATTACTAATTGGCTCAGAGATATCTTTGAAGTACATGAAGAGGTATTCAAATTATTATTTCAAATCTTAATTAAAATAGGTTTGACAGTTGCTAATAAACCTTTCTTTAATTATCTTCTCAAAATTTTATAATAAATTGACATTTTTTAAATGGTGAGACTGGGAAAAATGAGTGAATAAAAATATTTTTTGTAAATGACTCTACAGTTACATTACTGTACTATTTTCAATTTCATAAAAAAGTTACTTTTAATTTGGTATAACTAAAATATAAAATAAGTAATTTTTGAAGACTTTCTCAAGTAAGTGCAATTGAGAAGTATTCACATTTATAAGGGTATTAAAATGTTGACCTGTTAATTTGAAAAAATATGGATGGCTATTTTTTGAAGTCCAATGAGGCAGAGATCATGTGTGACAAAAAAATTCAGTTTTATCATTACTTAAAACATATAATTTTAAAACTTTTCAAATTACTGTTAAGATTTATATTTAAGATATCAAAGTCAGCTTGAACCAACTCAATAGCATTTTTATTATTTTATACACACAAACACATACACCAAAATACATAGATTTTATATTAAAATTAACCTGGGTACATTTTCCAGTTTCCAGATTATATTCAGATGGCCCTTTTTTTTCTCCCCAGGAATACTTTCATTTATATATTTTAAAGGGTTACACATAAATCTTACATAAGTAAGGATATGAATTTTGCCATCTTACAAAGTGTTTTTCCCATTAAAAAAAACAAACCAAAAAACAGATGCACCATTGCCTGTTCACAGTCAGAGCCAATCTGAAATGGCTGATGCTAGCTCAGGGAAGTCATAAAGAGATCAAATGACTTCTGGGCCAATGGAAAGCCCTACTGTCTAAATGCTTTTCAGGCCAATTTGAAGAAGTAATTAGACTTACTGGAAGCTTGTGTGAATAATGCTGCAAGAATAATTATGAACTGTCCAGACATGTTGCTTTCATCGTAGAGCTTATCTATTGATTCTGATGAGATGTATGTAAAATTCAAGATCCTGACATTACAGTGGGTGAAATAATGGTGACATCATGATATATCCAAAATTGTGGTTCATTTCTGGAATTAGTTGTCATTAGGTAAAGAGCTAGCTATTAGTCAATTGAAATATAATCATGTTCTCCTTGCCTCTGTCTTTAGGACTCAGCTTTTCTTGTTCTAAATGTAGACAAATGACTATAAATCTAAGGAGTTTACAGATAATAATAGAAAGGGCTTTTAAGAACTGAAAATCAATAAACACGTGGCGAAGGCACGCCATTGTAATGCAATTAGGGGATGTTGTGTGGATGCCTCTGAAGTGCCTATAAATGAATGTGACTTCAGGTCTGCTGCCAAATGAGTCCAATGTCCCACAAATGAACTGAAAACCAAGTGCCTGGACTATTGTATCTGCCGTGTCACTTTAAGATTGCTGCAGTGATTTGCTAGAAATAGCATGGCACATAATACACCATGATGCTGAATTTAAGCCTCATCTCACTCTAATGAAAAATGAGTTCACCATTTGTGAGTGTATGTGACCAGAGTTAGCATTCAGTGAGACTGGAAAAGATTTAAAGTCTGTTTCATTCAGAGTATGATTCAAAGCTGATTCTGACAATATTAAAAATATTTATTACAAAGTTATAATAATGAACAAAGCAAAAACAATATAGAATGTAACTTCAGAGTCTACTAATTTTAAACTTGGAATTATAGTTAGTGTTATATTTGATTCTTGGATACTCTCTAGGGAGTTTTTGTTTTTCTTTTCCTAATAAAATTGTATTAACTGTAGTCTAGCAATTTGAATGAACATGTATATTATTTTTTATTATCCTTTTACAAACTCCTATTTTATTAGTGCTGACCATACACTAGATACTAGTTGATTTACAAATATTAACTCATTTTATCTTGACAAAAAACTCATGCTGTATGTAGATTAGCCCCATTAGTAGTTGAGGAAACTAAGACACAGAGAAGCTAAATAGTGGGTGTGGAGTCACAGAATTAGTGAGTGGAGGTGCCCAATTAAAACCCAAGTAGTTTGCTTTAGAGCACTGGACTTGAATGTTTAACTACAACATTTATTTCAGTGTGTGCTCAATGGGAATTATTACAGATATTTTTTAAATATTTGATACCCAGGTTCTACCCCCACAAATTTTGATTTAGTGAGTCTGGGATCAGGCCCAGGCATTTCCATTTTTTAATACATTTTATAGAGATTTTGATGCTGATACTTTGTTGGTAACCCTCTGAGGTATACTGATTGGGAAATACCAGGTTATATCCATAACAGCGGAGGCTTTATTCTTGTTCTGTTTCATGTTAACCTACAGTAAGTTTTGCACCTGATTAAAACTACACCAGCAGTCGTTCTGACCCTAACGAGAGCAAGTTCAGAGATAAAAAGTCCATGTGACTCACTGTGCCATTTTCAATGATCACTTTGACCCTTTACAGAACAAATACTTTAGGGATATTACTTATTACTACAGAGTAATTAGTGAGCCAAAAACTATCTTTGTTAACAGAAATAGTCATGAGTATCTTTATTTAATACAACTAAGACATGTGCCATGCTGATTCTTTGTATTCTCTTACACTAAACTTTTTTCTTACTTCATTCACAATGATCTAGAATGAAATTTTCTTTTAGCTTTTTAAATGAATACTCCCTACTAGCACTACAATAGTTAATTGAGTATATTCTTTTTATAAAATATCTTTGAGTGTAATGACTGCAAGTACTTTGTTGAATATTCATTAACCATAGTTTTCTCACAGAGCATATAAATTCTCTAAAATGTAATATATATATACTTTAAACTTTGACACAAAATACTCATATTTCTAAGATAAAGGAGTTTTCCTTCTTTAAGCACTCTCTCAAATCATATATAATCAGGAACATTGGCAACATTGCTGCTATGAGAAGGACAGGGAGAACATCAAGAAATCCAAATGAATTCAAGCCCATTAAATGTAATGGTGTGGTAAATCTCATTGTACCATCTGCTGTAGAACACTGATACACTATTGGAATTCCACATCTTATTTACATAACAGAAAAGACTGTGCTAGTAGATTTATAAGGTGAATAAATACCCAACGACAAAAGTAAGTATTTCCTATATTCATATCTGGGGATATCCACATCTGTATAAAATTTAATCTATCTGTGGTTAGCTACTCTAGTAAAATTTAAAATGCCATTTTATCCAAATGTTATCAGCAATATTGTCAGTAAAACCAAGTGATCAATAAAAGAAACAAAGAGTTCATCTACAGTGCTGTATATAATGTGAAATTTACCTAAATAATTCTCTTTGATATTGACACACATATTTAAGATTCCTATACCATAAGAGTACAGTAGATGCCTAATAGAGCTGTATTTTCATTTAACAAATAACTTTGTAGCGATTCTTTCTGAAGGATGTTAGAATCTTATTTACTAAAAAATTACACTTTAGGAATTAAGGTTTATTAAAATTACATTAAATTTATAGAACTAATTAAGTCCAAATGCTTTGAAATCCATAATATTTAAGTGAGATCCTAAAAGCTAAAACAAGTTTTGAAAGAAACAAAATCAAATTTTGTACTAGAATTCAAATTAAGCTCTTTTCTTCTTTCGTGTTTACTTAAAAAATTTTCCTTAAATATGTATGAATAACAAAGCCTGTAGTTGTTTACATGAAGGATACCCTACCACAATTATAAAACCACATTATCAATTTCTATAGGTATCCTTTTCAGCAGTTAGAATTAATTAGCAAGGTATTTTATGAGTTATGCATAATTTCATCTTTTAAAACTATTTTTTATTTAAAGGAGATAAAGAGGAAATTTATATTTTTCAGGATTATATTTCAAAGCTCATGAGATACAAAATTTCTTTTGGGTCCTCTCTTGTGACTTTCCTCACTAGCAATGTTGAATAATTAAGCACTTTCACATTTACATTAGGCAACTAGGATTTAATTAAACACAGTTCTCATCAATTCAAACGCTCTTACCAAACCTCCAGAAGTTGAAGAGTGTTGCTGTTGACAATGGCAGTCCACCAAGTGGAAAATTATGCAAAGAAAATTGAGAAAGTAGGAAAAATGCCAGGCCTGGCGCCTTAGGGAAGGTGGAGAATATGAAAGTAAATACAGTACAGAGTATTTTGGTTTTGCTGTTGGCATTCTTCTTGATTATGTAATTTACTTTGTAAATTGATATATTACATGTTTATTACTTATTATCAAATCATAGGAATAGGAAACAATTTTGTTCTTGAAAGAATGATGGCCCATTACACAAGTCTCATCAAGAATGTATTTGGCTATGTAATTGACCATAGTGGTAAATTGAGCTAATTTTAACACAGACTTTGTGAAGCAATATTTATCTGTGATTACCAATACTTAGGGACATTTTTTACTATATTCACATATTTTACATCATACACAAGACCAATTTCTTTTTCATACAATTAGAATTTTTCTAACAGAGACAATTAGTTACTATGTGAGTAGAATTATCTAATTAGACTCTGTATTCACATTTTAAATGCTGTAAAAACATGGAGTTCTACAGAATTGTTAACTTTAAAAATATTTAACAAAATTCTAGATGAACTTTAATTATTGGTCACAAATGTTATTCTAATCCTTGTAATCATTAAGTACCTGTTGTATTCAGTCATGTAGCAAAATACACAATGATACAAAGAGGATATAGTCTTCAACCTCAATATGACACCTAATTTAATTGCGCTTAATTAATAAACCCATGTGTAGTGGGTTGAATAGTTACCCCCCAAAAATATATGTCCTTACCCTGAAAACTTGGACTGTCACCTTGTTTAGAAAAAGACTCTTTGTAGATGAAAGATTTTTAACATGAGATCATGCTGGATTAGGATACGCTTTAACTCCAATGACATTCCCTTGTAAAAGAAGATAAGAGGATACTCAGTTTTTGTAAGGGAAAACACAGATATTATGCTAGACACAGAAGTATAAATACCACATGATCTCACATATGTGGGAAATCTAAAATAGTCAAAATTCATAGAAGCAGAGAGTATAACAGTAATTACTAGAAGCTGGAAGGTGGAGAAATACAGAAGCCATGATCAAAGTGTATAAAGTTTTAGTATGCAAGATAAGTTCTGGAGATCTACTATATAATAGCATAGTACCTTACATAGTAAAAAGATTAAGATATGATTCCTGTTAGGGATCTTGTTAGACATGGTGCCTTTGTCTAACAATACTGTATTGTATACTTAAAATTTTCTAAGAAGGTAGATCTTTTATTAAGTGTTTTTACCACACACACCAATAATAATAATAATGGGGGAAAAATTTTGGAAAGTGATCAGTATGTCTATGGTTTTGATGGTAGTAATGATTTCATGGGTCTGTACTCGTCCCCAAATGCATTGAGTTGTATGCATTAAATATGTACAGTTCTTTGCATGTCAGTCACACCTCAATGAAGTAGTTAGAGAGAAAGAGATAACACAGAGACAGAACAGAGACCATGTGAAGATAGAGACCAATGCTGGAATTATGCAGTCCCAAGCAAAAGAATTTCTAGAGTTAGCAAAACCTGGAAGAGACAAGGCAAGATCCTATGATAGAGTGTTCAGAAAGTGAATGTCCCTTTCAAAAGCTTGATTTTCAGACTATATATATATATAATATATATATATATTATATATATATAGTCTATATTCTATAGATATAGTCTGTATATAGTCTATATATATATAGTGTATATATGTATGTGTGTGTGTGTGTATGGAGAGAGAGAGAGAGAGTCTGGAAGATGCTATGCTCTTGGTTTTGAATTTGGAGAAGCTAGGGCTCATGAGCAAAGAATGAAGATGGCCTCTAGATGCTGGAAAAGACAAGGAAGTGGATTCGACCCTAGACATTCCAGAAAGAATGCAGCCCTGCCTATACCATGATTTTGAGACTTCAGATCTCTATGATATAATCATAAAGAAATTTTTATTGTTTAGGTTGTTAATTTTGTGGTAACTTGTTAAAGTGGTGGTAGAATACATAGAGTTTATGATTTCTTCTCCATAATTATTGTTTATTATTTTCTCAAAACTGGTGCAAAATATGTTTGAATTCATGCATTTCATCAAGGGGTGAAGAACTAGTTTTCTATCCAATATTTTCTATCCTGAATCTCAGTTTATGAAAACAAATCTGAGGATTAAATATATAGAGATTTAATTAGAAATTTCTAAAATTAAATTTAGAAATATAATTGTCTTGCTCTCCATGGCTGAAATTCATCAACTTCAGTCACCCCTCTGTTTAATTCAACATTTTCCAAAATATGTGATTTGGGGGCACATTAGCCCTAAAATCATATGTATTTGAGAATTTCTACATATCACTGTTTTTCATGTAATGTTCACAGGGAATTTTCCTGTAACTTTTCAGAGGTATGAAATATTATGCATATGTCATTGTTACTTACTACTTTTTCCCTTCCTGTTTATCTGTTCACCCTGATGCCCATCTACTGTGGCTTACAGGCCTACCACTCTATCAAAATTTTGCTTGTTGAGATCTTTAAAGAAGTCCATAATGTCAAATTCAAGGAAAATTTTTTTCTCCTCTGATGTTTCTCTGGTTGTTAGATGCAGTGAACTTAATTGATAACTCTTTCCATCTATTCAATTACTTATACAATGTTTACATATAGTTACCTAAAGAACACAATTGACTTAAGATGCTCTTCTATTCATGGTACATGATCATCATCAAACTATGCAAAGTTCTCATTTTACTTTTATTTATTATTGTCTTTCTCTCCAAACCCATCCCTATTCTTATTGCCACCATATTCACCCACTCTAATGTATCTGGTATAAGATCTGGTATAAGAATTACATATAAGATATATATATATAATTCTGAGAAATATATACTGTCTTTGTGCATGCTCATTAAATGTACATAAATTGTATTGTTCTGTAGATTCATTCTGTTTCTTCATTTTTGTTCTAACACTTGGTTTTAATATCTACCCATGTGGTTGAATATATTTGTAATTTATTGTTTCCAAATTATGTAAATTTTACTCTGAAGAATTCATCCACTAGTTTTCACTTATTCATTCCCTTTGCAATAAGCACCTAGGTTACTGCAAAACCTAACCACCACAAATAATGCTATGACAAATATCTTCAAAATTCTTCCCCTAAGATTATATACAAGTCTCTCTAGAGTATACAAGCAAAGGTGGGATGACTGGGAATGAGGGTAAAAGTAGATATTTTCACTAAGAAGTAATAACTTGTAAATAAATTTGAAACAAATTTAAATTTAAAAAATATTGTTTTTCAATTCATGAACCTGTTATGTCTCCTCTATTATTTAAATTGTCTTTAATTTGTGTCAATAATAACTTGTACTTTTTGTAGGCAGTCTTGTAAATCTGTATTAGATTTATTCCTAGGTATTAGATTACTTATGGTAATGGAAATATTATTGGTTTTATTTCATTTTTGAACTATTTTTCTTTATAGAGAAAAAAATTGAAGGTGGTCTCCACTGTTCTCAGTTTTATATGTTTCTTGAGAGAAGGAATTGCTTCTTTATTGCACCTACAAGAAGACAGAATGTGTGTTCAACAAAATTTTGTTGACTAAATAAAAGAAGATTTTTTCAGGAATGTAGATACTTATGCAGTAAGGGAGCTCAGTCCTATGTTTTGTTGGTGTTCCTTCTTGTGGCTTTAAGCAGCAAGTCCTTACTCCGCAATACTTCCTCTTATACTAAAATGGATATGATTTGGCCTAAATACACAGTGTTAAATTATTTCACTGTAAATCATAAGTCTCCACTCTTAATAGCAAAGATAAGCATATCTTCAATAGTAAGACACAAAAATATGTAATGAACAGGACCTGCATAAGAATCAGTCTTGTCTACAGGCTGTCCAATTCTGTCAGACTGACATCTCTGAAAATGTTGTGATTGTACAAAAGCACAAATAAGGCAACAATTCTCAAGGTTTAAATCTCTCAACATAGCACATTTTTAACTGAAAGAGAAACTAATTGTTACAGTTTACCCCTGTGACTCCAAGAAAAAAATTTGATTCCTCTCATTCAGAACCTATTTAAAGTTCTGATTATTTTTATTTTCACATATCCCAAGAAGTGGAAATGCAAACAGGTTGGTAATGGGCATTAGAGCAAGACAGTTTCTGTATGATTAGTCAAATCAAATATTTGGCTCTGTTTCTTGGAATAAGGTATCTGCCAACTGTCAAATGTCAGGCTAGATGAGGCTGGAGAAGAGGAGAGGAAGAGCAGACTGGGAAAGAAGGATTCTTCTGTTTACATTGTCACATTTCAGCACCATCAGTGCACTGTTGTCATGAAGCATCAGTGTCTTTTGTCTAATATTCAGTCCAATCCTACCATCTGGACAATTTGGTTCACTTCTGCAGATTAAAAACCCAATGTAGTCAGGGTTTATTTTTTGTCATTGCTTAATAATTTTTACTGGTTTTCTAATGAGAGAAGAGTTTACCTGTTCTTATTAGTGTAATCTCATTGGACTTTAAATTTTGGAGCATGTCACCTTTTCCTGTTTTTTAAGTACATTTTATTGATTATGCTATTACAGTTGTCCCAATTTTTTCCATTTGCTCCCCTCCATCTGGCATCCCCCTTCCCTCCAACAATCACCCCACCCATAGTTCATGTGCGTGGGTCATACACGTAAGTTCTTTGGCTTCTCTTTTTCCTATACTACTCTTAACATCCCCCTGTCTATTTCATTCCTATCATTTATGATCCTTCATCCCTATACCACCTCCCCCTTTCTCCCCCTTCCCCCTCCCAGCTGATAACCCTTTTTTTAATTCCCATACCTATGATTCTGTTCCTGATCTTGTTGTTTGCTTAGTTTGTTTTTTTTGTTTGCTTTTCTTTTTTAGATTCAGTTGTTGATAGTTGTTTGTTATCATTTTAATGTTCATAGTTTTGATCTTCTTTTTCTTAAATAAGTTCCTTTAATTTATATGTAATAAGGGCTTGGTGATTTAGCCCCTTAGCTTTACCTTGTCTGGGAATCATTTTATCTGCCCTTCCATTCTAAAGGATAGCTTTGCTGGATAGATTAATCTTGGTTGTAGGTCCTTGCTTTTCATCACTTTGAACTCTTCTTGCTAGCCCTTTCTTGCCTGCAAAGTTTCTTTTGAGAAATCAGCTGACAGTCTTTGTTGGAGACTCCTCTTGTAACTGCTTCTCTCTTGTTGCTTGTAAGTTTCTCTCTTTATCTTTAATCCTTGGCATTTTAATTATGATGTGTCTTGGAGTGGGCCTCTTTCCATCCATCTTGTTTGTGACTGTCTATGCTTCTTGGGCTTGCATTTCTCTTTCCTTCAACAAATTAGGGAAGTTTACTTTTTTTTTTTTTCAAATAGATTTCCAATTTCTTGTTCTTTCTCTTCTTCTGGCACCCCTATGATGCAAATGTTGGATCTCTTGAAGTTGTTCTAGAGGCTGCCTATATTACTACCTCCATTTTTTGGATTATTTTTTTCTTCTTGTTGTTCTGATTGGTTGTTTTTGCTTATGTTCCAAATCATTGATATAATTCTCAGCTTCATCCACGCTACTGTTGTTTCCTTGTAAATAGTTCTTTATTTCAATTAGTGAGTCTTTTTTTATGCTGCTGATGTCTTCACAAAGTTCCTTGAGCATCCTTACAACCAATGTTCTGAACTTTGCATCTGATAGATTGTTTATCTCCATTGTGTTTAGATCTTTTTCTGGAGTTTTCCATCTGTTCTTTCACTTCAGAAAGCTCCAGAAACAGGGCCATGTTTCTTTGCCTATTCATTTTGGCAGCCTCCTTGTGTTTATTTCTATGTATTAGGTAGAGTTGCTTTGACTCCGTGTCTTGGTAGTACAGCCTAATGTAGTAGGTGTTCTGTAGGGTCCAATGGCACATCCTCCTCTATTACCCAAGCTGAGTACTCAAGGTATGCCCTTTGTGTGGGCTGAGTACACCTACCTCTTGTAGCTGAGCTTTGGTTGCTGTTGGCAGATCAATGGGAGGGATTTGCCCAGGCCAGTCAGCTGCAAGGATCCTCTGTGACCACTAACTACCAACCTCCACCCTCCATGGAGGATCAGCTGTGAAGGGGCAGGATGGCAGTGCTCTGAAGTGGTCTTTAGCTGTGCACAGGGTACTTTGGCCCTGGGGTTCCCCAGGTGGTACAGGCCAAGGTGAGTCCCAACCTGTGTTTTGCCCAGGGCCTCCCTCCTGAGCTATAAAGCAATCTTAGAAGGCTACTACTTGTGCTGGGCTTGGAGATTCCCAGGCAAAGCCAAGCTATGAAACTAACTTGGCTGCTGATAGTGCCTGGTCTGGAGCTCACTGACACCAGCTATTGTTTGTTGGATAGGATTTAGGAGGCTATGAAGCATGAGCCAAGACCAGCCATTCATATGGAAAAGCAGCTTGGGTGGGCCCATAAGTCGGGGAGGGCAGAGTCTCTGGGGATCTCCAATGTCGGTCAAATATTGTTAGCCAGGTCAATGGTGTCTCAAATATGGCACCAGCCTGCTGGCTCCATGGGACTGTGGGGGAAGGGCTCAGAAAAGGGACAATGGCTTCTGCTAGCTCCAATGTCAGATACTCCAGCCTGTCCCAGTATGCCACTATGCCCTTCAAGCTGCCACCCTGGGGCTGATGCTCAGAGAGAGTGAGTATGAGTAGGTGAGTTCATGTGTGGGTTTTTTAAGAGGATCTGCTTGGGCTTCTAGAATTTTCTTCTGCCAACTCCATCCCAACTGGTTTTTGCACCCAGAAGTTGTAGGGACTTATCATCCTGGCACTGGAACCCCGGGCGGGGGCGGGGGGCCCTGGTATGGGTCAGTGGCTCCTTACTCCTGAAATACCCCTCCCAAATTTTCTTTTTCCAGGTAGAGTTATATAATTTATTGTGATATGTGTGGACTAATTGGTTCTGTGACTAGTTAGAATATAGACAGTGCTGATCTAACCACTTCATGTTACAGATAAAGTAAAACAAACAAAAAGAAAAAAAGTAAACCCTGATCCTGATATCCTAAGAGTTCAAATTACATTTCCAAGGTCACAAAACTGATTGAATAGAAGACATTGATTAGAACACAGATCTTTTTACTCTTAGTCAATTAGTTTTATACTATAATTTTATATACTAATTACTGGATGGTGTCTTTAATTGCCTTTTTTTTTATTGTAGCTCAAGTACAGTTGACTCCATTTTACCCGTAGCACTCCCCCCCACCCCAGGCATCCCCATTTCCCACTCTTGATCCTACCCCCTTTCATTTTGTCATGCATCCTTTATAGATGGTTTCTCTTCAGATTGTATAAATCTTTCACCTCTTCACCCCCTAATTTGTATCCACCACACATGGGTGAGAGACCAGCACATTCCATATCTGTGCCCCTCCTAGTAGTCTCAATGGCTATGGTTTCTTTAATTCTGTAGTTGTCAGACTTCCACTAAACTCAATTTTTGATATTTCTGAGTGAGGGTTGTTCTATACTTTAGTAATTTTGCTGTGGTTGTGAGAAGAGGCGAGCCATGTCTGCCTATACCGCCATCTTGACTTGAAGTCACACTTTTTCTATATCCACTTTCATGTTTTATATATTATATTTTGCCTAAAAAATTCTTACTCCCCCAAAGTTTTCATCCATCAAGACTTCTTTTCAGTAACAATATAGTATACAAAATACATTTCTGAAATCAAGCACATCATTTAGTCTTTTCTAAGACACAGAGATTTTGTAAAATAAAAACAAAAACAGGAAACTAAACTTAGATATGATTTATTTAAATATCTGACAAAATTTGAACTCTTTTATCAAAATTATAATCCAAAAATAGTAAATGGTTCTCATTACATTCAATAATATGATATTGTGTAAGCAAAAAGATTATTTTTATTTTATTTTATTTTATTTTATTTTCAATGAACTCCGAACTTTTTATTGGCCTCCTGCCTTGTCAAGGGATGCCCCACTTCTGCTGCCTTTAATGCCTCAAAACTTCAGTGTATTGACCTCTGACACCACTTTGCTGTCCACAATCATGCAGCTCATGGTCTTTTGGATGGCTTGTAAGGAGTGGCTCTTACCCAGGGCACCAACAAGATTGAAGTCCTCCCCTTCTTACAGTAGGCTGCGGCAAATGTCAACCTCAGTCTCCAGCTTGACCTTCATGTTCAGCAGGGCCTTATATGCCTGGGCCTGGTGCTGCCCCTCTGCTCAGGTCTGGGCCACCTCTGACTCCAGGTGCAGCAAGATCCCATTGATTTGTTCTATCTGCATGGCATAGTGCATCTCCACCTGCTTCACGCTGTTCTCCAAACTGACCTTCAGATTTCTCATTGAGTCCAGGTCAGTCTCAAAGGACTGGACCATATGGCTCAGCTCTGTGAGTGTCCTCTCAGCAGCCTCTATCTCAGTGGTCTGCGAGGTGACCACTATGGTGCTCTCCTCAATCTGATGGGACCAGTACTCGTCTAGCTACTCTCAGTTCTTCTGAGCCAACTCTTCATACTGGGCCCAGATATCCGCCATGATTTTGCCAGAGGTCCTGAGATTTGGAGGCACCCAATACCATGGTCAGCCCAGAAATGGTAATCTGGTTTTGTAGAACATTTACTTCCTCCTTGTGGTTTTTCTTCATGAAGAGCAACTCCTCCTTGAGAGCCTTGATCTGTCTCCAGCTGCAACTGAGTGATATTGGTGTCATCAATGACCTTTAGGGGTCCATTGATGTCATTCTCTACAGACTGGCACATGGTCGGTTCTGTCTCATACTTGACTCTGAAGTCATCAGCAGCAAGAGGGGCATTTTCAATCTGCAGAATGATGCGGGCATGATCCTCAGAATTTGCAAATATCTGAGTCCTCAGCTCCTCCATGATCTCGAAATAGTGCCCCCAGTTTCTGATGTGGGGCTCCTTCTTCTCTAGGTATTCCAGATTTTGATCTCCAGCCTCCAATTATCAACCTCCAGGTTTCTCACCCTCTCCAGGTATGAGGCCAGGCAGTCATTCAGGCATTGCATAGTCTCCTCACTCGCTATGCCTACTAGACCCCCACCATCCCTGCAGCCAGGCCTCCAAACCCCCAGCTGCCCCGCACACTGGTGGAGTTGGACACCAAGATCCAAGAGCCCCAGCCCCGGGAACCTGCATAGACACAGGCTGTACCATTGGCCACTGGACTGGGTGGCTGGGTGGCTGGGTAGCCTCATGGAGCCCAGGGTCCGGTAGCTTGTGGTGAAGCTGGAGTGTGTGCTGAAGCTCTTGTTTTTCAGGGAGGAAAATGAGAAGCAGATACTCAGGTTGAAGCTGCTTGTTTTTATTTTAATACAAGCTTTATCAGTGTAAGAAGATAATTAAATCCTCCTCAAAAGCTTAGCATCAAATTTTATTTTTACAATATGCAGAAAAAAACATGAAATCAATTATTTTGGTTCAAAAAACTTTTAAAAAAGAAAATGGACTTGCCACTTGAAATGGTTCAGAACTTTTAAAATGTATGATAGTACAAGATAGCACAGCACTAACTTACTATAAATATAGTGGCAACTTCTTGAGATCCATTATTTTCATGTAATTTTATAAAAGTATTCTTAAAAACATTTTGTTGTATGATGTAGCCAAATGAATCAGAATGTTTTCAATCAAGTGCTATTAACTAATGACCTCCTAAATATACAATCTCAAGACAATGTAAAAGAACTTGAATAATAAAAGTATGTGATAGTTACAATATTACATATTATTTGTTATATGTTTCATTACACATTATTTTATCTTTAATACTTATTAAAGGTGAAAGCTAATCTTTGAAAAATTGTGGTACTTTTTACTTTATCATAAAATAGCATTCATTTTGTTATGTACTATGTAGTAACATAGAGACATTTTATAATTATTTTTATTGCTTGCCATTATGAGAACCTATTAAATTTTCATCATTTCAGATCTAAAAAAATATCTTCTTTAAAGAAGATGTTATTGATGCTATTCTCAAATGCATTTGTGACTCCCCTGGTGGACCTAAGCTAGAGCAGAAAGGGAGCATAAATTCACGGTCTTGGGGAGAGTGTCTAAAAGAGGCAAGCTTGGTACCAAGAAGGTCCAGAGAATGGGGAGAGGAGTTTGGCAAGACATGTAAAGCAAGGCAAACACTCTTCTGGATTTGGAATAATAAGACAAGCACATTCTAAGCCTTGTGGAGGTCGACAGTGGTTGGTAGAACATAAACATGGGATAAATTCCAGAAACAAGAATTATGTAGTCCAGAAGGAAATCAAAAACCAAAGAATTGTAAGTTAATGAAATGGTAGATGTGGTCCAAGGAGTCTCAAATAAGATTTTAATTACTCCTAAGCCTATAGACACTGGATATAATTTCTGATGGGTATTTTTGTTGATTGCAAAATCCACACTAGTAATGTTTCCAATATAAAATGCTATTTAAGTAATTAGATAATAATTTAAGAATTCCACAAAGGAATCTGGTAGGAAGATAATGTCCATCTCACCATCTACATATATGTTCAGTGTCTTGTAGAAAGATAGTGATGTATGAGAAATAATTCACTCCAAATAAGACCCTAGATTTCATCTATTTGAATTATTTTTCATCCATGTTTCTCCAAATTTTTCCTAATAATACACATCATGGAGATGATTAATTAAAATCCATATACTTTATATAAGGTATATGTTATATACAATAAAAAGTTATAAAACCATTTATTTATTTTTTTTCTCTGGGCTCAGAAGTGACAAAGTTCTAAGTCATGTGCATACCTTTTTGAGCCTATAATAGCTATATAAATATGGTCTCTCACATGCTTTTTTCCTGTTTGCAAACAAACACTGGTAATTCAAACAAAATATCATTACTACTGAATTTTATGTAAATTAGTTACAGTTTAAGAATCTCAAAACAGTAACAGCAGACATTTTAGAGTTAGAAAAATTGGCAGGAGTGGTTTAGAGCAAGAAGCATGAAAAATTTAGGAATTGCATAATATGACGGATTATGAGAAAAGGCCATAAGAGAATAAAAATAATAAAGGTATCAGATCAAAAGTTTTTATTGTGGTGATGTTGTCTGAGAAATTTTCTATTTACTTGCTTCTTCACACCTCAGGCTAGATACCTGCTTTCTAACCTGCTATATATCTGAAAAGTATCTCACATCCATTTTTGGAAATTTGTTCAATATTTTACAAGTCTAATCACCTAAACATTTTTTAAAAGTTTGGGCCTTTTTGTGTGACTTAGACTGATTTTCTTATATCTGCTTTTCAGTGGATAAGTAAATCTTCTAAGGAATCCCTATACGTGATTCCGCAGTTGCTGAGGATCAATTGCCAGGGTTGTGAAACAGATAAAAGGTGATTTTCTTTTCTCAGTGTCTGTGAAGTAACTAGTGTACTGCCACCTTATTAGAACAAGGTCTTTTCATGAGAATGTAAACTTCAGATTTATTCAGAAGTGAGCTATCTGATGCAGGCCAATTCAACAATTTTGTAGCATTGAAGTTTTTATATGAAGAATCTAATCAAACAAGCATGCAAAATATAACCAGAGACATTGAAATAAAGAACAAACTGGCAGTAGCTAGAGGAAAGGGGGGAAAGTGATAACGCAGGGGGAAAAAGAGGGAAGGGTTGTCAAGGAACCTGTATAAAGGACCCATGGACAAAGCCAAAGGGAAGTAGGATAGAGGGTGGGAGGTGGGGATGGGTGGGGAGGGGGGAGTGGTGAGGAGAAAATAGAGACAAATGAACCTGAACAATAATAAAAAAGATATAAGAAAAAAAGAAAAAAGAAAAAGAATCTAATCACATGAGCAGTTACTGAAAAAGTCCAGTTTCTTCTGACTTCTCTGTTCCAGTATTAACACTCCTTAAAAAACTAGATTATATTCCTTCAGTTTCACTTCATTTTATAGTTTCACTATATTCCTTCATTTTCACTCTTCGGGTCTTATATTAAACTTTACTTCCTTACAGCTCTAGAGATCAGAAGTCCGAAATGAGTTTTACTGGGCTAAAATCAAGGAGCTGACAAGACTGAATTCCTTCTGGAAGATCTAGCAGAGAATTCGTTCTTTTGCTTTTTCCAGCTTCTAGAAGCTGTCTTTACTCTTTGGACCCTGTCCGCTTATTATATCTTCAAAGTTAGGAGTTTAGCAACTTCAAATCTCTCCTTAGCTTTGACCCTCACACTTTCCTTTTATAAGGATGTCTGTGATTACATTGGGCTCATCCAGATAATCAAGGATAATCTCCCACAAAATCCATAATTTACTCACATCTGCAAAATCCTTTTTCTCATATAAGGTAACATTTTCAGGCTCTGGGGATTAGGAATTATACAATTTTGATAAACAGTATTCCAATTGCTACATATTTGATCACTGACCATATTTCCTAGCTTCTTCCATTACTTGTAAGACTATCCAATATATTGGGTTGGCCAAAAATTTTGTTTGGTGTTTTTTCCATAAGATGGAAACTAGTGGCACTTAGTTGTCTAACTGTACGAGGTATTTGAAACAATTTTGTTAGTTTGTATTGTGACAGTTTTCATATCAACGTGACCTTAAAAAAACTTATCAAAATTGGTGAATTTTTGTGTAGCCATTGTAATATTGAAGATGGAAGATAAAAATATGCAACATTTTCATCATATTATACTTTATTATTTCAAGAGAGGTTGAAATGCAAAAAAATGATTTGTGCAGGGTATGGAGAAGGTACTGTGACTAACCAAATGTGTCAAAAGTGGTTTGCAAAGTTTCATGCTGGAGATTTCTTGCTGGATGATGCTCCACAGTTGGGATAGACCAGTTGAAGTTGATAGCAATCAAATCAAGACATTAACTGAGAACAATCAACATTATACCATTTGGGAGATATCCAACATGCTCAAAATATCCACATCAATACAGTTATTGGTAAAAAGAAAAATGTGTCTTTTATTTTATGGAAAAACTAAACAGAATTTTTGGCCAACCCAATACTACATTTTTATTTCAGATATAGATTTTTTTGCTAATATTATCTATCTTTTAATTATTGAATGTTTTTAATTTAAATTTTAGTTTTCAATTATTTCTTACATTCAGTATTATTTTGTATTAGCTTCAGATATACAGTCTAGTGTTTAGACAATCATAGACCTTACTAAGTGTTCCACCCAATATTTTCAATACCCATCTGGCACCATACACAGTTACTACAATATTATGGACCCTATTCCCTATGCTGTCCTTTACATCCCTATGACTGTTTTGTAACTATCAATTTGTACTTCTTAATACTTTCCCGTTTTCACCCATTCCTGTAAGCCTCCTCCCTTCTGTCAAGTTCTTGAACATATCAAGAACTGCTTTAAAGTCCTTGTCTGCTAATTTCAGTACCTGAATCATCTTTTATCATTAACTGTTTTTTTTATCTTGACTATGAGTCATATTCCCTTGTAAACTTGGATAACATGTTTACAGAGGACTAAAAATGTCCTCTGTAAAATGTTTGCATGTGTTTTAGCAGACAGTAAAATGACTGACTAATCACACTCACCTTCTGGGGCCTCTGTCTTATACTTTATTAAGATGAGACAGCATGGATTTTATTCTTATTCTTAAGTTGAATCCTTTATTCCTTGCAAATAGATTTTCTTCCTAAAATATGGCCTTTCTGTGATTTCAATAGAAAGCCTGGTATTTTTGTCTTTCCTCTATAATTTAGTGAAATTCAAAATCCTCCCCCTTTCTCCTTGGCAGTGGGGAGCAGCTGAAATTCTGCTCATCTTTTTCAAACTCCATGCTGTCCTTTTCTGCTTGGCTTCTCTGAGTATTCCTTGAATACATTTAGTTACAAGACAAATAGGGATTTGAAGGGAGATTATATAAGTATGGCATCCTTTTCGCTTTGCCTCTCTCTTCAGCTCAATCAATCTCTGTTCAGTTCTCCAGCTATTTTTATCAGTGCCAACCTTCATCTTTGGCAGGTTGTAGTACTTTGTTACTTCGACGGCCCTCAGTGAACCATTATTCCCCTTTATGTATGCCCCTGTGTACTTCACTCCCCTTTTATCTCTCTATTGGTCCCATGACTGCTTTGACCAATAACATGTGAAAGAAGTGATGTTTTATATCTTTAAGCCTAGGAATTAAGAAAACTTGCCAAGTTCTATTTCTCTGGGGGTGCAAATTGCCATATAAGAAGTCAACTATTCTGAGACTGTCTTACTGTGACATGATCAACCTTGCCAGAGGAAGAGATGGCATTGAAAAGAAACAAGACCCCAGTCAACACGTGTAGCTGCACTCCCAGCGGAGAATGAACGACCAGCTTGATAGTCATGTAAATGAGCTATTTTGTTTCTTGAATTCATTGGTTTTAGAAAGGAAGGGGGGTGAGAAAGGGAGAGACACTGATTCATTGTTCTACTTATTTATGCATTCATTGGTTACTTCTTGTATGTGCCCTGACCAGAAATGAAATCCGAAATCTTGATGTATCAAGATGATGTTCTAACCAAATGAGCTATCTGGCCAAGACTGAGAATGAATCATTTTAGACGTAGATACTCTAGTCCCATTGGAGTTGTCCCAGGTGACTCTACCTGGAGCAATGATAATCTGTTCTCACCAAGCCCTGCTCAACATGCAAAATTTATTTTTTTCTAAATATTTTCATTGAAAATAATTACTATATATTCCTACCTTTTTGTTTAATTTTTTAAATTTTATTATATTTTTTGTTTGATTACAGGTGTCCCCATTTTCCTCCACTACTATCCCCTGCCCTACCCAATCCCCTCTAACGACACCAGCCCACAGTGTCCATGGCGTTATGGATGAGACAAGACTAATTCACATGGACTACAGAAATCCTGTGGAGGAAAAGGGATGATGCAGCCATTTTCTCAGTAAAAGAGAGGGCAGGCCCAGTCCCTTGCCTGGACAGGCTTTTATTGGGTTTAATTTGCATAGGAATACAGGACGTATACATAAAGCTCATCAATCATTGTCAGGCAGAAATGATTAAACACTAGATAACACTCAAAGAACTGTGAGGACTTATTTAGAGTCAGGGTCAGATAGCTAAAGGGCCATAAAACTTTGGGGAACAAACTCATTTCATGCATAGACCCTTATCATTTAAATGGAGGGTATTAGCAAAGTAGGTTTCGTAGGATTTTATGCATTCTTTCCTAGGCCTGATCACCCCAGGGAATCCACCTTTTCCAGCACAGGGCTGCACCTACCTCTGGCATTGTTTCAGGCTTAAGGCATTGTTTCAGACTTAAGGCATATATAATCAGGCTTAAATCAGGGAGGGGAAGTAAGGCAGCCAAGAGATTAGGAGACTCCTTGCAGACAGAATGAGTACCCAGGCTATGTCAAAGCCGAGGGGTGAGGGTCCATCACCCCCTTTTTCTGTAGCTCCCTAAGTCCTTCCCTGAGGGCCCCTTCATGACCATGCCTGTCTTAGGTCATCCCTCCTTTGAGGAATCTTACCTATCATTGGCTAACCAGTCATTTGCCCAGGGCCAAGCAGGTTGAGGTGAAAGGGGACAGAGGCAGTGCCCCTATAAGGAAGAAAAGCTTTGTTTCCTAAGTGGCTTCTGGTCCCAAGGTCTCTTTACTCAGCCTTAGCCATGAGGGGTTACAGTTTCTGAAACCAGGCAGGGCGGTTCCCAGCACTCTCACAGTTAATCCTCCACCCATTGACTTTGTCCATGTGTCCTTTATACATGTTGCTTGACTTGACCCTTCCCCTGCTTTTCCCCATTATCCTCTCTCTCCTAAACTTCTGGTAACTGCAGGTTTGTTCCTTGTTTCCATGTCTCTGGTTCTATTTTGCTCACATATTTTGTTGATTAGGTTCCACTTATAGGTGAGATCATATGGTATTTGTCTTTCACTGCCTGGTTTATTTCACTTAGCATAATGCTTTCAAGATCCATCTACGCTGTTGCAAAGGGTAGGAACTTCGTCTTTCTTTCTGCTGCATAGTACTCCATTGAGTAGAGTACTACATTTTTGATCCACTCATTTACTGATGGGCACTTAGACTTTCCAGCACTTGGCTATTGTAAATAACGCTGCCATGAACATTGGGGTGCATAGGTTCTTTCGAATTAGTGTTTCAAGGTTCTTAGGGTATAATCCCAGCAGTGGAATTGCTAGGTCAAAAGGCAGTTCCATTTTTAGTTTTTTGAGGAAATTCCATACTGTTATCCATAGTGGCTGCACCAGTTTTCATTCCCACCAACAGTGTACTAGGGTTCCCTTTTCTCTACAACCTCGCTAGGACTTGTTCGTTAATTTATTTATGATGGCCATTTGACCAGTGTGAAGTGGTATTTTATTGTGGTTTTAATTTGCGTCTCTGTGATGGCTAATTATGCTGAACATCCTTTCATATGTCTCTGGGCCCTCTTTATGTCCTCCTTGAAAAAGTGTCTGTTCAGGTCCTCTGCCCATTTGTTAATTGGATTTTTATCTTCCTGTGTGGGGATGTGTGAGTTTTTTATATATTTTGTAGATCAAACCCTGTCTGAGGTATCGTTGGCAAATATATTTTCCAATGTTTGGTTCCCTTTTCATTTTGCTAATTTTTCCTAGCCATGGAGAAGTTTTTTAATTTGATGAGGTCCTATTTGTTTATTCTTTCCTTTTTATCCCTTGCTCTAGGGGACATATTGACGAAAATATTGCTGTGTGAAATATCTGAAATTTTCCTGCCTATGTTCTCATCTAGGACTTTTATGGTGCTGTGACTTATATTTAAGTCTTTTATCCATCTTGAGTTTATTTTTGTGTATGGTGTAAGTTGGTGGTTGCGTTTCATTTTTTTGCATGTAGTTGTTCAGATCTCCCAACGCCATTTGTTGAAGAGGCTATTTTTACTCTGTTTTATATTCCTGATCCCATTGTTGAATATTAATTAACCATAGAGACATGGGTTTATTTCTGGGCTCTCTATTCTATTCCGTTGACCTATGTGTCTGTTCTTATACCAGTACCAGACTGTTTTGATTACCATGGAGTTCTAATACAGTTTTATATCAGGTATTGTGACACCTCCTGCTTTGTTCTTTTTTCACAAAATTGCTGAGGCTATTCTGGATCATTTATGATTCCATATAATTTTTCAATTATTTGTTCTACATCTGTGAAACATGTCATTTGTACTTTAATTGGGATTGCATTGGTTCTATAAATTGTTTTGGGTAACATGGATATTTTGATGATGATAATTCTTCTAATCCATGAACATGGTATATGCTTCCACTTATTTGTGTCTTCCTTAATTTCTTTCTTTAGCGTTGTATAGTTTTCTGAGTGTAGGTATTTTACCTCCTTGGTTAGGTTTTTTCCTAGGTACTTTATTTTTCTTGTTGCTATAGCAAATGGGATTTTCCCCCTAATTTCTGTTACTGATATTTCCTTGTTGGTGTACAAAAATGCCTTCAATTTCTGAATATTGACTTTATATCTATTTTGCTTAATTAATTTATTAGGTCCAACAATTTTCTGGTAGAGTCTATTGGCTTTTCTATGTATACTATCATATCATCTGCAAACAGGGACAGCTTTATTTACTTTTTTTCTACTTGGATGTCTTTTATTTCTTTTTCTTGTCTGATCACTGTGGCTAGAACTTCCAATACTATGTTGAATAGAAGTGATGAAAATGGATGACACCCTTCTCTTGTTCCTGATCTTAGTGGGAAAGCTTTTAGTTTTTGCCTATTGAGTACAATTTGCTGTAGGTTTCTCGTATATGGCCTTTATCATGTTGAGGTATGTCCCTCTACTCCCACTTTGCTGACTCTTTATCATAAATGGGTGCTATACCTTATCTAATGCTTTTTCAGCATCTATTAATATGATCATATGATTTTTGTCTGTCTTTTTATTTATGTGATGTATTATGGTTTTTAATTTGCAAATATTGTACCATCCTTGCATTCTTGGAATGAATCCCACTTGACTGTGGTGTATGGTCTTTTTAATGTATTGATGGATGCTGTTTGTCAATGCTCTGTTGAGGACCTTAGTGTCTATGTTCATTAGTGATATTGGCCTGTAGTTTTCTTTCTTTCTTATGAGTTTATCTGGTTTGGGGATTAGAATGATGCTGGCCTCATATAAAGAGTTTGGGAGTCTTCCCACTTCTTGGATTTTTGGAATAGTTTGAGAAGGATAGGGGTTAGCTCTTCCTCAAATGTTTTGTAAAATTCTTCTGTAAAACCACGCAGTCCAGGGATTTGTGTGCCAGGAGTTTTTGATTACTGCTTCAATTTTCACTAGCTGTTATCAGTCTGTTCAAGCTTTTTGCTTCTTCTTGATTCACTTTTGGAAGATTGTATGTTTCTACAAATTTGTCCATTTCACACAGGTTTTCAAATTTCTTGGCATATAGTTGTTCATAGTGATTTCTTACAATCCTTTGTATTCCTGTGGTATCAGTTGTAATTTTGCCTCTTTCATTTCTGATTTTATTTATTTGGATCCTCTCTCTTTTTTTCTTGATAAGTTCAGTTAAAGGCTTGTTGGTTTTGCTTACCTTTTCAAACAACCAGCTCCTGGATTTATTGATCCTTTGAATTATTATCTTAGTCTCTATGTCATTTAATTCTGCTCTAATCTTTATTCTTCCTTCCTTCTACTCACTCTGGGCTTTGTTTATTATTGTTGCTCCAGTTCTTTTAACTATAAGGTTAGGTTGTTTATTTAAAATGTTTCTATCTTTTTTTTAGGTAAGCCTGTATCGCTATGAACTTCGCTCTCAGGACTGCCTTTGCTGTGTCCCATACATTTTGAGCTGTTTTGTGTTCATTTTCACTTGTTCCAGAAGCTTTTTAATTTCTTCCTTGATCTCGTTATTAACCCATTCATTGTTAATAGCATGCTATTCAGTCTCCATGTATTTGAATGTTTTTGAGTTTTTCCCTTGAGGTTGGTTTCTAGTTTAAAGCTCTTGTGGTCTGAGAAAATGCTTGATATGATTTCAATTTTCTTGAATTTGTTGAGGATTGTTTTGTGTCTTACCATGTGATATTTGAAAATGATCCATGTGCATTTGAAAAGAATGTGTATTTTGCTTCTTTGGGATGAAAGTTTCTGTATGTATCAGTTACATGCATTTGGTCTAGTGCATTCTTCAGTGTCACAAAATCCTTGATGATATTTTGTTTGGAAGGTCTATCCATTGTTGACAGTATGGTGTTAAAATCCGCTACTATAAATGTATTGCTGTCTATATCTTCCTTGAAGTCCTCCAAAACTCTCCTTATATATCTGAGTGTTCCTATGTTGGGTGCATATATGTTTACAATATTTATGTCTTCTTGATGGATTCTTCCCTTGAGTATTATGAAGTGTCCTTCTGTGTCTCTTGTTATGGCCTTTGTTTTGAAGTCTATTTTGTCTGATATAAGTATTGCTACCCTGTTTTTTTTTTCCTGTCCTTTTGCTTGGAATATTTTTTTCCAACCTCCACTTTCTGTCTGTATAGCTACTTTGTACTGAGATGGGTCTCTTGTAGGCAGCATATGTGCAAGTCCTGTTTTCTTATCCATTCAGCTACCCTATATTTTTTGATTGGAACATTTAATCCATTTATATTTAAGGTTATTTTTGATAGGTACTTATTCATTGTCATTTTTCCCCTTTGCACCTGTGTTTCTCTCTCTCTCACTCTTTTTCTTCATCTTCTTAAGTCAGTCCCTTTAGCATATCTTGCAATGCTCATTTGGTGGAGGTATATTCTTTTAGCCTTCTTTTGTCTTGGAAACTCCTTATTTCACCTTTCATTTTAAATGAGAACCTTGCTGGGTATAGTAGACTTTGTTGCAGGCCTTTGCTTTTCATTACTTGGAATATTTCTCTCCATTCCCTTTTGGCTTCCCTTTTCTGTTTAGAAGTCAGCTCCTAGCCCCATCTGATCTCCCTTGTTTGTTATTTCCTGTATCTCACTTGCTGCCTTTAAGATTCTCTCTTTGTCTTTAAATTTTGCCATTTTAATTATGATGTGTCTTGGAGTGGACTTCTTTGGGTTCTTCTTGTTTGGTACCTTCTGTACTTCCCGGACTTGTGTGTCTTTTTCTCTCATCAAATTAGGGAAGTTTTCCATCATTACTCTTTCAAACAGGTTTTCTATCCCTTGTTCCTCTTCTTCTCCTCCTGGTATCCCTGTTACATGGATATTACTATGTGAAAACATGGAACACTTCATGAATTCCCGTGCCATCCTTGCACAGGGACCATGCTAATCTCTGTATGGTTCCAATTTTAGTGTGTGTGATGCCAAAGTGAACACTATATTCACACTTTGAAAAATCAAAACACATAAACTACATAAATAAAAATTGAAATTACTCCTATGCTGGCCACACACAACTATTTCCCTGACAAAATTAATTTCCAGTGATTCATGGATTAGTGTATATCTTTCCAAATGATTTTACATATATGTATGCATTCATATAAGCTCATATATATTCATTTGTAAGTCAAGTTATATAAAAAGTACTATTTGGATCTTCATATGTACACAGCTATATTTATATATATACATATATATTTATATTGCTATCTAGCTTGGTCATATTTTACATACCTATAAATATAAATACATTTACCTTATTTGATTAACTGTTATATTATTTTATCTTATATTTTGTGGTTTGTATGTGCCTAAATTAGGGCATATGGGCATTATTAATAACTTTGGGAATCATCAATACTGCTCTAATTCATTTCCTTTTATGCCTCTGTAGGCACACACACAAGCACACATATATTTATGCAAATATTTTTGTATGATAGATTTCTACAAATGGAACTCTTGATTTGAGACATTTTAATGTTAACAGTTTATCTTCAATTGAAATATATTTGACATGTAACACTGTATAAATTGAAGGTGCAAAATTTTAATTTGATACATTTATATATGTAATATGATTGTCATTGTAGTGATAACACCTTGATCATATTACATAATTATCATTTCTTTTTAGTGGTTGGAATAATTTAGGTCTACTATCTGATCAAGCTTTATTATATTGTATAATATGACTCAGATGTGGAATCTAAAAATGTCAAACTTGTAAAAACAGACAGTAAGATGGTGGCTACCAGGGACAGGATGTGGGGGACAGGTCAGGTGCTTGAGAGTACTAGCTTTCAGTGAGTAGTAACTTAGCTCTAGAGATCTAATGCACAGTGCTATAAAGATAGAAATTTTAACCTATTACAGTGTATTAGATACTGTAAGTTGCCCTTAATAAAACCCTTACATTATTAAATATTGTGAATCTAAAATCTACTTTTACCGATATTATAAACAAAAGTGACATCTAATTGAAATTTTAGTTTGCATATTTCCTTATATTTAGTGAGTTATGTTTTTTTTTTGTATTTTACTACCATGTGCATTACCTTTTCCGTGACTTGGTCATACCTGAATTATGCCCAATTTTTAAATTGTCATAATTTTTCTATTAATTTGTAAGAGTTTTTAGACAAATTATGTATGGCAACTATTTGTCTCATATTCTTCAAGTATTTTCTCCAATTTGGTTGCTTTTTGTTGATTTTTTTAATCCTATAACATTCTAAAAATTTCATATAATCAATTATACTTAGTTTCATCTCTGCCCTATTCTATCATGGCAGTTGAAATGTACTTTTCTGGTTCAAGGAAACGGTGAATTGACTCTATCTCTTTAAAAGGGATATCTTGAAGGTTTGGCAACAATACTGGACCTGAAATATTGCTCTTGACCTTTTTTGAAAATACAATCTGCCACAGGTTGTATTTCAAAACTGCTTCTAATAAATAGCAGATAGATAGGTAGGTAGGTACATAGACAGAAAGCAGATAAATAGATATAGATTGAAAATGGAAGGGAACTTAAGTTCAAAATAATTTCCCTACGAACTTTGAAGATATTGATCCATTGTCTTCTCAATTCAGTTTTGATGAAAGAAAATAAGTTGCCACTTTGATTCTTCCCTCACTGTAAACAAACTTAGTGTTTTGTGTGTGTGTGTTTGTGTGTGCTTGAGAGCTTGCTTGTTCTTTTATTCCATGTAGCATTTTTTATAATTGTATCATTATCTTCTTTGTTCTAAAATTTTACTGTATTGCATCTATTCATCTGGTGTTTTATCTTGTGACTACTTTCAGTGTGAGAGATGTCTTCCCTCAACACTAAAGCATTTTACTTTTTCTACTTCCTGTTGTTTTTTTTTTTTTTAATCAACACATACTCAATCCATACTGGGACTTCATCCTGGGACCATCCATAGGTCTCTATTCATGTCTTTATGTTTTTCTTTTGCATGTTGTTGTATATTTTCCATCTTAATATCAAGATTCTTTTTCCTTAAAAATTTGTTTATATAATTGTGGATCTGGAGGCTAAAATTAACTTTAATAACCTGTTTAAGCACCAGAATAATCAATAATACTCATCATCTTTGTTGACACTCTATGTGCTTTAAAAATATTTATACATGATTATGACAAGCTGCCTAACTATAAAAATTTTCCTCACAATTATTTGTTTTAAAATATTGTGTTTAATTTGGGTAAGTAAATAAACATATTGACTATATAAATACCAACCAAAAGGTAAGATAGTAGAAGACATGTTGTCTAGTGTGGCTCTAATTCTTTGGCACAATATTTTAGCTCACTAATTTTATTTTCTGCTTTGACAATTTGTTTACATTTTCATAACTGAGTTTAATAATTTGACGATCACTGTTTCTTATTTCTTATCATAGTTTATTCTTGTTTTGTTAATGAATGTTTTATTACACTGCCTTTTTCCTTTTCTTGGGGGTTATGGCTTGTATTTGTTTAAAAGTTTTCTATTTTACTTTTTAACTCTGTTCATTGGAAGATGTTTCCTGTATTTGCTCATTTGGACCCTTTATTTTATAATGTTGCTTTTTCTCAAAAGTAGGTGATCTTAGATTATCTCTTATTATTTTCTTTTCTTTTTATCCTCACCCAAAGGTATTTTTAATTGATTTTTTTAAGAGGAAGGGAGAGAAAGAAACATTGACTTGAAAGAGAAATATTGATTGGTTGCCCCTCATATTTATCCTGACCGGGAATGAAACCCGCAACCTTCTGGTATAGCAGATGATGCTTCAACTAACTGAGCCACCCAGCCAAAGCTGTTCTTATTTTCCACTGAAGTTTAATTTGGGTAGTGTATTTCTTCAGCCAAAATAGAAATTTCATTATGCCTTTTAAAAGCTTTTTCTAGTATCTATTCTTGGTTGGGATTTATTCAAGTCTGGTTTTTCTATTAACTCAATTCACTCTCTCTGTTATTTTATAGCAATTCCTCATAATTTCTGGTTTACTTAGAATATGTTTGTATATATGATATATGCATAGATATATCATAAAATAGAGAGAGATACTAAGTACATATATTTATATATATTATTAACCAATAAAGATTTTAGGTTGTTAGATTAAAAGTTTATTTGAGGTCTTAAAAGATTCATATTTCAGAGATGTAGATTCAAGTAGCAACAAAAACCGTGCTCTGAAGAGAACAAACAAAGGCAGGGTTTATTAAGGCGGAAATTACAAAGTTCGGAACAAAGGAAACTTCTACTGTCTGTCTGTCTAACACGGTGTGAGGAGGACTGGGTCAAGTTGGAGCGGTGAGATAAGCAAGCGCCAGGATGTGTCCCTTGACAAGCATAAAAGTCCAAATTTAAACCTCATTTAGGTCTCTATGCAAATGAAAGGTGCTGGCTGGTGAACCAGATTGGCTCCTTTCAAGGGGAACAGTACAGATTATCTGGTTGCCATAGTGAGGAGGCAGTAAAGTTCAGGATGTGGTCTTACAGCTGGTCAAAAGTTTATATGTAGGGTAAGCATAACGCAACCTTTTTGTGACCTCTGGGCTCCGTGTTGGTTTCCTTTATACACACACACACACACACATACATATACATACATACACACACACTTTCCTGATGATATATTTGCTTTACCATTATAATCCTTTAACATCTGTTTTTATTAAGTACACAATTTTTTTTTCATTTGCAAGACAGGTAAATTTATATGCAATTCTGTCATTTTGGTCTGGTTTCCACCTTTTACTATACAAACTTTTAGTAAAACCATTAATATAAATGTTAGAGCTTTTCATTACACTGAGACCCAATTTCTATGTGTGGATTTTTGTCCCCACACCATGAAGCAATTCTCCAACACCAGATGAGTGTTCTTAAAGTTCAACCCAATTCTAAAACTACCTACCTGGAGATAGACAGCATCAGATCCCTCATGTTTAGGGCTACAAGACTGCCATCTGCCTCAGAGGCCAATAGCAAGTCCAGGTTGTCAACTGTGCCTATAAGTCAAAGGTTTCAGTGCCCCTCTCCTTGGGTTTAATTAATTTGCTAGATCGGCTCACAGACTGTGAGACACTTTCCTTACTAGATTACTGATTGACTATGAAATGATATAATTCAAGAACTGTCATGTAGGAGAGATGCATAGAGCAAGGTATAGGAAAAGGATTTAGGGTTTCCAGATCCTCTCTAAGTCATCACTCTCTTCAAGTCTGCACTTGTTCACCATCTGGGAAGGTGTCTGAACCCGGTTCTTTTGTGTTTTTATGGAGGCTTCATCACTTAGGCGTGATTGATTAAATTATCGACCCTTGGTAAACTCGATCACCAGCTCCTCTTCACTTCCCTGCAGGTGGAGGATGGGGGCAAGAGTAGGACTGAAAGGTCTAACTCTCAAATCACGCAGTTGGTTCTCCTGGCAACCAGCCACCATTCTTATGTGCTTTCTAAAATTCATCTCATTAACATAATAAAGATACCTTTAATGTTTTCTCACTTAGGAAATTCCAAGAATTTTAGGAGCTTTGTGTCAGAAATGAGGATGAAGACCAAATATGTATTTGTTATTATACATCACAACATCACAGCTAGTAATTATTTTTTAAATTATACATCACTATTTATAATGTGAATCAAGTGTAGCATTGTTGAAATATAATTTACATTATAAGGTAGTTTTTAATTCAGAGACAGTCATTTTTTAGCAGAAATAATTGAATGTCATTTGACATTATATTATTTGTATTTCCAGAATTTAAATATAAGTGTAATCTGTCATAGAAGCCCAGCCCTGTTTTCCTTGTTGGATAATCTGCATGCCAAACGACAGGAGTGAAGTTCTACTACAGTATAAAAGCATAAATATAACAGGTCTTATTTTTTCATGTTAAATTTAAATCTGAAAAAAAGAATAATTTTTAATTTTTCTTATGCATCTTCTACTTATATCATGGATGAATTACTTAGAGTTCATCGAAGAGTTCAAATTTTCTTGTTTGTTGCTTTCTCATAGGATGATTCCTCTAATTACATCTGACTCCTCTTCCAACTGACTCATATTCTTCAAAACCCAGTTAAAGGCATGGCTCTTCATGGAAATGGTCCTCTATAGCTCAGCCCCAGCTTCCTGTGCAACCTGCAGACTAGACCAGCATCCCCTTCTATGCGTTGTATTCTAGACAGGGCAGCTCTGTCACCTCATTTACCGCACTGTATTGTGTCTCCTACCCCTGCCTGTGAGCATCTCGAAGTACTCAACTTTGTACCTCCAATATCAGGTAGATGATTATACCTCAAAAACACTCATTTATCTCTTCAGCTTGTTTATGAGCTCCTTAAAGGCAGGGACCCTATGTCTTTCCCTTTACTTTTCTGACACATAGTACTGATAACTGCCATATTTATACTATGACATCATCACTTTCCTAGTTAATAGTTGCATATATTTTTCTTCATATGCTCATTACAACAAACTTGTGAGATAGATAATATCATTTCATATACTAGAAAGAGAAAGAAATTGATGGCACAGAGTGATCAAGTAAACTCCACAGGGTCACACAGCTAGTCAGTATCACAACCATTATTCAAACCCAAAGTGTTCAGCAGTGTACTTAATACTCTGTTTAAATACAGACTAGATAACACTGATTCAATGAAAATGCATCACAGGAGTGTAAAGCATACTGTGAATTCTCAAGTAGGCATTGTAGGTTCTAAGCTACTTCTTTTTGTGTATCCATTTCAACATTTAATATGCATTTATGAGAATAAACAGGATAAAGACACAGTATTTCTTCAAAGATCTACAGCAATTTTTGTATACAATTTCTGGACTAGTAAAAGGGAGTTTTCAATAATTTTTTAGCATTAAATTTAAGAAAATATTTGCAATATGCCCTGCTTATTGAGAATAAATTTGACCATATCACTATCTTTCTAAACCAATGTAAATAATCAGTTACATTTAGATAGATAGTGTCTCAATATAAAGGAATTCAGTTTATGCTCTTGCAAATGCTTTCCTAAATTTCTGGGTAAAATCAGCTTATTATTTGAATGTACAGTATAGCCATAAATAATCAAATAGAGACTAAGATTCAACCATCAATCAATTTTGTACTACATTAGAAGGAATGCTATTTTTTAACACTGTATAAAATTGCAAAATACCTAAATTTTTTAAATTAATCTTAAAAATCTCTATATATCTATGAATATTTAAGATTTACTTTTATATATTTTTTTTCAACCATGACTTCTTTGAGAATGACATATATAGGAAAAGATGTAAATGCCTTCTTTATTCTAACAAACGTTCTGCAGGATAGACTTTTATAATATTTCAAAACACCAATTTAAATATAAATTAAATCTATGTTCTTTTATCAGAAATAAACTCATTAACTCAATGAACCAAATCTTGCAAAAATCACTCTACAATACACACTCACATACAAAGTTAAATATAACCTGTCTGCAGGCTGAGGTTTTCCATTCCGGCTTTCCTAACTCCCTGTGCATGGAAGTCATAATATTACATATCCCTAGGTTTATTTCACTTCCTTTTTTCTCTTCTCAAGCACTGTCATAAAAATAAATGAATATTGTTCCACTGTGCATGCTTTTTACACTCCTCCTGATGAGAATGGATTCGTGATAACCCATTTATTTTCTTTTCTTCCAACAATTTTGCAGTAAGAATGAGATGCCTGAATTTTAATGCCTAATATGATCTTTGGAAGACTATAAACTTTTAATAGACTTTAAACATAAAGTGAGGGAAAGGATAAATAGCAAGGAAGTCTGTGGTTTGTCCCATGAAATTCTGATTAATAGCCTTTTGATTGTGGCAGACCACCCTGAATATTTTCTGAAAACAATTGGTTCATTTTATTGCCAAATAAATCCTAATTGAACTTATCAACCTCTCATCGAATAAAAATCTAAATGAAGGGGAAGGGACAGAAAAACATGCATTTCTTTATGTGAGATCTAGGACACGTAGCATTTTGTTTGGGCTCTGCAGTATCTGTTCCTGTTAAACTCACATGATAAACACAACAGGTTTAAGACAACAAAGGTTTTCTTTATAGACTTGCCCACCCTGTGAGTAATTCTTGAATAACAACAAATTAGCATGCAGTCAGAAATATTCACATTGTCTTTAAGATATCTAGGGTTAAATATTGACTAATTTCAGAGGTCTATGCAAGTACAGAATTTAAAGCTTCTTTGGAAGGAAAATTTTTTTCTGTCATATTACCTTTAGCAGTGTTTACTGTGTGCTTTGAAACTTAGTCTTCTGTTTAAAATTTGTTAAAAAAACGTAAGCATTATGGTGTTTATAGCTTTATTTTAAAAGGATCTGCCTTTCAAGGCCTGAATATAACAAAAATGTAAATGTTCTTTTTAAATATAAAAAAACAGATTTAGTCATTGATAATGTGCAAAACATTTGAGTCATATGTATTTGTTAATTTCCTTTTTATTGGCTTCTTTTTAAATATAAAATGAAAAAATTTATTACATAAAAAAAGCAGAAACATAATCTCTTATAATGATAAAATGCTATAAATAATTTTTCCAGAATTGCATCTCCCTTTAAATTGAGGGGAGAATAAAAGAAAACAGTTTAAAAAAATAGTTGGTATTGCTGCAGTATACACAACCCCCTGAGCTTTGCCTTTTAAATCAGCATTCTGCTGTTAAATAATAAAAGTCCCATTATTTCCCAGCTTCACTTTGCTAAAGTGATTGATGTAGAATTTTACTGCCATCCAATGGCTGCCATCTAATATAGCTCAAGTAAATGTCTAAAGCTTTTTGATCAAATTGCAGTCTAGGGAATTTAACTTATGTACTACACTCAGAACTTACATCAATACATCTCTGTTTGTTACACAGCAAGAAAGAAATATGACTACAGTTCCAATTTATTGTGTGTTCTCCAAATTCAATTTAACAGTGAATTACTAATATTGCTGAATATAATTACCTAAATGAATAAATCAACCTAGGCTACTCACTAGAGAGAACATTAAAGCATAATATTAATTTTTACATGCACCTCATAATATTAGTTTAAAAGGTTTCTTTTTACAACTAACAATCTTTTCCTACAAGGCAAAATGGCCTTTATTAAAAGAGTGTTCTCAGCTTTACTTCTGTTATTTGGAAGTCATTTGAATCTTTTCAGTTGCTACTGTACATCATATAATTTCTGATTAACATTAAGTTGCATACTGTTTTAATTATAATCTTCATTTCTAAATGATTGAGCAGTTAGATCATTTCTCAAAAAGGCAAAATAAAAATTATATCTGATTGATATGAATGAGTTTGTGCTTTAAATATTCAAGCTTAGTTATTGAAAATTTCCAACTTGAGGTAGAAGAGTTGATGACTAATAAACTAATTTTATTTTTATTAACATTAACTAAACTATAATAAATTTAATATTATTTTTTGTTTGGGTTCTTTTGGAAGGCTTAGATTATTATTTTGTTGTTATTCAAGTACAGTTGTCTCCATTTTCTCCCCGCCCCACCCACCCCCACCTCCCACCCTCAATCTTACCCCTCTTTAGTTTTGTCCGTGTGTCCTTTATAGATGTTCCTTGAGGTAAATTGCTACTTCAAAGTGATATTGTTTATATGTGAATAACTGCTAAAACATAAGTTTAGTTTAGTAATTAGTTATTTTAAATAAAAGTCAAATTCAGATAAATATCTGGATCATAACTTAAAAAAGTATTGTAAATGTTATTTTATTTAACTGAATGTTTTTTTAAAGTGTGTGTGTGTTTAAAAACACTCTCAGGCTTTAAATATATTTTGGTATTGTTAAACATCTATCTGAGACCAATAATTCAATGGAATTGATACACAATAACATGTTTGTTTTAACTGATTTTGCATTACAAGATTTAATCCCAACTTTTCTTCAGTTAAAACCTCACAGTGTTATTCTTTTTCTAAAATGGTTTCCAAGTTAAGTCCAAAATATTTTTAAGAGAAATCCAGACAGACTTTATGCTGAGAGATTTTATAAAGAGCTGAAAACAATTCTAAGTGTTTGGAATGGAAACAGATAAAGTGATTAGCCTTCGCTGGTATTAGATAGGATTTGAAAATGAGGTGTTTACAGGATAAAGAGGCTTCCAGTGACCCTGTGTGAGGGGAAAACACAGCACTGGAGCATTTGGTTTGCAGGGTGCCACAAGACCAAATTTCAAGAAAACAAAGTGATTTTGACAGAAATCAATGATGAAATTAGACATGTAATCCTAGAAGTATCAAGCTACTAAATACTGAAAAGAATTATACTTTTTGTCTCTTAGCTTTTTCAGATTTTTCATGGCATTATAGTGGATTTGATTTTTGCTTTATGTATTTCATTATACAACCACTTAAATGCTACTTTCAACCTCATGTTTTTGGTGTGACAACTAAAAATCTCAGTTTTAATAATGTTTATAAAGAAAAATCTAAAGTTCACTCTGCCTCAGCTATGTCGTTTACATGATTAGAAGCTAAACCTCAAGATAATATTGTCAATAGAAAAATCAGTTGTTTAGTGTATTCATAAATGAAGTAAACTAATTCCTATCAAAAGTTCCATTTTACCTGAATTATATTTTATATACTATATGTTTATATAGTATAATATATACACATACATACATATAAATATACCCCTATACTATAAAATTTTACTTTTAGGAAGTTTCCTATTTGAGCCCCATTGCTAAAATTTAGAAATCAGTTTGCATTTGTGAATAATGTTCTGAAGGCACCAATTATATTTTCCTCATTTACTAGATACTACTCTATAAATTCTGTCAGTAAGCGAAAGGCATTTTGCTTTGCCACCACGTGATCTGCCTGGCTGATATGTACAAGTTCCCATTGTCTCTACCTGCATATGTATTCACGCTATTAAACCCAAGTACATCAGCATCTGCAGTCTTACTACTTAAAACTCGTTTGTGAATAGGGACATCTCCACTAATATGATTTCTGTATCTACTTCTATCATTTTCTCACCCAATGAGACAAATGAGACAATTTCTTTATGTAAAATATGGAGAGTTTTGAAATGTTTCAATTATTTAAAACATCTTGCTCTGTAATGATTTTAATTTCCTTCTCATTAGCAAGAATACAGAAGACTATTTAAGTGTTATTTACAATGTGTGCATTCACTGTTAACTTGGAGGAATATCTGCATTGTTTTTTTAAATAGGTCATTTTTATTGTATTTTTTCCATTGCCAGTTATCCCCTTATACCCTCTTCCACCTCCCCCCAACCCACAATCACCACAGCACTGTCCATGTCCATGAAATCTTTTTCTTTTTTGTTCAGTCCCTCCACCCCACCCCCAACATCTCCAAGAGCTGTCATCTGCTCTCCATCTATGAGTCTGTCTCCATTTTGCTTGTTGGTTCAATTTATTCAATAGATTCCACATATGAGTGAAGTCATGTGGTATTTATCTTTTTCTGACTGGTTTATTTCACTTAGCATAATATTCTGCATGTCCATCCATGTTGTTGCAAAGGGTAAAATTTTTCTTCTTTTTTACAGCCAAGTAGTATTCCATTGTGTAAATGTCCCAAAGTCATTTTATCCACTCATCTATTGATGGACACTTGGGCTTCTTCCAAACCTTAGCTATTGTAAAGAATGCTGCAATAAACACAGCATTCTGTGTATATTCTTTCAAATTAGTGTTTCAGGCTTCTTTCAATAAATTCCCAGAAGTGGAATCTCAGGTCCATTTTTAATTTTCTGAGGTAACAACATACTGCTTTCCTCAGTGGCTTCACCAATCTGCATTCCCACCAACAATGCAAAAGGGTTCCCCTTTCTCCACATCCTCACCCACACGTGCTGTTTGTTGGTTTATTGATGATAGCCATTCTGACAGATTTGAGGTGATATTTCATTGTGACTTTAATTTTCATTTCTGTGGTGATTAGTGATGTAAACCTTTGTTTTTAATCTAAGATATTAAGGGATACAATAATCAACTCACATCTATACCTTTTGTTTAATGTAATAACAGGGCTGCTAAGAGAATTGGCATAGAAAAGTATTTAATGAGCTTGTGATCTTTTTGCTTACCAGTGGTATCATACCAAACTCAGGTTTGACTGCCTGCCACTTCAAAAGCCAACACTCAAGAGGCAAGTGCTGATGGAAGGAAGGACAGTGTACTCAGGTGCCGACAGCCTGAAAGGACAGCGGACTCCTGTCCTAGAGACCGTCTTCACATCTTCATGCAGGCAGGAGTTTTTATTACAAGGGAGAGGGAAAGCAGAACAAAGAAATCAGGAGGAGGGTGGTTGAAAGTTCTCTACGTGTAGGTCAGCACAGTCTATTCCGATGATTACCTCAAAACTGGTCAAGCAGAGGTCTGGGTTTTATGGTTGAAAGTCAGCAAGTCTCCTGGAGCTGGGAGGTCTGGTTGCTGGAGTCAGCTTCTTCTGAAGTTAGTTCCTGGAACTCAAACACAAATACGCAGTTTATCATGGGTCATGTATTAGTTAACAATTCATCTTTTACAAAAAACACTTTTAACAGAACACTATTAAAAGAATAGTGGAGTGGGCTGCAGTATACACTACTATATTTAATATTAGATCTTAAATTTAACTTTTGGGAATATATATTTTAATGTGAAATTAATAGTGTGTCAATGTATGAACATTTTCTTGTGTACTAATTTTTATACCCAATGTTACCAAGTATATTTATGGTCATTTTTCAGATGTAGAGAGAGAAATAGAAAAAAATAATGCCACATATACTAAGAAACAGAAATGAGCAAATTTCTAAGGTGTACATCTTTAATGATATAAACATTCCAAGACATATTTAGATATTTATTATATATTTTTTAAGGTTTTATTTATTTTTAGAGAGAGGGGAAAGGAAGGAGAAAGAGAGAGAAACATCAATGTGTGGTTGCCTCTTGCATGCCCCCTACTGCGGACCTGGCCTGCAACACAGGCATGTGCCATCACTGAGAATCAAACCTGTGACCCTTTGGTTCGCAGGCCAGTGCTCAATCCACTGAGCCACACCAGCCAGGGCTTTATTATATTTTTTTATTCCAATAAGCCCCTTGCTTCCAAACCTATGCTCTTATGTTTGCAGTACACTTTAAATAATTATTTAGAATAAACCCTGTTTACATTACAGCTATCATTAGTTACAACATCCTTTCCCTGAAAATAAAAGTCAGACCATGGATAACACAATTCCTATGCCATGACACAGAAGTTCCTACAACATTCCAATTTCATGAGAAATGGAAAATGTTTCTATAAGACAGCATTGCTGAAGGCTTCTGACAGCCATCTAATAAAATGATAACTACTTTGAGCTAAGGATGCTAATATCAAACCGAAGAATTTCAGAGGCACAGACCTTGGTCTTTCTCTAAAAACAGCATCAAAATAAAAGTAAAAACTTTTGATGAATATGCACTACATGATTAAAACCCTAAGTCCCTATGGTTTATACCTTGAAGACATTTTAATTATCTATTTAACAGTTTGCTCTTTCTGGGATTCTGACTGAGAATGTTTTTGACATAGTATTTCATGGATTCTCATTTTCTCACACTGAGCTGCTTTTATACTCCAGATGTAAACACAAAAGCTTGCCTTTCATCTTTAACTCCATCACATAACAGGAAAGGTAAAAACCCTAAAGACCATTTTCTCCACTGAGTATTCTATATATAATGCCAATTATAAAAATAATAAATTTCTCTTAAATATAGAAATCTAGTTATTTTCTTAATTTTACACACTTCTTAAGAGTATTCTCTAATATTCTTTGATTGTCATGATCTAATCGTACCTCTTTGAGAAGGAAGAGAAAATTATTTTAGATATGAATACACTGAGATGTTTGTTCCTTTCATGGGAGGTAGTAATTCATTACTCAAAATTTTCTCTAACTTTCTTTTAGTCTGGGCAAAGTAAACAGTAATTTAAAAAAATTTCCTAAAACTCCAAAGTTGTGTTTGCCCAATATATTTTTACTTAAAACAAAGTTTGCTTCAGGTAAGTTTAATTCTAACTAAACTAAGTCCTATGAAAACCTTGGAAGAAAATTTAAAATACCATGTATGCAGAAATTAGTATCACATTTTCGGATACTCAAAAATAACACTGAGCCCTTACCCGTGTGGCTCAGTTGGTTGGGTGTCATCCCACGGAGCAAAGGATTGCCGGTCCTATTTCCGGTCAGGGCACATGCCTGGGTTACCGATTTGGTCCATGGTTGGGCCCAAGTGGGAGACCACTGATCAATATTTCCCTTTGACATCAATGTTTCTCCCTACCTTTTTCTCCTTTCTTTACCCTTTCTCCAAATATATATGTATTTAAAAAATAACATTGATTTCTTATAAGTATAAAATAAAAAGAAAACAAGTATAAAGCTTATTATATGGCTACTGTCTGGGATTTTTCTTCACATTTTTGCCATTGTTTATATTCATGACAGAAGCCTTTGTTGTATGTCTCTGTACATCTCTACACAACTGAAGGTTTAACTGTATGGTTCTGCAACTGCATATTTATTTTACCTTTAAAATGATCAACAGCATACCATGATACATTTTGTATTGGTACACATATCCCAGAACACATATGGTCGTAAACCTATATCTTTTTGTATTTCATTAGCAATAAGTTAATCTGTATTTGTATCTCAAATGTGCATAATTTATAATAGAATTTAGACCAGAAAATACACTTTTGTTTGGATTTATCAACCTTATGGCCCAATTGGTTACTCATAGGAGACAGATTTCACTGTAGAAGCGGGTATTTGCTAACTGGGATTGAAAGCATCCTGGTGGTGGCATGCTCCCAGATTACCACTTGAGATCCATTGCTGGCCGATCAACAGAGCAGCTTTGATTGCAGTTTTACAAAGCCAAGTTCCTGCTGTTCTGGCTACAAAGTTTGTTTTCTTTTGTTTGTAGCAGGAAGGGAGGTAATGCTTGATTTTCTACTTACCTTTAAACCATGGACTTAATTTTGGCCTAAGGAAAAAAGAGAATTCCTCAGAACCCAAGTTTCACTTGGCTTTATGAAGGTGGACAATGAGAAACCACCGAGGCTCTGAGGTGTTCATTGAATCAATTCTATGCTCCCTTGCCTGACAGTCAGGATTTTTATTGTACAACTGATTGAAGTTCCATTTTCCTTTTAGGACAGAGCTCATGTCCCCCTTCCTCTGTGATCTCCTCCATCTTTTCCTTATATAACTTTTCTTCAAGCTCTGGCATGAATAAAACCATGTGGAGAGGTTTAAAATATGGAGCAGATTGTGAAAATACTTAGCTGCTAAGTAATGTAGAAAATAAAGAAAGATAGGATAAAAATTATGTGAGTATTCCATTAATAAAGATTTAAATGACAACTTAAGGAGAGGTTAGACTTTAAAGACTCATTGAAAGTATGCTTTGATATGATGCCTGTATTTCACACTGGTGCAGCTTGTTTTTCAAAATGGGTTATATATTTAGTGTCAGAGATGATCCTGTTCGTATATTTTGCGTCAAAGTATTGATCTCCACATTCTAAACATGTCGTATATGTTCAACAAACTATTCTTGAATAGAATAATGTATAAGACCAACTGTAACATTCAGTAAATTAGCAATATTCAGTGTAACACACATCGATCTCACAAATCTTAATTGTTAAGTTTAAATTTTTATTTATTTAAATAATTCATCAGAAACACAATCTTATTCATCTCAGATGCAATAATTAGTTTAGTGATAAGCCTAAGAAGTAGCATATTTTTTGTTACTAAATATGTCATAGAAAGTATAAATAGTTCTAGATCTTTCACTGAGTACCTAAAATTTTTTTATTGTTATTCATTTGTTAGTTTATACATGTATTTATTCAATAAATTGTTATCAAGGAAGCTTTATGTTCCCTTGAAATGTTAGTAGTTGCTACCTTTCTCTTCTTATCACCTGAGTCTGAATATAAAGAGCTCTAAAATGTGACCCTAAATCCATCACTTCTCTATTTCTTGTGAACTCAAGTAATTCATCTTTACTTTCTTCTCTTTTTTATTGCCCTATTCATAGAATGGAACAAGAGAATAGTCCTATGCAAAACATAAATGGAGGGCCCTTCTGTGTGGAAACTAGGTGGCACTGGGGATTTTACAAAGACAAATGGGTCAGGTAAAACTAATGTCTATGTTTAGTAGCTGATGTGAAAAATAAAGTTTACAAAAAAAACAAAAAAGTATAAATAGATTCTGTCCAAGTTGGTCTTTGTGAGTGACTTAGTAACAAATGAATTTCTTACAGTTTGCTCTGTAACACTAACATTGCACGTTATAAACTATGCTGATTATTTTTTTATATTATAATACTAATAAATACATTGAAATTTAAAAAACAACTAATAACTATCCTTCATTAGCCAGAGAAAATATTGTAAAGTAATAGCAGAGTTCTCACCAAATCACAAGCTGCCTGAGTGCTCATTGGGATTAATTATGTGAAACCACAGCCAGCTAAATTTTGAGAAAACATACTTAAGCATTTTATATACAAAGAAGGTAGAAGATTATTGGATATCTCAACTTAGTCACTTCCTTCCCTACAATGGTGTGGGGAAGGTCAGGATCTCCTGGGCTGTAGGAAGTACAGTCTTCATGTCCAGACAGTTCCTATTTTAGAATATTCAATGTCTAATGTTACTCATCTGAGTCAGTCTTCATGTCCTACCTGAAGTGACCACCTAAGACATCTGACTACGGGTGTCCTGAATCTTCAGAATGAATAAAGTCATCATTATATATGAACAGTCAGTATCTCCCATGATTATCCTACTAATAAAAATTGCCACAGGTGTGCAGCATCACATTGCAAAGGTCAGGATAAAACTATTTTTGTTAGAGGACTAGTAACTTACAACAAAGTTCAAGATTTGGGTTAATTTGGGGAATAGAGCTAGACAGAATGATTCTGTTTTTGTTATTGTCATTGTTGTTGGCTTTGTTTTATTTATCTCAGGGTGCAAAGAATTTTTTTTGGCTTTCCCCAATATAGAATATAATGTGAATCCTTATTCTTAAATGGAGCAGGGCATGGTGCCAGATTATTTCTTCACAAACATTATGCTACATATCTTATTTCACTTGGTTCTAACAATAGACCTATGTAATGTTCATAGTATAATATTTACTCATCAAATTTAAAATTACACTGGAGGTGAAGTTCAATTTGAATCAGCAAATAATTTAGTGAGCCCCACGAGAATAATCTGAAATGCCAGTACCCACTTATACCATATGTATGGTCAATATTATTTTATGTTAGAGACTCATGATGAGATTACAGAGAAATTAGAAACTAATTAAGGATATAGAGCCAAACTTTTCACTCCCCAGTCCATTATATACAGCCTATTACTCCTCCAGGAGCTTCTTAAACTTCACTTTAACAAGCTGAAAGGCATTAAGAAGATGTATGTATAAACAGTTATAGTACATATTTGCATATTATTAACAATGCAAGGATGAAACATTCTTAGAACTATACTTGGTAGGATATACTCTTTTTCTGCCTAAGATGTATGTATCTCCATGCCTATTTATTGGCAAGTAGTAATATAACTTTATACATTAAATTGTCTTATATACTGAAAAATAAATTTAAGATACATCTGAATGAAAGTTGAATACAGTTTGCACTAAGTCAATATTACATTTTTAATAGATGTATTTTTCTTTCAAATACATTGAATTATGCATCAGCTAATAGTATTTTCAAGGAAGACTTCCTTCGGAGCTTGTGCCAATGTTTTAATGCGCATTTGGCATCTGCTTGTTGATCAATAATTAAAGAGCTAACATTGTGTAAAAAGAGTTGGTAGGTTAAATAAAGTTTTGTGGAATTAGGACTGCATTAATTATAAAATAAAAAATTAACTTCAGTCTTTCTCAGGTGTGATTACTACATTTTTCCTGTTCGTTCCCTGTGGTAAAGGATCACAAAGGGCAGAAATCTGGCTCTAGATATTATTATTAGAGTGGGAACCACAGACAGGTAGCAGACTTAATCAGGTTGCTACTAAGTCCTGGAATTCCACTGCCTTCTGGGATGTCTCATATATATATCTCCCTTCTCCCTCCCCACAGTCTCCACTAGGATTTCAAAGTGCCCTGTCTCACCTGCAATACTATAATAATCTCTTCCTAACTGGCCTCTGTCTCCAGGTTCATCCTACCACTATCCCCTTCCAAGTTTAAGAGTTTGTTTCTAAAGAAAGAAAAGCAAATTTCACCTTCATTTCTAAACACTACACATTGACTGAATAAGTGTCTAATTTCAAAGTACCAAAATATGTGCATTCCCACTTTAAACTTTTACCAGCAGTATCTCCTCCACTCCCTGCCTCCACAGCCCTAGCCCTGGCCTAGTCCACACATACTGTCATGGATTCCCTATTCTTACACTTTGTCCTCTCTTTTCCAGTAGGTTCCATACCTCTGAATATTCTCTTTCCTCTGCTTAGGATGTGACTCAACTTCCGTCCTCTACATTATTAAATTTTAATGTTTTTAAGGTGCAGAAACAATCACTTGTTTTTGAAGATTCCTTAACTCCAGGTAAAATTAACAATTTATTTTCCTGTCTCTGTTTCTTCTCTGTGTATCTCCCTCTACCTCCTTATGTTTCTCTACCTTATTCTTAGTAATGGATGGGTGGATGGAATTACTACTTTCTTCCTAAAATTCTTAGGCAAATTATGTTATATGCTAGTGAAAAATGAAGCAATAAATTGTCCAAGGTCATTTGCCTGTTTGAAGATTTAAGGACTACTCAAAGAAAATAATAAATACTGATAAGAGAGTTACAAAGGCTAAGTGATATAGCATCAGTGACAGAAGAGCTGTCTTTCTTGTCATTTCTACTTCATCTAGGAAACAAAGTTTTCAATCAGAGACAGAATTTATTCCCATGTCTACAGCAGGAAAGTTCCACCACGATAAAGTGTTGGTCAAACTGATAGGAGTGGGAAATATAGACTCCAGGTGACATGCAAATATGACATTTCTAAATTAGCAAGGTCAAAGTTTTAAGCATCCCAATTTTTAGCATTTTGTCTTTTACATGAAATGAGACAACACAAGTAAAATGCATTTTCACTGTGGCTGCTACCAAGGTCATCATCACTGTTCTAGTTAAATTTACTTACTTTGGATTTCCGTGTAAATCTTAGTCTAAAGCTTGGCAAAACTAATTTTTCTTGTTGAGTTAAAGAATGTAGCATCCATTAAATTAGTTCCACATAACGCTGCATAATCACTCACACCAGAATACAGTAGCATTTTACAGCACACGTGTACTTCTTGCCCTTGCACCTGCAGATTAGCTGTGATGTGACTCATTTAAACCAACTGGGTTTGGTTTTATCTCGGTCTACCCCAATGTATCCTCCCTCAGCCAACAGCTAACCAAGTTATTTACCAGAGGGCAAGTCCAACTGCCAAGCACATCAAGTCCCTGCCTGTCTCTCATGTGTTCGTGTCTCTTTGGACCCTGCCCAGAGACAAGGGGCTGATGGAAGGAATGAATACTTGCTGAACAACAGAACTATCACTAATTTTATTCTATTATAGTCAGACAAGCTTTTCTTGGTGAACACTTAGATTACAAGTGACTTGTACCCATTTTCTCTCCTCCTGAAATGGAGACCCTGAGAGTTTTCCCTTGCTTCTGATTTTAGAGGCATTCAGTTGCCAGATCTTACTTTCAATGACTGTTCTCCTCCACTCCTCACACCCTCTGCTAATTGTTTTAGGATCATATTAAATCAAGTCTTGGCTATAAAGGTTTATTAGTCTTGTATCTTGCGATTATTAGTTATAAAGATTGGTATATACTAGTCCTTGTGACATTATTTTTATGGGAAAATGTAGTACTGTTTTCAAACAACAGATTTGCAAATAACTTTGAAATAAGATTAATTTTACATGAAGAATATATTTTATGTATTATTTATTGTATATTATACAATACAATTCATTTATCTAACTACTCTTCATAACTAATTTGGTATCTAGTATTCTAATCCAAATGAACTGAAAAATTGGAGAAGTTAATCAACATAAAAAGTAAGAATTTCTGGTTGAACCAAAGGTAATTTGATCTGTTAAGATTTATTCTTATAACAATTATAATTCCTTTCCTACCTATGATGAGTTTCATCTCTCAATAATCAAAAACAGTTGTCAAAAGACTTGATATTAATATTATACTAATTATATATTGTAATCTTTGACATTAATGTGTCCTCTGATTCTAATTCTTTTTCCTATTTTAACAAAGATACATATGAAAACCTAATGTCTTGTGCCCTTTTTAGTACTCCTTTTAATAATGGCCCCCAAAATTAAATCAAATTTATTTATATATTTAATAGTGTTATTATTATAGTCTCATTGTTATAAGTAGGCTTAGTGTTCTTGAAATGATGATACATGATATTTAGGCAAGAGACTATTCTTGAGCCCTCACTAATTTTGTTTAGATATTGTGTATAGTTCATTGTAGCTAAAGAGCAAGGAATTAATCATCACATCATAGATTTCATGAATTAAATATCCCAAATGAGAGGAATATATTTCCCAGATCAAAAATAAAGTAAGTTACCATGAAAAATTATTAACAAAGGCCTCATTCAAGAGGATTTCAGACACTATAAACCATGCTTAGCAGAATTAGTAGCATACTGTGGGACAAAGACACGGAATAGATTTTATGATTAATGTTCTGTTGTGACTGCAGGTAGGCTGTTGTTTCTTGTGGTGAGCACTTTGCCCCACTCCAATGTGAACTGAACTGAGGCACTGAGGTTTTGGAGAAAGATGTGACAAGTACATTCTAAGCACTAGGAAAGAACCCTGGATTGACTGTAAGGCTCCGTGACCTTTCACAGGATAACTATGAAATGAGAAGACCAGACAGCATATTTTCTGCTTTAAATTTGTTCTCAAATTTTACTTAAATTTAGCTTTTCTCACTCTAAATGGTTAAATCCACTGTTATTAAAGATTTGAAATTTAATCCAAAAATTATTTGGTGTTATAAAGAAATATAAAGTTACCATAAGTTAAAAACTTTAATTACCATAGCAATAACTACTAGCATCTACAAAAGCCTTCTTAATGTTGACATAAATAAAATTATTGTAAGATTTCATTTTGATTTGTGCCTTGATAATAATTTTCCCATTAGGAGTCCCTCGGAGTAAGGGAGTCCATGACTTACAACGACACTGAAATGTTTCAAGAGACAGATTAGATTTACTTTTGCTTTAAAAAGTGTATTCTTCACCACTTTTTATGGGAGGTAATGAATCTCTGAAAGAAAAGAACAAATTTGTTTAATTCCTAAATACCCGACTACTGGTATCATTTTTTATATAAGCCGTTTTTATTTGCATGAATTATTCATGCACCTACCTTAACTTTAATTACCAATCCAACAATGTTAAAAATCACACTGCACCTAAAAATATAAACACTATCACACTGAAGTTGAGAATGCATAATTCTTCATACATAATTGCCATCACGCTGAGGTTGGGTTGCCACCTTTCACCGTGTGAAACCACGAAGTGGTTCTGTATGTACGTCTTTGACATACACACGTGGGAGTGTTTCTTTTACCCTTGTTAAAAGCAGCCCCTTTTGGCAATCTTCTTTCGAATGCTCTTTATCCAGGAAGGTTTACAGAACCAATCAGCAGTTATCACCACTAAATAGAAGACTTCTCACCAAAAAATTGACTCAGTAATTCATAGGAAGGGCAGACGCTAGGCTTCCAAGAATCCAAAACCAGGGATCCTTCTAACAGTCAGAGTTCTAAAGCCCTGGCATGGTTCGCTAGGAATGCAGTCGGTCTGTAAGACTGTGTGTGTTTGGGGTGGCGGGGAGTACCGACTCCTCGGCATTGCCTCTAGAGAGAATAGTGTTCACTCAAGATGAACACCAGTCTCACTTATTCTGCTTATAGACCCGTGGGTCAGCCACACATCCTTTTATATGGGTTACGACAGCTTTCCGTTAAACAGGGAAACATGACTACATACTGCACTCCAAGCATCATGTGTCAACGCTCTCAAACACATCCAAGTGAATAGAATTAAAATAGTGGTTGTATGCGTTTTAGTAATAGAAAATATATTGTAAACTTTAAATTTCTAGTTTTCTAGTTAAAATGCAAGTATAGTATTAACCATTAAGTAAATGCCCTCTGTTGATAGTGTTTACAAATATAAATATAAAATTGATTGTTGGCTCTGGCTATTATTAGAACTTGAAGCACAGAATATTTACACAACATTAGAATAATCACGTCAGCATTGGTCATAATAGGAATGTTTGGAAAATTTACATCAAATACATATCATTGGGAAGTTCATACAAAGAATCAGGATTACAAGTAAAATGAATGACTATACAGTATTAGTAAGTCAGAAAATTTCAGAAGAGTATTTGTCACATGCCATTATTTTTGTTAAAAAATATGTAAACTCATTTAATCCCCATAACAACCATATGGAGTAGATACAAATATTACAACACTATTATTTACAGATGTGGTAGGTGAAATGCAAATAAACTTTTTAAAAATACTGCCCAAGGAACTGGAGTTCCAACCAGGGCAATCTGGTACCAGAATATAATTTTTCTAATTCAGCCACTCAGTGTTTTATTAGAAGAGGGGTGATTTCACTGCATTACTGAAAATATATACACACAATATAATTTATCAAAATGCAAAAATTTCAATATTTAATTTATAAAAATTCATTTCAAAATTTCCTCAAAATGATTTATGCCAAAATGTATTTCTGTACTTTACACTGACTTCAAATCAAACTCCTCATACTACTCCAAGTCATATTTTTTGGAATGTTTCTGATTGTATGCTATCTTTTCAAATAATAAAATAAACCCTTCTTTTTAAAACATGAAAAGATGAAAATGCATGGAGCATGTTAAATCTAACCGCTGCTACTCGAAGCTACACACATCTGTCTTTAGTCATATTTAATACGCGGCTGCACTGTTAGAGATCAAGTCCTGCATTTGTCAACACAACATGATGTATTAAAAAATAGTGGGTTTCTGTTTCGGCTTACTAATTACTTGGATGACAATTGTTATAAAACTTTGCAAAGCAAGGAATGAAATACTATATAACTTTCATAATCACATTCCACTGTTTCATTCGATAGAATTTGAAAAAATCTCCAGTGTTTTATAGTTTACCTCTGTTGTCAACTCTTATATTCATTTTGGTAATCGGATGCCAACAGCTCCAAAAGTGCATTTCTATCTACACATTTATTCGCGAAGACCATTAAAAGTAGAAACATAGCCAGTAAGTGCAACAGCTGAACTTAGATAATTATTTAAATGGTGAGATTACTTAGTTTCCTACCATAATTTTTATGACTATATATTAGGAGTACTCAGTGCATTTTTACCATGTATTGTTCACTAAAGCTGACTGCCACCCCTATGCTCCAATTTGGTCTAATCCTTTAAGCTATCCTAAATACTGAAATTTTATAGGAAAATCCCTATGCAACATGATCTAATGATGTTCATGCCAGTTTTTAAAAAGCTATAAAAAAACCTTTGAGCCAAACTCTATTTTTCTGATTGTTTGCAAGACCATTTCAGGGAATGCCATGCTTGCTCTATGCACCAGATTCCTTGTCATTGGGACATTGCAAGAAACTTGTTTTGTCTCAGAACACACCTGTTATAAATTGTGTCTGGTCTGGTTATTTGCGACTCATCCAGAGGTGAGCTGAAGCCCATTAAATTGACACCTTGTAAGCTAAATTTTAAATATTCAGGAATTTTGCAAGCCTGTCCTTATAATATGGGTAGCTTGAAATGGGCCACAGGTTACACAGTAAAACTCTGTAAAGCCTACATACAAATTAGGGGCTTTCCTCACTTTAGAAATCTGGTTTACTGACATGCCACTGGGCTTACCAGATGTGATCATTCCTTAACAATGCTACCTATTAGCCTATTGAAACTAAGCCATTTGCATCATAAACAGACGATCAACCTCCTGCCTTACCACTCACATGCAAGTGGTTGAATACAATGAAAAAAGATTTCCTGCAGGTTACTGGAGAAGGAAATTAATTTTCACAACTTTTCTAGGTTTTCCATCGCCAACAGGTGACATCTTTCTTGTGGAGAAATAGGAGGTTGTTCTGCTGGTTTCAAAATGATCTATCAATTTTCTCAAATGTTTCTCCTTGTTTTTAGCTGTGTTCTGAGTCTATGAACACAGTTAACATATTGTCTGTCCTTTTCTCATCTATAACCCTAAAGTTATATTTTATTAGGCATTATAGTACCAGAACAAGGTACTTTCCTGCTCAAAGTTAACTGAAGCCACAAGTGGACTTACAGAGAATCTATGGAGCAGATGGGCCAGTGAAACAGGGCCATGGCGACCAGCCGTAGCAGAGCTCCTCCTAGGGTGTCATAACAACAGTCGGAGCATTAGAAGCATTTCCTCTAGACCCATCTGGCTTTGATTTTTTTTGGGGGGGTTTTTTTTCTGTTGATAGAGCCACATAGTTAAGGAAGCAATAATTCTTCTCGAGTTACTGTAACTGCTGATGCAAAAGTACCAATCTTCCTAAAACCAGTCACAGAGTACAGGAATCCATCACACAGAAGAGAGTTCTGTGGGTTGAAAAACTGCTCCTTAAGGGAGGAGAGATGAAAAGTGACACTGGGGTTTATAATCAGTGTACATATTCTTCAGAAGTTCTGTAACAGGGTACAGCCAGGGGGACCCCAAATAGGAATCTGTAATGAGGTCCAGAATTCAGGGTGTCCAGGAAATTTTAAAAATATAAGATGTTCTCACCACCCACAAGTCTGAACTGGGGGATGGGACACATGGAGCCATTGAGTTATTTTGCATACCAACAGTTTTGCAAATGACCATTAGAACAGTCATTTAACATATTTATAACTTGTAACTGATTTCATGGATATGTTAAATAGCTGTCACCATGCTCTGAGCCAGGGAGATGGGAGTGACTTCTACCCTGGATATAACTGGGAGGCAACTCCCCCTAGTTACAGCCCTGTGTGAGAACTTGGAAATGGTTCACTCCACACCACGGGGCCACACCTGCCCGGACTTACTATGGCAGCCCAGAAAAGCTGAAAAAATACGGGAATGCTGGCAGGTGTAGCCAATTGTGGGAGAAGTTGGAAATGGGGATGCAGAAGAAGATTGGCGCTGGGATTTAAACCCAGGCATAGCAGCCTTGCAAGGGAGACTCATGCAGCTTTGGTGAGAAAGGGGTAACCATGCGGCTTTGGCAAGAGAGGGAACCACACAGCTTTGGGGATCCCTTTGCTATGTGCTTAGGAAGCCAGAAATTAAGATGTAACTGCAATGCTGCGCTCTCTCTTAGCAGTTTGGAAGAATGCAGGAGACGCTGTGGGAAAGAAAGGAGTGAAATGACTCTTGCTGGTGGGCCAGGAGAAGGTGCCTGGTGGATTTGGATTAAGAACTGGAGATCCTAGCAACACAGCTGATGGTTCTGGGAACTGCAGGAGGCCTGACAGCCAAGCACAGATTACTGGTAAGAACTGGGGGCTACCTGAGCCACTACTATTTCTTTTCCTGAGATATGGTACCCTGGACTGGGCAAATGGTAGAAGGAAGGACTGTGTGTGTTTGTGGATGTTTTAAGGACTTTGGGATTTTAATGAAGACATTAAGTCATTACTCTAAGTCTGTGTAACTTTTAAAATAAATACTTCCTTTCCTTTTCACCAATCTCTGGCATTGAGAGCTATAATTCTCTGGTGGCAGGCAAGGCAAACCTAGTACAGGGGGACCCTGGGAGAGAGGGGGTCCATTTGGTAATAGTATATTGTCCCCCCATGGGTCCATTCTGTAACAGTTCTTATAGGTTGATGTCCATTTGTTTTATTCCAACTATAATCGAAGACCCAGCTATTCCCTTCCACTACCCCTGAAAAATATACTTTAAAAATAAAGCAAAGTAATAGTGCTCCTTTGGAAAACACCTCTCCCCTCATTCCACCCAAAGATTTATTCTGACAGTAATGCAGTAGTTTTGATAATACCTCAGTGATGAATTGAGTTCTGTTTACTAAAGCTTTACGAAGTTCTGATTAGAGCCATCACAGCAGTCAAGTAGTCTCGCATACAAAGTCAAATAGGGAAAGCGTTAGAAGAGGAAGTCAATTAGCAGAGTGAGAGTGACAATATATGGGAGTGTTTGCAAATTTTTGAAGACTAAATGGGCTCAAATCAAAGGTTACACATGGTTGTAAAGACAGAGGTCTGATGATTCAAGATCAACTTGATGCCAGAGAAAAACAAAAGGAGATGCCAGCTATCTTAGGTGTCTCCTAAGATATAAGAATTTCAGAAAAGATACTGGATTCTAGAAATGGTAAAGTAAGAGGCTGACAATGACTTTTGTCAATAAGACTACATGTAACTAAAGAAATAAAGCCTTAACCAGAAAAATAAACATATTTCCAAACTACAGGCACAAGGTCAGTCGTGCCAAAGGGTACAAGTTGGGTCTAGTTGGGTCAGTCGAAAGCAGAAGCTGTGAACAACACGTGATAACAGAGGTTACCCACCTCCATTCTGCACTGTGTTCATGGCACACATTAGCTTTCCATTTTAATGCAGTGAGATAGCAACAGAGTTGATGCCAATGGTAAACTTTCAGTTATCTTAGGGTTCACCCCTGGTATTGTATATTCTACAGATTTGAAAAATGTATAATGTATCCACCACTACAGTATCATGCAGAATATTGTCACTGACCTAAAATTCACCCTGTTCTGCCTATTCATCTGTCTCTCCCCTAACTCCGGACAATCACTGAACTTTTACTGTCTCCACAGCATTACCTTTTCCAGAATGTCATATATATCCAACGATGTCTTAAATTCTTTGGAATTTTCATGCTATATAAACCCCATGTGCCTGTATTAAAATTTGATTTTTCTCCTATTAATCTGTCTCTGGCTAATTTGATTATCAGCCCAGCTAGAATGTGGAGAATTATTAACTTTTTAGCCTCTGCAAAACACAAATAATACTCTCCTCATACAAAAATTTTGCCCTTAGTGGAAAGAGAGAACAAATAAAATCATATTCAAAAATGTAAAAGTATTTCTGAAACAAAGATTTGATTCCAAATAAAAATGAAGAAAAAATTCAAGAACATAGTAAAGCAATGTTTACAAAATCCATACAAAAAGAATTTCAAAGAGATCCAAGACATCAGCAGAGTAGGTAGAAGATACACTCACCTTCCCTCAAAAGCAAATCATAATTACAACTAAATTATAGAACAATCAACCTGAACACACAACTAAAGACTAGGTGAACCGAAGTGTTACAACCAAGAATACACTAAAGAAGCTACCTGAAGACTGGTAAGAAGGGCAGAGATGCAAAAAGGGCTGGCTCTGCACCCATGTGCGGTAGTTCATAATCCAGAGGGATAACTCAGCTGCAGAGGGTCTCAAGTCCACACTGGCCTCCCCAACCTGGAACACCAGAGCCAGGAAGACAAGCCTTTATAATACCTGGCTATAAAAATCAGCAGGGATTCCATCTGCCAGGGTCAAACAGGAGACCACTAGAAACCCAGGTACACTCTTAAAGGGCCAGACCACAAAATTTCATTTGTAATTCCTCAACTTGGGCTCCAATAGAGCAACAGCAGCTCAGAGGAAACTGGAGTTACACAGGGAGAGACTGGTCATGTGGCTGTAGCATGAGGACCATTTTTCCAGTGTACCCCAACCAGGGCCACTGTTCCTGTCCAGAGCCCTCCTTCCACATGGCCAAATCTTAATCTGTTTTATCCTGATGAACTCTATTGAAGTCTACTTGGCTCATTCTGATTACTCCTTAACATCCTGCCCTACTGCAAAGTCAGTGGGCCTAGATGGGTGGCAGCTGGCCTTGGTACACCCTGAAACTTTTGCTGAGTGGCCTCAGACCCAGTGCTGCTGCTGAGTTTGAATCTGTATCAATCCAGTGAACAGCACTCATCACTACCTAGGACTCGTTGAAAACCTAACTCATGAAGCCTGCATATCACCAGAGGCTCTTTCAGTGACTGAGTCTAACAGGTATCTGGCAGTGAAGACAGATATCAGGGTGCCTTAAGTCTTCTGCTGGCCTGCCCCAGGCATGGTACTAGAGGAAGTTGGCCTTGGTATACTGGTTGGCCCCTCCCACACACACCCAGGCACAGCAAAGACAGCCACTAACTGTTGATTTCTTTGCAGCATCTTAGAGGTAGCCCAGAGCCAGTCACAGGCAGCATCTGACATTTACTTGCAAGAGAGTCCCTGCCAAGAGGCCCCCAAATCAAAACACCTGATAGTAAGCTTTAGGCCACATCAGGGCATGACCCAACTAGCTCCATAAGCAGCACATACAAAGGCATCAGACCCTCTTGGGGTAAATTCTACATCATGGTGTTATCCCCTGCACAGAAGCTCATACAGTATGGTTGGGGTTGATGTTCATAGTCAGCCAACATAAGGGTCAATCCCACCTATCAATGCACAAAAAACAATAAAGATTCAACTACAACAGCAGGGCTTACATACCCTCCACAAGGGACATTCCTAAAGCACCTAGCTCAGGTAACCAGGAAGAATGCACCACTGAGCCCACAGGACACCTACTATATAAGGTCACCATAACAAGACTGACAACATGGCATATCTACTTAATACATAGAAACTAGTAAAGAAAGATGGCAAAAATGAAGAGAAAAAGAAACATGTCCCAAAAGTAAGGAGAAATTTCCTTTAAAAAATTAAATGAAATAAAGGCAAGCAATCAATCAGATACGGGCTTCAAAACACTGGTTATAAGGATGCTGTAGGAACTTAGGGGAAGAATGGAGGAATTCAATGAAAACTTAATCAAAGAGATAGTAAGTATTAAGACAGAGAAACCATGAAAATGAACTAATCAGAAATGAAGATTACAATATCTATAATGAAGAATACAGTAGAAGGAACCAACAACAGATCAGATAAAGCAGAGGACCAAATCAGTAATTTTGAAGACAGGGTAAAAGAAAACACCTATCAGAGCAGCAAAATTTTTTTTGAAAAAAGAATTTTTAAAAATGAGGATATTTTAAGAGACTGTTGGGACAACATCGATTATAACAACATCCACATCATGGGAGTACCAGAATGAGAAAAGAGAGAGCAAGGGATTAAAAATCTATTTTAAAAAGTAGTGATTGAAGGCTTTCCTAATCTGGTGAAAGAAAGACACGCAGTCCAGGAAGCACAAAGAGTGGCAAATAAGATGAACTCAAAGAGGCCCACCCCAAGACACATCATGATTAAAACGCAAAGGATTAAAAACAACGAGTGAATCTTTAAAAAAACAAGAGAAAGACAGTTACCTATAAGGAGCTCCCAGAAGACCTTTAGCTGATTTTGCAAGAGAAATATTTCCAGCCAGAAGGGAATGATACAACATATTTAAAGTGATAAAAAGCGAAGGCCTAAAGACTAGACTACTCTAAGCTATAAAGCTATTATTTAAAATTGAGAGAGAAATAAAGAGCTTCCCAGATTAAGAGATAAAGCTAAAGGAGTTCATTAGCACCAAATCAATACCAGTATTACAAGAAATATTAAAGGGTCTTCTTTAAGAAAAAAAGAAAAAAGATGCCTAAATATGAATAATAAAGTGGAAATAAATACACAATTATCAATAATAACTTTAAGTGGAAATGGATTAAGTGCTCCAATCAGAAGACATAGTGTGGCTGAAGGGATAAGAAAACAAGACCCATAAATGTACTGTGTAAAAGAGACTCAGTTCAGATCGAAAGACACATACAGACTTAAAAGGATAGAAAGAAATATTTCATTCAAATGGACACAAAATAACTAAGGTGAAATAAATACCTATATTAGACAAAATAGACTTTAAAACAAAGAGACAAAGAACAATACACAGTGATAAAGGTATTAATCCAACAAAAGTTTTCTTGATGAGTCTGGCTAAATGTTTGTCAATTTTATTTATCTTTTCAAAGATCCAGTTCCTGGATTCACTGATCCTTTGAATTGTCTTTTTAGTCTCTGTCATTTAATTCTGTTCTGATATTATTTCCTTCTTTCTACTTGCTCTGGGCTTTGTTTGTTGTTGTTCCTCTAGTTCTTGTAGATGTAGGGCTAGGTTGTTTATTGGAGAATTTTCTACCTTCTTTAGGTAAGCTAGTATTGCTATGAATTTCCCTCTTAGAGTTGTTTTTACTGTGTCCCATAGGTTTTTGGTTGTTGTGTGTTCATTTTAATTTGCTTTCAGGTACTTTTTGGATTTCCTCCTTGATCTCATTGTTAACCCATTCATTATTTAATAACCTGTTGTTCAGTCTCCATGTAGTTGAATGTTTCTGAGTTTTTTCCTTGAGGTTTATTTCTAGTTTCAAGTCATTGTGATCTGAGAAGATGCTTGATATGACTTCAATTTTCTTGAATGTTGAGGCTTATTTTGTGTCCTTCCAGGTGATCTATCTTTAAAAATGACCCATGTGCCTTTGAAGAAATTGTATATTTTGTGCCTATGGGGTGAAATGCTCTATAAATGTCAATTAAGCCCATTTGATGTAGGATGTTGTTCAATGCCACAATATATTTGTTGATTTTTTGTTTGAACAATCTATCCATTATTGACAGTGGGGTGTTAAAATCCTTTATGATGACTGCATTGCTGTCGATCTCCTTCTTAAAGTCTTCCAACATTTTCTTTATGTATTTAGGTACTCCTATGCTGGGTGCATGTATGTCTACAAGGGTTATATCCTCTTGGTCAACTCCCTTAAGTATCATGTAGTGACCTTCTTTGTCTCTTGTTATGGGCTTTGTCTTGTCTTGGGCTTTGTTTTGAAGTCTATTTTGTCTGATATAAGTATTGCTATCCATTGATTTGAGTCCCAGTTTCCTTCGCATCACTATTGGTTCCCTGTACATTTTCCTTTGTTTCTCTTAGCATAGGCTTCATTTTTTCATCTGGTTTTCGAATAGATTCAACCAATTCTGTGAGCATCTTGATAACCAGTGTTTTGAACTGTGCATCCGATAGGTTGGCTATCTCTTCGTCGCTTAGCTGTATTTTTTCTGGAGCTTTGAAGTGTTCTGTCATTTGGGCCATTTTTTTTTTTTTTTTTGTCTTGCACACTAGGCAAACAACTAGAACAGGAACAGAACCATAGAGATGGAGATCACATGGAGGGTTGTCAATAGGGGAGAGGGAGGGGGAGAGGGGAGGAAGGTACAGAGAATAAGTAGCATAGATGATAGGTGGAAAATAGACAGGGGGAGGGTAAAAATAGTGTAGGAAATGTAGAAGCCAAGGAGCTTATGAGTATGACCCATGGACATGAACTATGGGGGGGAATGTGGGAGGGAAGGGGTGGGCAGGATGGAGTGGAGTGGGGGGGAATGGGACAAATGTAATAGCATAATCAATAAATATATTAAAAAAAAGTATTGCTATCCCATCTTTTTTTTTGATGTCCATTGGCTTGGAGTAATTTTTTTCCATCCCTTCACTTCAGCCTTTGTAGATCATTTGTTCTGCAGTGGGTCTCTTGTAGACAGTATATATGTGGGCTGTGTTTTCTTATCCAATCAACTATCCTGTGTCTTTTGATTGGAGCATATAATCCATTTACATTTAAGGTTATTATTGATAAATACTTATTCATTGCCATTTTTTTCCCTTTGTGCCTATGTTCTTCTCTGTCTCTCTCTGTCTTTCTTCATCTTCTTAAAGTCCCTTTAGCATCTTGTACAATGATGGTTTGGTGGAGGGGTACACTTTTAGCCTTTTTTTTTTTTTTTTGGTCTGGAAAGCTCCTTATTTAACCTTCCATTTTAAATGCGAACCTTGCTTGGTAGAGTAGTCTTGGTTGCAGATCCTTGCTTTTCATTACTTGGGCTATTTCATGCCAGTTCCTTCAGAGTTGTAGTGTTTCTGTTGAGAAATCAGCTAATAGTCTTATCTGAGCTCCCTTGTATATTACAAGCTATTCCTCCCTTGCTGTTTGCAAGATTCTTTCTTTATCTTTCTATTTTGTCATTTTAATTATAATGTATCTTGAAGTGGGCCTCTTTGGTTTCATTTTGATTGGGGTGCTTCCTGAACTTGTGTGACTATTTCCAGCACCAAGTTAGGGAAGTTTTCTGTCATTATTTTTTCAAACAGGCTTTCTATCACTTGCTTCTTTTCTTCTCCTTCTGGAATACCTATGATGCAGATATTGTTACATTTCACGTTGTCCTGCAGCTCCCTTGAACTATCTTGTTCTTTTTTCTTCTTCTTCTTTTTTTTTTTTAATTTGTTGCACTGACTGAGTGTTCTTCTACCTTGCTTTCCAGCTCACTGATTCAAACTTCTGCTTCATCTAGTCTGCTTTTAACTTCTAATAGTGTATTCTTCTTTTCAGATATTGTATTCTTCATTTTCTCCTGGTTCTTATTCATATTTTCTATGTCTTTTTTTCATGCTGATGTAATTCCCACTAAGTTCCTTGTAGTTTTCACTGAGTTATTTTATTATCCTTATAATCACTACTTTGAACTTTGTGTCTGATAAATTTCTTCCCTCAATTTTATTTAGCACCCTTTCTGGGGATTCCTCCTTTCCTTTTGATTCGGGGTTCTTTGTCTCCTGATTTTAGGTGGCTCTTTTAGTTTGTTTCTGCGAATTAAATTGATCTGCTTTGACTCCCTGTCTTCCTGGGCTGGACTTCTGTGATAGGATTCCTGTGAGACTATATGTTGCAGTCTCCCTGAACTCTTGAGCTGAATATTTGAGGGATGCCCTCTATACAGTTTATGTGAGCTTTCTGTTTGTAAGTGAGTTTTGGTTGTTGTTGGCTCATTCCTTGGTGGGTTCTCCCCTTCAGCTGACTGAATGAAAGTCACAACCCCACCATGTCTTATATGCTATATAGGAGCTACCAAAACAAAACAAAACAACCCAGCAAACAAAAAAGAGATTAGCACAAATACCTACCAACCATACGATGATATCAACAACAAAGGAGCTAAGATTTATAAAGGTTAAATGAGAATAAGGATGTTATGCAAAAGGAAAAAAGAATGTGAGGTGACTAACATAAAGAAAAATGATTTTGTGAGGGTAGGAGGAAGATAAATAAGAGTAGGGAATCGAAACAAGATGAAGAAAACAAGAAAATAAAATTCACCACATAAATAAAATAGGGAGGGAATAGGGCAAACTGGAGTAAGACAAGAGAAGAGTACAGTGGTGCAAAACTAGGAACCAAATAGAAGAAAAACAACCGCCACAGCAATATCCATGAAAAAGACGTAAAGATCGGAAAGGTGGAAAGAGAATAATAATGTTATAAGAAAGAAAAAAAGACTGTGAGATGTTCAAAGAAAAGAAAACTGGTTTTGAGAGGATAGAAGGGGGAGAAATAAAAAGCATAAGGGTTAGAAATCAGGCTAAGAAAGGGAGAAGATTAAATTTAAAATGAAAATAAGAGAAGGGAGGAGGAAGGCAAAATGGAGTAGGACAGGGGAACAGTAAAATATGAGATTTAAATAAAATAGTGAACACTTAGGGATAGAATTAAAGAAATGCAACAATAAGCCCAATATCAGCAACAATTGAACAAATATTAATAAATGGGGAATGACAATAAGAATATTATAAGAAAGGGACACAGAATGTGAGATGACTAATGGAAAGAAAGATGGTTTCATGACAGTGGAGGGAGGAGACACAGTAAGAGTGAAGAATAGAAATAAGGTGTAGAAAGGGAAAAAATAAAACTTAAGACAAAAATAATGAAGAGAGGGATGAAAGCCAAATAGATTAAGAGAAGGGAAGAGTAAAATATGAGAATGGAATTAAAACAAATAAAAATTTAAAAAATAATAAATATATATTAAAAATACAAAGTAAAATCAAAAATAAAAAATAGTGAAATGGGAACAAAATTGAAAATGTAGGAACAATGTTAAAAAGCTATGCAGGAGAAACAATAGTGCAAATAATGAAAAAGAATGAGGTGGAATTTATCTCAGCAGGGTCTAGTGTTTGTTGGCCAACTGTCTTCTTCAGAATCCATCCCTGATGTCAGCTGCTATTCCAGTCTAGCTTTAGGCAGCCTGTTCAAGGCTACCAGTGATCCACAGTCTGTGACTTTCTCCTTCAGGCTTGTCTGGTCCCCACTGTTCTGCCCTGTTGTCTTTTTATCAGCACAAGGCCCAGGGGTGGTTTATCTAACCTCTGACAGTACCACATGTACCATCTCCACCTGCTTCTGGAGCAGGGCCTCTTGGGCAATCAGGAGTGTGGGATTTCTGGATCACTCCCCTGGGAGATGCTGTTCAGTCTTCAGGGAAGATGGTGGGTGTGTTCCCTACCCCTGTGCCATATGTCTTGGTCTGTCCTATGTTATTTTCACTACTGTATAGTTTCAGAGGAATTAGCTGTTTCATGTGAGGGACCAATCTGTGTAAAAGGGTCAACTTTTTCCTGCTTGGCATTGATGGCAGCTCTGTGTGCGAGCAGAGGCTGGGCAGGGCCCTGAATACCTCTTGCTGTGTCGATTTCTAATCTGTCTGCTCTGCTATTCAGTGGAATAGAGCCTGAAAAGGAGACAGTATAGCATCTGATAAAAGTTTACAAAGGGCTCCTTTGGACACTGTCTTTCTTTCTCCTGTGGATGTGCACCCGGCAGCAGGTTCTTAGGCCTGGCCTTGAAAAGTTTGCAATCCTGCAAGTGGGGGATGGGCACACCTTCCCCTTCCCAGAGGTTTGTATTCCATGGTTTGGGTGGCCCTGCCTGGCTGCAAAGTATCTCAGGTGCTCAGCTCTAGCCATTCCAATTCATCGCTCATTGCTTACACAGGACTCAAACCCTCCATTCTGTGCGCAGCTCCCTGCATGCCAGCCACACTGAGTGGGGCCCCACATCCCTTTGCCATGCAGCCTTCTACACTTGCTGGCCAGCTGGGTTCAGTGGGCATAATCCACGCTTTGAATCTGGCCTCTTTGTTGTCATGGAGATACATGAGTTCATGGGTTCCCTGCTCAGCTACGCCTCAGCTTCCTTCTTTGAAAAAGTCCCTTTTTGGTACCCATACTGCAGCTCCAAGCCACTGCCCAGATCTGTGCACACTCTACTTCCCCAAAAGGCAAAAATTCTCTCAGTCAGGGCTGGCCAGAGCCTGCTAGTGCCT